>NW_023270807.1:57149028-57463405 GCF_011800145.1 Mirounga leonina | reverse complement strand
TTCTTTCTTTCTTTCTTTCTTTCTTTCTTTCTTTCTTTCTTTCTTTCCTTCCTTCCTTCCTTCCTTTCTTTCTTTCTTTCCTTTCTTTCTTTCTTTCTAACTTTGTGGTTGATGTCTGTTTCTCTACCTACAGCTAACTTTTCCCTCTTTGTTTTTCAACTTGATAGCTTCTGGAACTTGTGTCAGTGCATAGAGCGGTGATGCAGACAGCTGTATCTTCACAAATAGTCAGACTCATTGCCAAATTAGTTTGTAGTGCAAATCTTGAATGAGAACTGCACCTGCTCTCAATGTGGATGAAAATGGCAAATGTTATGGAAAGCATAATTTTGGGATTACTTTAAAACTGATGACAGCTGATCTCAGAATTCTACTGGGGATTCTTCATCTTAGAAGTCATGGAAGTCCTACTATTCAGAGCAAAACAGCCTGCTGGTCTCTTTTGCTAGGTCTTAGGTGTGTTATTTTTAAGAAATAATAGGCTAAAAAAAAAAGAAAAAAGAAAGGAAGAAAGAGAAAGAAAGGGCTCTTTGTTCTGCAATCCTCCTCCTGAGGTGTTACATTAGAAGTTGTCTTCCAGATATACTGGTGTTTTCCTTAAAGTTATGTTGGACTAAAAATTTGTGAACCTCTAATTTATCATATGTGAACATTGTATTTCAGATTAGGTAAACTTGAAGTAGCTAAGAATATGTGTAAGGGTAACTCTGCCATGATAAATTATTTTCTTATGGAAGAAATGGTCTCAATTTAACAGTTAACACATTCCCTGAGAGTTGATAGAATATGAAAAACTTTTTTTTGCCATATGTAGAGAGCATTTTTTACTGTAATTTGTTTGGATTTGGGGGGTATCATTTTTTGAATTTGCTGGGTTTATTTTTATTTTTTTTATTTTTAAAGATTTTATTTATTTGACAGAGACACAGCGAGAGAGGGAACACAAGCAGGGGGAGTGGGAGAGGGAGAAGCAGGCTTCCCATGGAGCAGGGAGCCCGATGCAGGGCTTGATCCGGCATCAGGACCTGAGCCGAAGGCAGTCGCTTAACGACTGAGCCACCCAGGTGCCCTGAATTTGCTGGTTTTAAAATATCACTCTTAACCTTAAGCACAGGGATTACATTGAACCAATAGCAATTCAAAACATTCACTTAAAATTTTTACCAGGAAACGTGTATTCAATCTGTATCTTTCAACTGTAAGTAATTTTTCTGTTACTTTTAGTATTTTAGTTTAAGTCATTTTGGTTTATAATTAAAAAAAATAGCTTCATTGATACATAATTCACATACTATACAGTTCATCCATTTAAAGTGTATAAATCACTGGTTTTAGTATATTCATAGATCTGTGTAGCCATCACCACAGTCATTTTAGAGCATTTTCTTTACCTCAAAAAGAAATCCTAAACGTCTAGCTTCTATCCTCCTATTCCCTCCCTGACCCCCTTCCCACGCCTAAACAACCACAAATCTACTTTCTGTCTCTAGAATTTCTCCATGCCTGGACATTTCTTACAAATGGAATCTTATAATATGTGGTCTTTTGTGACTGGCTTCTTTCACTGAGCAAAATGTGTTTAAGGTTTATCCATGTTGTACACTACTACGTTCCTTTTTATGGCTTAGTAATATCTATTGTATGGATATATACCACATTTTGTTTATCATGCTTTAGTTGATGGACATTTGGATTGTTTTTACATTTTGGCTATGTAAATATCCATATTTGTATACAAGTTTTTGTTTGGACACATGGTTGTAAATTCTTTGGGGTATATACCTAAGAATGGAATTGCTGGGTCACATTGTAATTCTGTGTTTAACTCACTGAGGAACCAGAAAACTGTTTTCCACAGTGGCTGCACAATTTTGTATTCCCACAACAATGTATTAGAGTTCCAGGTTTCTCCACATCCTTGTCAAGACTTGTTATTTTCCAGTTTTTTTTACCTGGCCTTTCTAGAGGTTCTTGTGGTTTTGATTTGTGTTTCCCTGATAACTAATGATGTTGAGTATCTTTTAACCTGTTTATTGGCCATTTACATATTTTCCTAGGGTAAATCCAGATCTTCTGCTCAGTTTTTAATTGGTGTGTTTTTATTAGTGGTTAAGAGTTCTTTATATGTTCTGGTTGTAGACATTGACAGTACCAGTCTCTTACCAGATACATGATTTGCAAATATTTTCTCCCATTCTGCATTTCCCCCCTATTTTCTTGATGTTATCCCTTGAAGCAGTTTTTTTGTTTTGCTAAAATCCAAATTATCTATGTTTTCTTTTGTTGCTCATGCTTTTGGTGTCATATTTAAGAATCCTTTGCCAAGACTGAGGACATGAAGATCTCTGTTTTCTTCTAAGAATTTTGTAATGTTTAGCTCTTACATTTAGATCACTGATCCATTTTGAGTTAACTTTTGTGTATGGTATCGGGTCTAACTTCATGCTATTGCATATGACTAGCCAGTTCTCCCAGCATCATTTATTGAAAAGACTGGTCGTTCCTCACTGAATGGTTTTGTCATGCTTTTTGAAAACTTGTTTATTAGCTTGAATAGTATTTTAGTGGAGTCTTTAGTATTTTCTATATAGACCATCTCTGAACAGAAATAGTTTTACTTTTTCCTTTTTAATCTGAATGCCTTTTATTTCTTTTTCTTGCCTAGTTGCCCTGGTTTGAACCTCCAATGCAGTGTTCAGTAGAAGTTATAAGTACAGACCTTCTTGTCTCATTTCTGTTCTTAGTGGTAAGGGTCCACTATTTCACCATTAAGTATGATGTTAACTAAGGGTTTTTCATAAATGCCTTTTATCAAGTGGTGGAAGTACCTGTCTAGTCCTAGTTTGTTGAGTGGTTTTATCTGAAAGGCTGTTAGATTTTGTCAAATGTTTTTTCTGCATCTGTTGAGCTGATCATGTGGTTTTTGTTTTTTATTTTGTTGATATAATGTAATACATCAATTGATTTTCTTATGTTGAACCAGCCTTATATTCCTGACATAAATCTCACTTTGTCATGGTGTGTAATTCCTTTTATATATTGCTGGATATGGTTTACTAGTATTTTATTGAGGATTTTTGTGTCTCTATTCCTAAGAGATATTGGTCTGTTTTCTTATGATGTATTTGTCTGGCTTCGGGGTCAAAGTAAGACCTTGTAAATGTTCTCTCTTCTGTTTTCTGGAAGAGTTTGTGGAGAATTGGCGTTAAATCTTTTGAATGAACTCACCAGTGTAGTCATCTGAACCTGCACTTTTCTTTGTGGGTAGTTTTGATTACTAATTCAGTATATCACTTGTTATAGGTCTATTCAGACTGTCTGCTATTTGCAAGTTTGTGTCTTTCTAGGAATTTATTTCATCTAATCTACCACTGCCTGGGTTTATTATTCTTATTTGCTTGTTTATTTGCTTAGCGATTAGCTGGATTATTTTAGTGCAGACAATTCCTCTCACCCATACCCCACAGTGTTTAGCTTCTGGTATTATTTCTCAAGGAGGCATACTTTTGGGTATATCCACAGTCACCCTGGGATGAAAGTAGTTTTGGCAGGACCCTCTGCTTTTCTTTCCCTGACCACACCCAGGTATTAAATTTACCTATTACCAGATAATTGCTCTGTTGTTTGTAGAAATGTCCTGGAGCATAAATTGGTCCATAAATGAATCCAATAAATTTGGGGCCCCTTTGAAGGAATAATGCCAGAGGTCAGTGTTGGTATTTATTCCCACCCAAGAGGATTCCTCCTCTTTGTTGCTCCTTAGTTCTCTTTTGTACCCCAGTAGTTGAATTTGTGAATCTGTAGTTATAGTTAGCCACAATCTGTGCTGTTTTTGCGATGGCCCTAAAGCTTCAACTTCCTTGCCAAACTGCAGATGAGGACATACCTTTGGAAGAAATTGGGACCTTTTTATTTTATAGCCTAAAATCTTTGATGTAAACTCTGGAGCTAGGAGTGGGGAAAATGGAAAACTTATCTCTGAGTGACACCCTGCTTTAGGAGCTGAGTACTTGATGGAAAGGGGGTAGACAGTAGCCTAAATTCTTGGCTTGCCTCTCCTGGTGTGGAATTAGTGCCTTATGAGCCAGGGTGAGAGTGATTGGGTTCTGTGATGTTTAGCCCAAAAGTCAAGGTGTTCCAGGACTAGGGGCTGTGGCCTTGTATGTAGATAATGTCCACAAAATAAACAGCAAAAATAAAATATTTATTAAATATTAACATTTCATATATACTTATCATAAATTCCTACTTTAATTATGATTTTATTTGTGTGGAATCTCTGAGAACAGTTAGAATTTGGCTAATATAAAATCTTCACATGTAAAATTAGATATAACATTTCTGGAGAGGAAAAAAATATATCCTCGAACCACATCTGAAGAAATCTAAAGGCTTTCTGGAGCAGTTATTTCATACAGTGATATGATTGAAAGTCTTTCTAAATCACTAGTTCTCTGACTCTGGAATCAGCTTAATCTTTCACAATTACTCTGCGTAAAATACACAGGGACACTTTTATAAAAAGTTAAATAAAGCACGTGTGGAACTGTGTTTTATATTTCAGATTTATTAAGCATTAAAATAAAATAAGTTTAATAAAAATAATAAAATTAATTATTAAGCATTAGAAATTTGCATGTCATGAATCATAAAACATTTTAATGGTTCTTTATCTCTACAATGATAGCTGTTATGTGTAGTAAGTTGTAGGAAAAATGGTACTCTGGACTCTATTTGTGAAAACCAGAACAGTGTATTAAAAAGCAAATTAATTTTGGAATTTCCTTAGGTTATACCAAGAAAAGCCAAGTATAAGAATTTGTTATTCTGTGATTTAGCTTTATATATAAATCATAATTATTTTGAAAAGTTGAATCATGTGCTTTTAGTAATTGCAGATTGACTTTGTGAAGCTGAAAGATATGTAACAATATGAAGAGTTATTTTTCTTTCCTAAGTTACTATTTTTTTAAAAATACTTTTTGGGTACTTCTTTTTGTATTAGTTTAGCTTCATACCTCGGTTGAACAAGGTCTAATAAGTTGAAGATGGTGAATTTGAGGTAACAATTCTTTGATTCTTTTTCTTTTAAGCTATTTGAACTGCTGGGACCTGATGGACTTGAACTTATTGAGAAACTCCTTCAGAACAGAATTACAATTGTGGATAGATTTCTTAATTCTTCAAATGATAAGTTGCAGGCTCTTCAAGGTAAGAAAGTATTCAGTGGTAATTCTAATTTAATGGAAAGATTCATTGGTTAGCAAATCTTTTTAATATTATTATTTTAATATCCTTTGGCCTATTATATAATTTAGTGATACCACTTTTTAAATTAGATTTTAGATATGGCAGATTATGAAACAAATATCAATGCCTTAAATAGGGTATTATGGTAGAGATTCTCTTTATGTTTAAGTATGGCATTTTTTTCTTGCTGGAGATTTGAATAGACAATTTTTTTTAAAGTAAATACATACAGTATTTACTATGAGCCAAGTAGTGTCATAATTTCTTCCCAACTTTTTTATTTTGAAAACTTTTAAACCTGTAGTAAGCGTATAAGGATAATACAGTGAATACTTGGATACCC
Source organism: Mirounga leonina (assembly GCF_011800145.1). Taxonomy (NCBI): domain Eukaryota; kingdom Metazoa; phylum Chordata; class Mammalia; order Carnivora; family Phocidae; genus Mirounga; species Mirounga leonina. Next base: position 57,457,812 of record NW_023270807.1, on the reverse strand, counting down.
TTCATGTGGATTTGCTAGTCATTAACATTTTGCTTTCTTTTTCTCTCTTATTCTTTCTCTCATTATTATTCTCTTTACATATGCACTCACACACATATACATAAACAAATACCAACTGTTAAAGTTTTTGCTGAATAGTTGCCTGATTGAGGCTTAGATGAATTAGAAAACTAATTTTCCCATCTTGATGCTTCACCTAATTCCTTCCTTGTTCTGTGTTGGATCTTGGAGTTTGATAAAATAACTTGCACTGTGCTCCTTCAGAGTATGGACCAAATCTCAGTCTTCATTGTCTTCCTAGTTTAGCAGCAGTGCCTGGAACTAGTAGGTCTTCAGTACCATAAATGTGTTTTGATTTGGGTTGCTTTCAGCAACACTCCAGTCAGTTCCTTTAGGGCTGCAGTGAGCCAAGATACTACTACTTGGAAAGATTTAATTAAACATAGAAGGTAATCCTGTTGGAAGAAAAATTTTCCTTAATACTGGGTTGACCAAACCACGTGTTTAAATTGGACCTTGTAAACATTGAGATTTCATCTTCCTTTTTTTTTTTTTTTTAACTCTATTTCCATGAAAAGGTGGATCATACTCTTTATTTGCCTTGGTCATCTTATAAATATATCCTGAGCTAATGTTAATAAGTTTTATTTTGTGTATAAGTAAGTAGTAACATATATTCAATTTAACACAATAAGATCTGATACATAGGGATAAGTTAGATCTAATATGTAAAAAATATTTTATTACTATGTTAACAGTAAGTGCTAATTAGTATTGATAATTATTATATTTGTTGAAATTATATAAACAAATAATTTCAAAATTATAAAACTGAACTTTTAAGTTCCTGATGTTATATCTAAGAATTTATAACACTAAACTATGTAATCTGTATAAAGAAAATACCTGATGACTTTTCTTAAGCCACTGTGTTAATTTCACTTAGATATTATATTTTTAAAAATCTCTCCTTAAAACATACAATTGAATGTGACAGTTTTTAAAAAACGAATGAATTAGAGCATTGTGCTATCTTGTATTTTGGCAAAGGGAAAAATAATTTTCATAAAGGTTAAATTTATAAAACATGTTTCTTAAATTTGCTTTGTAGACAATTGCAAAAAAATTTTAGGAGAAAATGCTAAACCTAATTATGGTTGTCAAGTTACTATTCAGTCTAAACAAGAAAAGCAATTAATGAAACAGTATCGCCGTGAAGAAAAAAGAATTGCTAGACGAGAAAGAAAGGCTGGAGAAGATGGAGAAGTTGCAGAAGGACTTATGAGCTTTGATCCTAAGGAATTGCGGATACAAAGGTAATAAAAACCAGAGACTGAAAAATGCTTCTGTTGTTATTGCTACCATTATGTATCATCATTTTTTAGTTAAACAGTTTAGATGATTCTTACTTCTAGTCATGTTGTCTTTTAAGAACAGAATTTTGTTTTATGAAAACCTAAGATTCTGGGATAAGAAAGCAGTGATCTTCTTAATTAGAATACTCTTGGTTGCATCTATGTAGGTGAGAGATTTGGATTACAGAGGTAAGCTATTTTTAGGTGATGTGCACACACCAGTAGTTTAAAATTTGTGAAGCCTACACAGATTTATCTTGAGACTTTTGTTTTTTTCCCTCGCTTAATAAGAATACTTTTCTTCATGTTATTTAAAATTAGGAAGGAGGAAAAAGAAATGAAGACATTATGATACTTGTTCTTTTAAATACTGAATCCTGTTCTTAAAAAAGGAATTTATACCTTGTTATATATCTTTGCATTGTGACAAACAAAATTATAAATAAGGAACATTAAAGTTATCAGATGATGTTATCTAAAAGTAGTACCTAAAAAATGTGTTAACTCCTATGTAGTTACACAGAAAATTTCAGGATTGCTAATATCTTTATTTGTGTAATTCAGTTTCTTCTACTTTATAATGGAAGACTAACTGAAATAGTTATAATAGTGATTGTTTTAATATATGCTTTCTTTTGCAAGATAAAAATTTAAGATTTATCCTGTTATTTTTGTATTTACAGAGAGCAGGCCCTTCTGAATGCTAGAAGTGTTCCAATTCTGAGCAGGCAAAGAGATATGGATGTTGAAAAAATACGTTATCCCCATGTTTATGATTCCCAAGCTGAAGCCATGAGAACATCAGCATTCATTGCTGGTGCAAAGGTATGTCACTGGTGTATGACCACTTTGGGATAATATGTCTATTCTGAGGAAATTACACATAGATTTTTCCTGTTTCTTTTGTGACTCTTGTACTAGTTGATACACTATACTAACTTTTATTTAAAAATACTGGGGAAAATGAGATAATGCAGTATATTTAAAGTTCTTGACACATAGCAGGTATTCAAAACATATTTGTTCTTTTCCCTTTTCTTATTTATGGAACTTGTATTTTTGAGTTTTAGCGGTTGCCTTACTTTTTGATCTTTACACTGTACATTGCACATTTTTCCTAGCCACCCAAGTACATTTGTCTTCAGGAGACCATCTAATAAATATATATTTAAAATTCATCAGCATAATAGGTGTTTTATATGAGAGATCTGATATATGAATAATTTGTGTGTACGTAATTTGTTTTTGTTTTATTTAGACTTGTTTTTCTTTAAATTAGCTGTATTTATTTACCAGTGCTACGTCTAAAGCCAGTAGTGTTCTTTCTCTGTCTCTCTAATTAAAGAATCTTTACCAGAACAACTGCTTTTTAATTAATTTTTATTTTTTATGTTGACAGATGATTTTACCAGAAGGAATCCAAAGAGAGAATAACAAGATGTATGAAGAAGTAAAGATTCCCTATAGTGAACCAATGCCAGTTGGCTTTGAGGAAAAACCAGTTTATATCCAAGACTTAGATGAGGTGAGGTGACCATTTTATTTATTTATTTATTTTAAAGATTTATTTATTTTTAGAGAGAGAGAGCAAGAGAGAGCATGCACACGAGGGGGTTGGGGGCAGAAGGAAAGAACTTCAAGCAGACACCCTGCTGAGCATGGAGCCTGAGGCGGGGCTCGATTTCGGGACCCTGAGATCATGAGCTAAGCTGAAATCAAGAGTCAGACGCTTAACCAATTGAGCCACCCAGGTGCCCCAAGATGATCATTTTATTGATATTTTTGGTGCTTGGTATGTTTTATGAATAGATTTATACTAGAAAAATTATATGTATATAATAAAGATTTTATTTATTTATTTGAGAGAGAGAGTGAGAGAGCATAGCAGGCAGAGAGGCAGGTAGAGGAAGAGGGAGAAGCTGGCTCCCCACTGAGCAGGGAGCCCCATGCGGCACTCAGGACCCTGGGATCATGACCTGAGCCGAAGGCAGACGTTTAACCGACTGAGCCACTCACTCAGGTGCCCTTAGAAAAATTATTTTTAGAGGTCAGTAGTTGGCTGATATAGTAGAGAGGATATATGCAGTTATTTACTAAAGAGGTACAGGAGTTTAACTTTTTTTTTTTAAGATTTTATTTGTTTAACTTTAGAGGAGGAGTAGAGTAGAGGAGTAGAGGAGTTTAACTTTTTTTTTTTAAGATTTTATTTGTTTATTTGAGTGAGAGAGAGAAAAGCGGGAGTAGGGGAGGAGCAGAGGGAGAGGGGACAAGCAGACTCCATGCTAAGCATGGAGCTGGACTAGGGGCTTAATACCACAACCCTGCGATCATGACCTGAGCCAAAACCAAGAGTTGGACACTCAATGGACTAAGCCACTCAGGTGTCCCAGGGGAGTTAAGTTTTAAAAACTTATTCCTTCACACATTAAACATATCTTTGTATATATATTTATATAATTTCATGTTTGTTTTGGTTCCTTCACCTAATATTTGGTTTAACCTAATGGCTTAAAATGTTTTAAAGGATTCATGTATTGAGTTTTAGTAATAATGTAGTTTTAGGAAGGGATTATTTATAATTTTGACTAATGTTTAAATTGTGAGGATTTGAGAAAGTTTAATTTATAAAGCTGTATAGAAATATAATCTTTCCCTTCAATAAACTTACCAAGTAGTGCCAATCCAGAATATACTGAGGATTCCGTATACTCGGTGTAGTTAAAACAGTACTGTGGTAAACTTCTACGGCCCCTTGAAAGAGTATACAGAAACATAAATTATATCAAATGTTGTACTCTAGTGGTTTTAGAGAACATCAGTATATTGAGGAGAGTGCTAGTCTGATTTGAGTATTTAAAGTTATTTGAATGACTTCTAGTAATAGGGCATTGTTAACTAAAAGGTAATGCAGACTAATGATTAACTTTGAAATCAGTTTTCCTTGGGATCTGATTTATTGGGTTGTCTGTAAATTGAAGGAAAAACTATTCAGATGATCTTTTAAAATGTATTTGGAAACATCTTAATTAGGGTACATATTTGTCAGAATTTAGTTTTGCATATAATTTGCTTAGTCAAATCCTTGAAACGTAATTGAGGTCAAATTGAAGTTCTTGGTGATCTACATTGGAGGGAGAGTCAGAATTCATGGTTTTGGAGTGCATGGGGGTGGAGGGAGACGTAGGAAAAGAATTGGTATATTGAAGCAGACTTCTTAAGTCTATAATCAGAGCAAACATGGGGGATGTAGGAAGGCATATCATCTTATCCCTTTTTATAAGAGAGGACAGTTAACCACCCCCATAGTTTTTATCAACCCCTAAATACTCACTGCACCAGATGCATCCATATATACCTAAAATATGCCCTTTATTTGAGGAAATATGGCAAAGATGTAAGATACCTGTAGAATATTCATGTAGACAGTAAGAGTGATAATGTAGAGTATTTCATAAAGACAGTGTTGATAATGAGTAAGAACCTCTGATCAGTATTTCATCAGCCTTAGACTTAGACTTAACACAGTTTCAATCAAACATACATTGTTTAATGGTTTTCAAACAGTTTCAGTCAAATCAGTTGATTGTGGAGGCTTAAAGTATATAATCCAGCACGTTATTTTGGCACTTGTTGGCAAACTAGGTTGTTTATTTTCTGTGTACCACAGGATCTAGTCATCTGGATATTAAACTCACAGATAAGTCAAAGAAATACATAAGCATGTACTAAATTGAAAACAAAATTCTTAAAGTATACATATTACTTGAAATTAACCTTTTCTTCATGATCCCATGGCCCTGGGATGGGGTCCTGCATCAGGGCTCCCTGCTCAGCAGGGAGTCTGCGTCTCCCTCTCCCTCTGCCCCTCCCCTCTGCTCATTCTCCCTCTCTTTCTCTTTCTCTTTCTCTTTCTCTTTCTCTTTCTCTTTCTCTCTCTCAAATAAATAAATACATCTTAAAAAAAATAAAGTTAACCTTTTCTGTCACCAAAATGAAGTTCCTTTATATATAAATATATATATATATTTTTTTATATATATCATATGTAATCATTTAGAAATATCAAATAATGGAGGCAAGCAAAAAGACCAGCATAAAACAGCATAAAGAATAACCACAGCCAACCAAAATGAACTTCATTCTACACATATGTGTGCATGTGTATTTTGTTTTATAAAATGGCATTATATCACACATTATTTTTTGTGTATTTGTATAAATATCTACATACATCTTTCCATATCAACAGTCATATCTGTAGCATCATCTCTAACCACCATATGGTATTCCATTTTATACCTTTATTACTTTTGAACCAATTTCTTATTTTTAAAGTTTTAAGTTATTTTCTATAGTAAGTTTATATATTGGACTAAAATTGTAATTTTATTTTTTTTTAATTTTTTTTTTAAAGATTTTATTTATTTGAGAGAGAGAGAATGAGAGACAGAGAGCACGAGAGGGAGGAGGGTCAGAGGGAGAAGCAGACTCCCCGCTGAGCAGGGAGCCCGATGCGGGACTCGATCCCGGGACTCCGGGATCATGACCTGAGCCGAAGGCAGTCGCTTAACCGACTGAGCCACCCAGGCGCCCTAAAATTGTAATTTTATATTAGTGGGTTTCATTCTGTGCATCGGAATATCTGTAGATCTTTTTCAAAATCCAAGTGCCTTCTCCCCTATTAATCTCTTGAGATATGGGTCCAGATATTTATATTTTAAAACTGATTTTTGAAGCACTGTAAGTGATTCTCCCTCTCCCACTCCCCCTGCTTGTGTTCCCTCTCTCGCTCGCTCTCTCTGTTAAATAAATAAATCTTTAAAAAAAAAAAAAAGTACCTCACTCAGATGACCTCATTTAACCTTGTTACTTCCCTAAAGGCTCTATTTCCAAATACTGTCACATTGGGAGTTAAGGCTTTAATTTATGAATGTTGGGGGAACATAATTCAATCCATAATATAGCAGCAGATAAAGCTGCTCTAGACGTTGGTCTACAGGGTTTTGTGTGAACATAAGTTTTCATTTCTTTGGAGTAAATGCCTGAGTGTGCAATTATTAGGTCATATTTTAGCTGCATGTTTAGTTTTTTTAAAAAGTACCACACTGTTTTCTGGAGTAACATTTTATATTCCCACCAGCAATCCAGTATGACAATTTCTCCTCATACTTGCCAGCATTTAGTGTTATCACTATTTTTTCTTTTTATTTTAGCCATTTTAATTTATATTTTTACATTTTATTTGTATTTATATTTTTATTTTAACCATTCTGACTGAGCACAGAGATTTCCCATTGTGGTTTTAATTTGCATTTCTATAAGCAGTAATAATATTGGAGAATAATACATTCAAATACAATATATCATTATAAGTACATAATTAAACCATTTGATGTCCTGTCACTTTAGATAATGATCCCACCAGATTTCATTAGCATGAATGGTAATTTAGACCTTAGGAAAAAATATAGGTGTTAACAGAATGTTTGTTTAGTGAATGCTTTTGTTCGCTTAGATCTTTTTTATACAAGGTAGGATCTTTATGTATCATGAAAAGTACTCCTGAAGATGGTATCTTTATCTTCTCACTGAGTTCATAATTGCATGCCATTCCTAACAGTCCTGTGGAACCATAGATAGAATCTTCTCCTCACTGAATGTCACATCAGATAATTTTGTCCTGGTTGCAATGCAAAGTTTAAGGTTGACAGTAGAGCTGCTAGAGTAGTTCAGGAGAGAAATGCTAAGCACCTAAATTAAGAAAGTGGCAGCCTATCTGAAAAATGGGATAATAGAGAATAATTTAGGTACTAGTGTATATAAGATCTAGTAACTGATTAAATGGTAAGGGGTGAAGCAGAGAGAAGACTTTAGAATGACATCTAAGTTTTCGTTTGAATCTAGAATGATCTAAGTTTTTGTTTGAATCTAGAATGATGTCCAGATCATCATGGGTGAGTGATAGTGTCATTTACCAAGGTGAGGAATAGAAGAAAAGGAAAGGTTTGTACATGTTAAATCTAGGAGGCAGAAAACCATGTTGATTCAGAACAGGGCCTCCGAATCCAGGCTGGCCTAGTTTGACTTGAATCCCCAACTTTCTAGCTATGAGACTTTGGGCAGGTTACTGTCCTCTGTGGGATCCAGTGTTTCATTTGTAAAATTGGAATAATAGTACCTTCCTCATAGTTTAATTGTGAAGATTAAATTTATTAATATATGTAAAAAATTTCAAGTACTGTTAGGTACTTAATACATTTTAGCTAAAATGTTAACTTAAAAATGAAAGACGTAATGATGAAAACACTGAGGTCAGAGTGTGGATAAAACAAAAAGACTTATTGTTACTTTGGAAATTATATTTAGTAAATAAATTACTTCTCTGTTCATCTATGCTATTTGGCTATTCTTTCATTCCAAACATATGTGGGAGTAGTATTGGATACTTTCCTACAAGATTAAGAAGAACTAAATTTATTGTCACTCTATTAAGACATCTAAAGTAGTTTCTAATTATTTGATAGAAACTAAAGAAACCAGTCATTATAATTATTGACATCTGTAGTTATTCAAGAGAGACATTTTGAAAAAGTGAAATAGAATAAAGATAAAAGTACTCCTTTTCCTGTTTTACTTTGTTTTCTGAACCTGAGGTGGGGATCCTAAAACCAAAGAGTTTATTGACACAGTTTGATTTGATCAAATTATAAGGACAAGAAAACTAAAGAAGCATCCAGAAAAATACTTCAGAGTGTGGATCTTTGTCATGAGACCAATTTGAAATGGGTGAAATGTTGCTAAAACCTGGACATGCTCCCAAATAAAAAGCCTTTTCTGAAGCATCCCGCAAGGTGGTTATTACACTGTCAAGCATATTATCAGTTTCATCAGAACCATGGCCTTGAATCACTCACTGCCTTTTTAAGAGGTGGTAACAAGAAATCATAACAAAATATAAAATTGAAAGTTGCAAAGTGAGTTTACAATCTTGTTTACACTGATAGGGATCTTAGTAAAGATTTCATAAATTTCATGGGGAAAGAAATGATGTAACACAAATTAAATTTTTAACCATTTTATCAAATTCTTTTTCTCTTGATAAATGCCTAGCTTCACCTGGATGTTGGAGCCATGAGAATCCTGATTCTGATATTTGTTTGCTAGATTCTTAGCACATAATACCATCAAAACAAACAAATGAACAAACATGCAGGTGTAGACTACTTCTATATCCTTATAATCCCTACAATACATTGTTATTCTTTTTGTTTTAACAGTCTTTTTAAGATACTATGATATCTTTGGGCACCTGGGTTGTGCAGTTGATTAAGCATGGAATGTTGGTTTCAGCCCAGGTTGTGATCCGAGGGTCGTGAGATCAGGCGCCACATTGGGCTCTGCACTCAGCATGGAGTCTACTTGAGGGTCTCTCTCTCTCTCTGCCCCTCCTGCTCATGTGTGCTCTTTCTCTCTCAAATAAATAAATCTTTAAAAAAGATATTAAGATATCTAATAATAACAAATTTTTTATACTTGTGTACCTATCAGGTTACCCTTTATGCCTTTATGTAGACCCAGATTTCCATCTGGTATTCATTTCTTATAGTGATGAATTCTTTCAACTTTGTATGTCTGAAAGAAAGTCTTCATTTTGTTTTTGTTCTTGACAGATATTTCATTTGATATAGAATTCCAGGCTGACAGTTTTTTTTTTTTGCCAGTCCTTATAGATGTATCTGTATTATATTGCTTTCATTGTTTCTAATAATGAGTATGCTTTTATTATGCTTTTATTCTTAATCTTCCTGTCTATGTAATATGCTTTTTTTCTGGTTGGTTTTTAAGATTTCCCTTTGTCATTCGTTTTAGGCAGTTTGATTATGATGTGACTTTATATTAGCTTTCTGTGATTGTATAAGAAATTACCAAAAATTTAGTGACTTAAAACATCCATTTATTATCTCAGAGTTCTGGAAGTCTGATTTGGGTGGGCTTGACTGGGGTTCTCTGTTCACTGTTTCATAACAGTGAAACCATTGTTTTGCCCAGGCTGATCTCATATCTGGAAACTCTGGGGAAGCATTCCCTTAACAAGCTCATTCAGATTGTTGGCCAAATCCACGTCCTTAGAGTTGTAGAACTGAGGTTCCTGATGCTTTGCTGTCTGTTGTTCTTGTCTCTTAAACACTACCCACATTCCTTGGTGTATGGCCCACTCCATCTTCACAGCCAACAAGGGAGTATCAAATTTCCTATGTGCTCTAAATCTCTGGCCTCTTCTGATGGCGAAAAAACTCTCTGACTTTAAAAGATTCATGTGATTAGGTCAGATTCACCCAGATAATCTTCCTTTCTAAAGGTCAGCTGTTGCATATAGCATAATGGAATCACGGAAGTAACATCCATCATATTCATAGATCTGAGGTTTATGCAAGGAATACACTGTGGAGTATGGCAGGGATTGAGGAGGAAGTCTTGAGAGCCAGCTTAGAATTCTGCCTGCCACCTGCTTTGGTGCAGTTTTCTTCAGGTATTTTGTGCATGCTATTGGTTAGGTATTTTGGATCTGTGGGTTTCTGGTTTTCAACAAATGTGGGAAATTTCCAGCCATTATTTTTTCAAATTTTCTACCCCTTCCTCCCTTTCAGGAAGTCTTATCACAGATATATTAAGGTTCCTGAAATTATCATACAGCTTACTGATGTTCTATTAACTTTTGTTTTTTGATACTTTTCTCTCTTCATGCTTCATTTTGGGTGGTTTCTATTGCCTTGTCTTAAAATTTGCTGATCTTTTTGTCTTCAGTGTCTAAGATACTGTTTATACCATTCGGTGTATTTTTCATCTAGCATTGCAGTTTTATCTCTAAAAGTATGATTTTTTTTTTTTTTTGAAATCTTCTATGCCTCCACTTGCACAGTTATTTCTATAGGTTGGGGTCAGAACTCTTTTCTGTAAAGAGGCAGATAGTAAATTATCTTAGGCTTAGTGGACCACATAAGGTCTCTGTTCAACAGTCATTATTGTTTTCTTTTTTATTAAAATACCTGTTCAAAATGTAATGACCATTCTTAGCTTATAGGCCATAAAAACCAAACCAAACCAAAATAAAACAAAGACAGATGTCTGGCTAGATTTGGCCCATAGGCCATAATTTGCTGACCTTTGCTCTAGTTTCTTGAAGGGTCGGTTATTTGTGTTATTTCTTGATTTATTTTAGTTGATCAGATCAGTTTATATTCTTACTATAATTTTTTTTTCCTGCTTTTTAGCATGCACGGTCATATTTTATGAAAATCAGACATTGTGATTGTATCTTGTTGGGTACCGGATATTTTTGTATTCTTATCAACATCTTTGAGTTTTTTCCTGGAATATAGTTAAGTTACTTTGGGTCAGTTTGACCTTTTCAGGTCTTGCTTCTAAAATTTCTTAGGTGGGCCAGCTCAGCATTTAAAGGCTGATTTTGCCTCACTACTGAGACACAGCTCTTCTGAGGAGAGTACTCTGCGTAATTCCCAGTAAAATAAGAGGTTTTTCACTATGGTTGGTAAAAACAGGAGCTGTTCCAAACCCTATAGGGTGAGGTTTGAGTTTATTTCCTCTAATCCATTTAAGTGGTTCTTTCCCCTACCTTGGGTGCTTTTCTCATATGCTTGTGCTAGTCAGCACTCACCAGAGACTTAAAGGAGACTCTTTGGAAATCTCTGGAGCTATCAACTCTCTGCTTCTGATTATTATTATTATTTCTTTTTTACAATAAAAATATCTCTCCCAAATGGAGAAACTCCACTCTAAGGGAATGAAGTGTAGGACATGAAACTGATGCAGTTGAGAATTATTATTCCATCAAAACTCACAAAATCCCCATGTTTTACCAGAATCTTCAGTGTTTATTTATGGATTTTATTTTTCTTTTTGAACCAAATGCAGCAGATAACTCTGGAAATTGGGAATTATAACAAGTTAAAAGAAGGTGTGTTTTCCCCCTTCTCTCTGAGGGAGGCCGGTAGTTCATTGCATTCCCAAATAAGTCGTTATCAAAGAAAGGAAATAATCCTATTTTCAGAATTATAAATTATCAGAAAACTGAGATCTGTACTCTGAAGTAAGGTCTTAACTAAAATGAGAAAAGAAAAAGAAGTTGATTCCACCCCGTCTTTTCCCATTCTTTACCTACAATAGTGGTTTTCACTGGGCAGCTCCCCTGCCCCCATCCTTCCTAAAAAAACGTTTGGCAATATCTGAAAACACTTTTGGTTGTCACACCTATGAGGGTGCTACTGTCATCTAGTAAACAGAAGCCTAGATGGCTGCTAAACAGTCCACAGTGCACGTGACAGCCTCTCAGAACAAAGAGTTACCAAAATATCAGTAATGCCAACATTGAGAAACCACAGTAGAACGGAGCCATCTAAGAACTTTATACCCTCCGGAGTTAGATACCTGAAAACTTGGTCTCTTTTTTTTCTCTTCTAAGCATTGAATGAAATCTAAAAATACTACAAAATAAGGTTGTTAAAACTTCTAATTTCTAATCACTCCCTTCCCAAGCTTATTTGATATTGTTGTCACATATTTTAGTCTATCTTGTTTTAAATTTTATGTCAGATTTATTATTACTGTTATTACTGTTTTACAGTCAGTAATTATTTGGTTTTACCTATAAATTTTGCTTATTGTTTTTTAATTCCATCAGTGTGTTTATGTTCTGTGACTTTTCCTTGCCTGAATTTTCTTGAGTGAGAGAGAATCTAGTACTGACAAAAATCTCTTAATTTCTGTTAATCTAAATGCCTTTATTTTACCTTGTTCTTGAAAGATATTTTTGCTGGTAATAGAATTCTAAGTTCATAGTTATTTTCTCTTAGCACACTAAAGATATTACTCTATCGCATCCTATCTTAAAACATTAAAGATGTCATTATAACATCATCTGCTTTTCATTTTTGCTTTTTTTTTTTTTAAGATTTTATTTATTTATTTGAGAGAGCGAGAATGAGAGAGAGTACATGAGATGGGGAAGGGTCAGAGGGAGAAGCAGGCTCCTCGCTGAGCAGGGAGCCCGATGCGGGACTCGATCCCGGGACTCCGGGATCATGACCTGAGCCGAAGGCAGTTGCTTAACCAACTGAGCCACCCAGGCACCCCATTTTTGCTTTTGAGAAGTCTGCAGTCAGTCTCATTGTGATTTTTTTTTTTTTTTTTTTGAGGTAAGCTTTCTCTCTGGTTGCTTGTAAGAGCTTCCCTTTGCCCTTGGGATTTCCAATTTTATCATGTTTCTAAATAAAGCTTTTTTTGTAACTTCTTGTTCATTTTCTTATTCTATAATTTGTTTAACTTCGGCGGCCAAAAGAAGTAAGGAAGGAAAAGGGATTTTACATTTTTCATGTACCTATAACTTGACAGACATTGTTAAAAATGAAAAAAGAAATAAGTGTGTTTCCTCTGTCTTCAGTGAGCTTGCAACATAGCTGGGGACATAAAAAAAAAAGACACCTGTGCTGAGTATTTATAAACAATATACTGTACAATGCACTAAGTACAAAATCAGTAGTGCAGATTTAATCAATCATATATAAGGCAGAGGGATTACCAGCAGGCCATGGCTGCTAATGACAATTTCTTGGAGAGCATGAAGCTTGAGTTATTTCTTGACTGCTGTGTTCAGGGAAAGTTGATCTTTATCTGAACAGTGACAATGAATTTAACAATATGTTTTTGTAATAGAGCTGGTGTGGGATGTACAGAGAAAGGAACATTTCTTGATTTTGGTGATGAAAACGTTGTGTGGACCTGTTATAAAATAGTAGAGATTATGTCTTGTTCATACTACTTTTTCTATAGAAACCTTAAAATGGTATTTCTGTTTTAAAAACTTTGTCACTGTCAGGTCACTATTTTATGATTAGAGTATTAAGTGAAGTATTACTATGGAAAACTGTAAGGAAAAATCTTAAAAATTTCTCAGCTTACTTTCCAAAAGTAATTAGGGATTTTGAAGTATTCTGTCTGCTGTGTATGAAAAGCATGCTTTTGATGGACTATATTATCTTCTGTTTTGGAGGTCAATAAAAGTTCAATGTGTAAAAATGTGATGTATTAGATAGCTTTCTTATAAAATTATAAATAAGATATTTTTATTTGTGACTCTAGCAGTTATTTAAATTATATGATTAAAAAGTAATGTTTACTTGTTATGAAAGTGCTCTGTAGTTCAAATATATGAAACAGCTAGGTCTCATTTGAAGGGAAATTCTATCTATATTTTTCCTTATAAAGAAGAATTAATTTTGTCTGTATGCTCTGAACTTCTTCAGGATTTTAGTATCATAAAGTCTACTGGGAACACTTGCAAACTGCTAACTAGGAAAAGGGCATCAGCTGCTTGAAAAAAAAAAACCTGCTAAACTAGAGAGAGTTACTAACATCTATGCCTCTAGCTAGGAGTAATTTAACAAAAGAATTTTCTTTACAACATACACTTTATTGATTTTATGGCAAGAAATTAGAAGAGAGATTAAAAGCCTAAAACATATTGTGCTGTCCCAGAATGGTAATTTTAGAACTCAAATGAATTCTGAAATCTGAAAAGTAGATGAATTTAACTTGTAATGTGAAAATTTTAAATTGCTTTAGAAATAGACTTAGTCCGTATCTTCCAATATATCTATGTATTGTGGTTACACAGACCTATTATAATAAACAAACATATTTGATATTATTGTATTGCTATTTATAGATTTTCATTATTTTTCTCTGGAAATATACATGGATTGGTTATCAATCATCAATAATCATTTCTTGAGCTCCTGATTGATGCAAGGCATTGTGCTAGGAGGTATGATGGGCACAAAGCAGTTTAGAATTATGATCCTGCCTTTAAATGAAATTTATCCAGTTAGGCAAGTAGAACTGAGATTAAATTCCACCCTTCACCATTGGCAGATTTTGTGATGTAGATCAGATTACGTACACCTCTAAATTTCAGTTATCTCATCAGACTATTTTGAAGGTTATATGAGTCAACACACAGAAAATGTGTAGCAGTGTCTGTCATACATTTTAGATGATCAGTAAATTCCCAGCCTGTGTAATAGTTATATAAACTGTTCTCACATTGATAGCTGAGTTTTGCTGTTTAATCTGGAAAGGGTACACTTTGAATCTTTCTATTAAGAGATACTGATAGGTAGAATTATTTTGGTATAAATAACTTCAAAATTCCTCAAAGATGAGTGTTGAAGTAGTGTAGAAGACAGTTTTAAATTAATAAAAATAAAGCAAAGTGACTTATATTTCTTTACTTAATACTCTCCATCTTATTAGGTACCTTATATTGCATTTTTCTAAACTTAATTCCCTCGTGTAAACCCTGCAAGCAAATTTAGAGAGGACAAGTTTAAATTTCATCCAATGATGCAAATATCAGTGACTAAACATAGGCTACCTTACTTTTTACATTTTCTTTTTAAAAATGATTTATTTATTTTAGAGAGAGAGAGAGAGTGTGTGTGTGCGCGCGCGTGCGCAAAAGTGTGGGGAGGGGTAGAGGGAGTGGGGAAGGGAGAAGACTCCCTGCTGAACGGGGAGCCCAATGATGTGAGCTCCATCTCAGGATCCCAAGATGATGACCTGAGCTGAAACCAAGAGTCAGACGCTTAACTGACTGAGCCACGGAGGTGCCCTCTTTTTACATTCTTAATAAGCTGTTACATTGTTGATAAAGAGTTATATGAAAATAATAATTATATAAGTTGGGGTAATTTATATCACAGGAAATCATTGTATAAAGAAACCTCAATGTATTCTTCAGCAATCTACATAGTAATCATGTTTTATTATGTAAGTGTTACGATTTCTTCCTTGAAATGTTTTGCTTATCCTTTCAAATCTCTGCATACTATTCAAGAGGTTCACGCAAAACATTTTTCTTTTAGGGACCCCCTCACTAAATGTATGCCTTCACCTTGATACATGTTTCAAACAAAAGTTTTTCTGAGTAAAATGTAGTTTGTTTTTTCCAGAGTAGGTTGTGTTAAATTATTAAAGAACGGATGACTAAGAAAACTTAGTCACTGTTTGGAGGTGGGTAGGGAAAGTTAAGGTAACAGTTTTCAGTCTTGCTTGCGCTTGATAATCACTTGGGGTGCTATTAAGAAATGTACAAATTACCATTCCCATCCTAGACAATGGAATGAAAACCTCAAGGGTTGAGTTTTGGAAATGTTATTTTTAAAAGCATGCACACTCCCTACCCCAAGTGTGAGGAGCCTCTTCTTCAAGCACTGGCCTCCTCAGCACACCCTTAACTGAGCTCCTCTCCAGCAGTCTTCGACCAGATCCTTTCCCTACTCTTTTGAGTGGTGTGTTCAATATATTTGGAACCCTTCTATGTGAGCTTCAGATCTTACGTGGGGAAACAAATAGTATAAATTTCAGTTTAAGGAAGTAATTTATAAGTCCACTTTATTGCTTGTTTCCCAAATAAAAATTCTCAGATCTTCCATTTTATAGAAATGAGTTAATGATATTACATTGTGTATTTAAAATGGTAGAAATTTTAAAAGGTACCAATTTAAATAGGTATTTTAAAATTTCTGATCTTCAGGAAGTCAATACCAAGTATGTTCTTAAGCATTGAAATACACACACACACGCATGTGTATTAAACTAACCACTCTAAGTCATTAACACTTTTGTTATATGATATATGCTTTTACTAAGTTATTATTTATATTAAATGAATTCTTGACTTGAAATCAAACTAAGTTATTCCAGTATTGTGAGATTAAATGCAAGTGGAATCAATCTCTTATCACTCAGAACAATTCATCTGAGGATTCTATTAATGATGAAATTTTCTTATTTAAGAAGATGCAAGTTTAAAGTGGCATCCTTGCTTTATTTAATTAATTTTGGAAAGTTTAAAGTCATATATACCGTAAGAAAATTTAAATTAAGAAATTACCCATAATTTAATATCTCTGACATTTTGTGAGCTTAACCGTGTAAGTGCCAAAATATCCTTTCTGAAGATTCCAAGTAAGGTAGTGGAAGTAACTTAAAGGTTAAACTCAGCTGAAACCAGTTATTACCGTAAATATCAGCCAAGAATCTGAAAATGACATTTTCTTTGTAGGATTCAACAGAATTTGACAGAGACTGTTGTGCTTCTATTTTATTGCCGTGATTAGAAGTGCAGCTGTTTTTTAAAAGGCAGGTCCCACAGTTTGGACCAAAATGACTGTTTGCAATACCAAATAAATAGTGGTGTCTTGTATTTTTAAGCTATAACACTTATACTGACATCCTGGAGGGATACTTAGGTACATGTCAGTATGAGTTCATCTCCCTTGTGAAAATAATATATTAACTAAATAGAAAATACCAGATTCTTGTCCTTCAATTTTACTTCTGCTTAAGCCTCTGAAGTTTGTGTACTTAATTATAATACTGGTTTTGTGAAATCAGCCCTGTCTTATTATGGTAATGAGTTCTAATGACAAGCAAACCAAACCTAGCCAAATCAAACCCATAACTGAGGTCTCTTTTACTGTCCTCTTGTGCACTGGGACTGTGACTGTTGGCACAGCATTTTGGTGTCACTTCAGAGTGATATCTGACATGCTAAATTATTAAGACTGTGCTGATAGACACCCAAATGTGCAACCTCAAGAGTTTATCAGTGGAGCTTGTTATGTGCAGCCAGGATTTTGTTTGTCTTAAAATACCCTCTTGAGAACTTTTTCTTCAGTTCTCCTTAGTATTCAAGTCTTAGCTCCAATTTAGGAACAAGGAAGCTAACATCCCCTTCCAAGAAGAGGTTAGTACACCTCTCTGACTCCCATTATACCTTAAGTTCTCATTAAATTCGGTATTGCTATTGTTTGTTATTCTTTTTTTTTTTTCTCTTCAAGGACATTAATAGCTTCTTATTTATCATTTTGTCATCATGTAGTGGAGTATATTTAGAAGACTCATCTATTTAGTTGGGTTTATTTTCTATTTTTTTATTATGCTTCTTAGATGGAGCATTTTCAGTATGAAAGAATTTTCAGGAATTGATACTAAGGGCATATTAAGTATTTCCAGTTACTATTTTAATGATGTAAATGCATTCAGTTAAATAATATGGAATGATTATGAATTATGCATTATGATTTCTAATGGCTTTTTGTCATATGTAATAACTTACCTGATTTTTACAAAATCTTACAATCTCACTTTCTTCAAAGATTTAATAGATTATTCTCCTGAGGCCTTTTGTTGTTAAGATTTAATTTCCTCTACCCAGATTGTCTGGTTCAAAATGAATTATAATGAGACATTAAAATGCATGACTCTTCAGTAAAGAGAAACTGGCCATAGACTCTCTTTCTTTTCTCTTAATTAGCAGAATTCAGGAATTGTTCAGTGCACTTTCAGGTGGGAGTACAAATTGGAAATTTGGTATTTGGTAAAGATGTTGGACTCTTTATATGAGATAATGAAAAAGGGTTAATCAGTTAATTTGTATTAACATAAAAACACTACATATTTCTATCTATAAAGAAACACATTATCTTATTTTTAATGCATTAAGACAGTATAGAGTACATCTTCCTCTTTTGTTTATTGTTAAGATAAATTTTATTTAAATAAAAGCATTTTTGTGGGGATGAGTATAAAATCTGTTCACTACAAAAAAAAACTAAAATGTAATATTTACATTTATAAAACAGAAAATGAAAGTTCTTTTATAATCCCAACTCCAGTGGAACAGTTTGAGATATATATATCTTTCCATAATTATTTTTTATATATTAACAAATATTTAATTATGTTACTGTTCTGTGGCATGCTTTTTTTTTTCTTTTCTTTGGATACAGTTTCTTATAAGCACAAATATCTTCCTCATTCTGTTTAACTACCGTAATTCATGAAGAATGTAATATGAATTACTTATCCCAATCCATTATTTGTGGACATTCAACTTGTCTCTATTTTTTCTTGTAAATGTGGTTTTAGCAAATGTCTTTGTGCTTATTTACGTGGCATTTTGTTCAGTTAGTTTAACTTGGATAAATTTTTGGAAGTGGGATTTTTAGGTTAAATATATGCAAATTTATTATTGTTAATCATTTACAAGTGATGTATATAATGCATATGAAGATATAAACATTACCAAGAATAATTGATTTTTTGAAAATTGTAAACACTCAGTTTAATAAAAAATCTTATTTTATTTGCCTTTATTCAGTTATCAGTATGATCAATATGTTATTTGACTTTGTATTTTTATTTTTATAAAATTAAGTTACTTTGTTAAAAAATCATTATAAGATATAAAAGTGTAAAGTAATAAAATCAGTAAACCTTATAAGTTTTTAACTTGGGTTTTTAAATTTGGGCTTTGGTATTAGATTCCTGAGTTCCAATCTTTCCTCTGCTTGCTACTTACTGGCCATTTATCCTTGGGCAGATTCTTCAAACCCTCTTTGCCCAGTGTCCCCATCTTTAAAATAAGAAGGGCACTTGTAGTGATGAGCACTGGGTGTTGTATTTAAGTGATAAATCACTAAATTTGCACCTGAAACTAATGTTACACTGTATGTTAACTAACGGGAATTTAAATAAAAACTTGGAGAAATGTAAAAAAGTAAAATAAAATAAGGACAGTAAAAAGACTTATGTCATGGTGTTTCTTTGGATGTTAAATGAAGTAATCCCCTTAGAGCATTTAAACAAAGCTTAATATGTTTTATGTGCTCAATAGAAATGCTAGCTATTACTATTATTAAATGGATTAATGAACAATTACCAACTTAAATAATAAGGAATATATTATCTTATGTATTCATAATCCAAGATCATTGAAGTTAACATTTTGGTATTTGTGTTATATCGTGTTAGTTTACTGATCTTGACACAGATCATCTAGTTTGGGATTGGCATATTCAGTAAAGTAGCATGTTAAGTCTTCTCTGTTTTGGGTTTGTTTTTTTTTTTTTTTTAAGGTTAGTGTATGGAGGTGTGTAGTAGTAGATGTATAGTTGGGGACCAAGTAACAGGCTCCTTGTAGTCCAGATTCACCTGCTGCACCATGAGTTGTTGAGGACAGAGAAAAAGTCCTCATAGCTTGAGACTTGGTAGTTAGTGTTCAATATACATTGAATGAATGGGAGAGTACATTTTAGATGATGGCAGGAATATAGTTACAGTTTTGCATTTAATAACATATCTGATCCTGTGATGAAACCATAGAGTCTTGGGTGAGACCACAGGTGCAATGTAACAGGTATTGGAGGTAAGAAGAAAAAGAAGAACCTGCTGTTTCTTCTATTCCTAAACTTTTCAGAGATGCCTTTGAGTAGCTAGGTGTATTAAGATCAAAACTAAAATGTCAAGGAGGGGAGTGAGTGGAGGGATACATGATTTAAAATAATTTGAAGGGTCTTCAGAAGAGTAAGAGTAACTCAGTTTATCTTTTTGTCTCTGGAGGGTAAAATTGTAGGAATAATCAGAGAACTCTTGAAGATAAAATATTTTTGATATACTTAAGAGCACATTTAGGCTTCTCTATTTAATTAGATACTTCTTTAATTTTCCCATTTTTAGAAGAAGTCACTTGTATCTCTTTTTGTGTCTCTTTTTGCATAGGTATTATTATCATGTTTCAAAAACTAGAAACCTTTAAATAGTGAAAAGTCTCCTATTTTATCTCTGTTCTTCATCTGCCCAGATCCCTACTTCTTTAATAACCACCGTGTTTAGATTTTATGTATTCATCTTGAATCTTCAAAAACAATTATAAATATAGATTTTTATTCCCTTCTCCCCACCTCCCACCAAATTTGAACAAAAAATAGCATATTAAATGCTGTTCAGCATCTTTTTTCACATAACCAGATATTTCCAGAATAGGGAATGTTCTTATTCCACATAGAGGTTTTCTTTTTTCTGCATAGAGATTTTTATGGCCTCCTACAATTCCATTGCATTGATGTGCCATAATTTATTCGCTTTAGTACTCTATTAGTGACCTTTGGTACCACAGATAATTTTGTGATGAGTGATCTTACAAGTGCACAATTTTGCATGTGTGCAAGTATGCTAAAAGTGGAATTGCTAAGCCCAAGGTTATATATAGTTGTGAGAGAAAGATCGCTGTGTTCCCAAAATGAAATAAGTCATACTTTGAAAGAATGCATTTGTGTTCATTGGAAAGTGTTTATCTGTAACACTGGGTTTCAAACTGTAATTTAACATTTTGATTCAATCACCCAAACACAAAAATTTTATGTAACAGTATATGCCCTTATCATATGTGATATGCTGCACTATTTTTTTTTCCTCTTCTATTCTTTCAAGATGCTGATCACAATCCACTAAATTGATTTCATAACCCACTAGTGGAGGGTAACCTCTTCTGTGAAATACACTGATCTGGAGTTTAGTTGACCAACTCTGTTATATGTGGTATATAGTCTCCTAAGAATTCCCTATAAAATAAAGAAATAAACATAATTTTTACTGATTTTTAGAAAGTCTCTCAAATGACATTTTGTTATCTTTGGACTCACAGGTTATGATATTTTAAAAGAATAGCACATTAGCATATGTTGCTATATATACATAAAAAGATATAAATATGTAAAAATATAGGTATAAAAATTTATCTTGGATTGGGTATAAATCAGTCAAGCAATATCTTGAGGATAAATGATTTCTTGAGGATAAACAGTAAAGATAGAATATTAAATATTTCTGACCATAATTTTTATGTATTCTTCCTAAGGTGTGAAATTCTATGACATGCTAAGTATTTGATTAGTTTTAGAGTTTCTAATGCTATCTTAGTATCAAGAAGATTTTAAAAATGTAAAAAGTATATTTCGACACTGCCTTTTTTTCCCCAGAGCAAATGTAGTAGGGGCTGATGTCCAAGGTAGCTTCTAGTTTCACTGGCAGCTGCAGTGAATGAATGTAGGGAAAAAAAAAAATAATTTGGCTAGTATTTATGATATCTGATAATAGAAAACATTTATCAAACTTAAATAATGTTAGCAGAATAATATATACCCAGCTCCTGTTCTGGAGTTAGTCATTGTGCTTAACATGGAGTGTTTTAAATATTGCTTAATTTATGAAAATCCATCAATAATGCAGCTCACAGATGATAATTGGTTTAATTAGAATGACTCAGCTGAAGCAAGTACAGAAAAAAAAAATCACTGAATATTTTCTTTGTGCAAGGTACTATAGGAGATATTAGGAAGATGAAGATGAAAAACATAATTCCCAACCCTTAGTACTCTGATTTTTTTTTAGACATTTATTTATCTTTCAGAGAGAGAGCACTAGTGGGAGGGGCAGAGGGAGAGAGAGAATCTCAAGCAGACTCTGTAAGTAATTTTTGTTTGATCAGCCGAAGTTTTTCTCAACCTTTAATAAAGGTGAGTAGTAAGGCTTCATCTGGGACCGGTTTAGTATATGGTGCATGCTTAGACCTAACTGTTGTAGAATTTGGGTTGGAATATAGAAATAATTATTAGTGATTTAGTCAGTGTTGGAAAAGAACATTAATTACAGTCTTTAACACATGCAACAAATGATTACTTGTTTTTTTGTTTCTTTGCTTACTAAGGATAACTTTGTTAAGAATAAGAGGTCAGATTAAACTAATGTTCTTTTTATTCCCCAAAGCATCCTCGATATGGTGCATCTGAATTCCATGACCCTCAGATTATGGCAAGGCCTTTGAAACCATGTTAAAGATTTTGTATGCTGTCCTAAGAGCCTTTCCCACAATTCAGTCTGCTATGTTATGACAATCTATTTGTCAGTTTCAAAAACATTATATAAGTTAGCTGGGTGCTTTCTAGAGCCACACTGTTTTATACAGTAGCCACTAGCTACATGTTCCGTTGAACAGTCTTGAGGGAGGTAGGGGTGGAAGGATAGGCAAAATAGGTGAAAGGGATTAAGAGGTACATACTTCCAGTTATATAAAATAAATAAATCACAGGGATGAAAAGTACAACATAGGGAACACAGTCAATAAGATTATAATAATTTTGTATGGTGACAGTGGTGACTACACCTATCATGGTAAGCATGTTGTAATATATAGAATTAAAATCAGTATGCTGTACACCTGAAACTAATATGAAATGTCAACTATATTTCATTTTTTAAAATTTTAAAACAAAAAAAAGAAATATGGCTGGTCTGGATTGAGATGTGCTTTAAGTGTAAAAAACACTTATTTCTCAGACTTGTTAGGTAAAAAGAAAAATAATTTTTATTATGTATTAAAAGGAATATTTTAAATACATTGGGTTAAATAAAATTTTTATAAAATTGATTTTTTTCTTGTTTCTCTTTTATTATGTTAGTCACCATACAGTACATCATTAATTTTTTCAATTTTTAAAAACTTTTTAATGTTTCTGCTGGAAAATAAAATTTACATATATGGTTTACATTTCCTTTTTAAATTTTTATTATTGAAGTATAATGTGACATTTTATTTTAGGTCTGCTACTAATGTGTAACCTTGGGAAAGTCACTGTAACTCTCTGAAAATGAGGGGTTTTTTTTAAAGATTTTATTTAAGAGAGAGAACATAGGGTGAGGGGCAGAGGGAGAGAGAGAAGCAGGCTGAGCAGGGAGCCTGACCTGGGGCTTGATCCAGGGACTCTGGGATTATGACCTGAGCCGAAGGCAGACACTTAACCAGCTGAGCCACCCCGGCACCCCCTGAAAATGAGTTTCTTAAAAAAAATCCTTTACTTTTCCATTGACCTCCAAAGTCAGATGCAATTGCCTGTTTGAAATTTCTATTTGGACATAGAGTAGTTCTTAAAATGTAGTGTTATTTTTCTTTTCCTCTCTCCGTCTATCCTCTTAATCTTCTTATATAGCATCAGTAGAACTGCCACCCATCTACTTAAGGGAAAAAGGTCGTCTTTGATTTATCTCTTTTTTTTTTAACCCATTCTCTCACATTTAAGTCATTATTGAATCCTATTAGCTGCACCTCCACTCATGTAATACAAACCAGCATCGTCCTCCACCTGTGCTGCTAGCATAGTTGTCTACCGTTTCCCAATCTGTTCTTCACATGGTGGCCAAGGAGACCTTTTTTTTTTTTTTGGTGTTTTTTTTTATTCTTATGTTAATCCCCATACATTACATCATTAGTTTTAGATGAAGTGTTCCATGATTCATTGTTTGTGCATAACACCCAGTGCTCCATGCAGAATGTGCCCTCCTCAATACCCACCACCAGGCTAACCCATCCTCCCACCCCCCTCCCCTCTAGAACCCTCAGTTTGTTTTTCAGAGTCCATCGTCTCTCATGGTTCGTCTACCCCTCCGATTTCCCCCGCTTCATTCTTTGCCTCCTGCTACCTTCTTCTTCTTTTTTTTTTTTCTTAACATATATTGCATTATTTGTTTCAGAGGTACAGATCTGAGATTCAACAGTCTTGCACAATTCACAGCGCTTACCAGAGCACATACCCTCCCCAGTGTCTATTACCCAGTCACCCCCTCCCTCCCCCCCACCCCCCACTCCAGCAACCCTCAGTTTGTTTCCTGAGATTAAAAATTCCTCATATCAATGAGGTCATATGATACATGTCTTTCTCTGTTTGACTTATTTCGCTCAACATAATACCCTCCAGTTCCATCCACGTCGTTGCAAATGGCAAGATCTCATTCCTTTTGATGGCTGCATAATATATTTGTTATTCCTCTACTTAAAATCATGCAGAGACCTTCTCTTGTATTGCGAATAAAAATTCACGCTCTTTACCATGACTTACAGTTTCTCCATGACTCCTGTCTCCTTTTCCTAACTATTAATGCCCTCTTCCTCTGTTTTACACTGTTCCTTGAAAGGGAGGTATATGTGAAACGATCTCCAAAGGCCGTAGGAGCCCTGAGACCGAAAATAAAGGCTGACAAGTCCAACTTGACAAGAAACGGCTTATTAAGGGAACTTAGAGACAGAAGTGTGTCTTGGGCAGCTGCAGGAGGAGTAGATCTCCACAGCCCCATTTCCTTTAAGACTTGCTTTTATAGCCCTAGAGACTGGGAGTCTGTGCTGGGTGGGGACAATCCAAGAGGAAATGTTTAAGAATAAATGTGCATCATAGTCATATCTCTGGGGGCACATCAAGGATGTTATGTCCCAAGGGCGTACTTAAGGGTGTGGCTAAATAAAAGAAAAGGAAGTGGGAGGGCAAGGGGGCTGTGCTCTAGAAGTTTCAGGTCACAGAACCCTCATCGTGACGGATTTGTCGAAAATGGCATTAGTCTGGTTTATATTTATACTATGTATTAAAAGTTCATATCCATGTTTGAAATAATCTGTTAATTCATATCAGTGTTTGAAATAATCTGAATGTGTATTTCTCCTACTTTTATTACAAATTGTGTAACTACCCTTTTGGCCATTTAAACAATAAATAAATGTACCACAATAAATATTTGCCACGTGAGCAGATGATGATCCCAGCCATGAATGAAAGGTGAGATTTTCTTTAATATATGCTATTAAGAAGGCACAAAGTCATCTGTTTTAGAATGATTACTGAAAATGGTTTTATACACATGCAAGCAGTAAGTAAAGACCTTTAAATGAAAAAAAATACCTAATTTTCTAGAATTATTTATCTAATGGATACTCAAAGATGTTAAATAAGGTATTCATATAAATTGTTTTATTTTTATTTATTTATTTTTTTTAAGATTTTATTTATTTGACACGGAGAGAGAGAGAGAGAGCACAGACAGGGGAAGCAGCAGAGGGAGAGGGAGAAGCAGGCTCCCCAGTGAGCAGGGAGCCCAACTCGGGGCTTGATCCCGGGACTCCAGGATCATGACCTGAGCTGAAGGCAGATGCTTAACCAACTGAGCCACCCAGGTGCCCCTAAATTGTTTTATTTTTAACCCTATGGCTGTTACATAGTTTATGATGTGCAACATGCTTTGTGAGGGATATTGGAGTGGTGGCAAGAGAGAGCACGGGCAGGGAGAGAGGGGCAGAGGGAGAGGGAAAAGCAGGCTCCCTGCTGAGCAGGACCCTGGGATCATGACCTGAGCCCGACGCAGATGCTTAGCTGACTGAGCCACGCAGGTGACCCTGGTGTTTTTCTAATACTCTGTTTCTTTCACCTGAAATGGCATTCTTCTTAGTGCCTCTCTCTCCCTTCAAATACCTCAGCACATGAGTCCTATCTTTATTATAGAAAACTAAAATAAAATAATTTTTCCCCTGTAAGCCACAAACTAATACATTTTAAGGATCATTTTAGATACGCTCTAACTTTTGTTAAGAAAATGAATATTTATACTGACCTAAGTCCTTAGTGTATTTGTAAGTGGTCAGTAATGACTGTTGAATTGAGTAGAATGTTACAGACATCAGTATGTACTAGGTTTTGTCAGTATATTCTAATGCTTTAGTTCACTTCTTCCTTGAACTGTAACCTTTAAGAACAATATAAATAAGTTTCTTATTCAAGGTTGAGTATCGGTTGTTTCTGAACTGTCACATATTTTGGTTAGATCCAGTTTACTGTTTCTTTGGAGGATACTATGTGTAAAATGCATCTTTTAAAATATTTTTTCCCTTATTTAATTGATTTATCAGTAAATAAAAATTTATTTAGAGGCCTATAATGTTGATGGCATTTGGTTAGGTACTAGGGTAATGCAAAAAGTAATAAAACCAAATGTGCCACATTTTATTCATTCGTCTGATGGACATTTGAGTTGTTTCTGGTTTAAGGCTATTACAATAAAGCTGCTATGAACATTTGTGTACAAGTTTTTGTATGTACATATACTTTTTTTTTCTCTTGGATAAAACCTAGAAGTGATATGACCAGATCATACGTTAATTGTATGTTTACCTTTTAAAAAATTGCCAAATTGTTTTCCAAAGTGATTGTACTATTTTTATCTTCCTACCAGCAGCAGGTATGAGTGCCAGTTTCTCCACATCCTCACCAACACTTGCAGTGGGCACTTTTTAAAATTTTAGCCATTTTAATAGATATGTAATGTTATCTCATTGTGATTTTAACTTTCATTCTCCTAATAACTAATGATGTTGAGCATCTTTTTATATGCTTATTGCCATCTGGATATTTCCTTTGGTGAATTGATTGTTCAAATCTTTTGCCCATTTTAAAAATTGGATTGTTTGTTTTCTTACTGCTGTGTTCAGAGAATCCTTTATGTATTCTGGATATAAGTCCTTTATCAGATGTATACTTCGCAAAAATTTTCTTCCATGCTGGCTTCTTTCATTTTCTTAACAATGTCTTGAAGATTATGTTTTTTTCATTTTGCTTAAGTTCAGTTTATCAGTTTGTTCATTTATAGGTTATGGTATATTTAAGACATCTTGGCCTAACTTAAGTAACTTTTCATGTCATCCGCATTGTCAGATTTATTGACATAAAGTTGTTTATTAATATTTACCAATTTTTTAAATATCCGTAGCATCTGTAGTGATGCTACCATTCTCATTCTTGACATCAGTAATTTCTGTCTTCTCTCTTTTATTCCTGATCAATCTTGGCTGGAGATTAATCAGTTTTGTTGACTTTCTCAAAGAATGAGCTTTTCTGTTTTCCATTTCATTGATATCCACTTCAATCCTTACTATTTACTTTATTCTGCTTACTTTGGTTTTAATTTATTTTGGAAGATGAACTTATCCACTTAAAACTTTTCTTCTTTCAGAGTCCATAGTCTCTTATAGCCTCTGAGAAACAAACTGAGGGTTCTGGAGGGGACGAGGGTGGGGGGATGGGTTAGCCTGGTGATGGGTATTAAAGAGGGCATGTACTGAATGGAGCGCTGGGTGTTATACGCAAACAATGAATCATGGAGCACTACATCAAAAACTAATGATGTAATGTATGGTGATTAATATAACATAATAAAAAAATGAATTGAAAAAATAAATTTTTCTTCTTTCTTCATATAAGTGGTTACTGCTATATATTCTTCCCTAAGTATTTCTTTAGCAGCATCCACAAATTCTGATATGTTGAGCTTTCTTTTTCCTTCGGTTAAGAATACCTATTAATTTCTTCTTTCATCCATGGGTTATTTAGCAACTGTGTTACTTAATTTCAAATATTTGAATATTTCCAAAGGATATTTCTGTTAAGGATTTCTAATTTCATTCCTTTGTGATCAGATGACATATTTTGTATGAATTACTTTTCAATTTATTGAAACTTGATTTATGGCCCAGAATATAGTATATTTTTTAATGTTTCACGAACACTTGAAGAGAATTTGTATTCTACTATTGTTAGATGAATAAATGTCAGTCAGGTCAAATTAGCTGATAGTGCTATTCAAGTCTGCTTATAACCTTATTGATTTTCATGCCTACTTGTTCTATCAAGTGTTGGGAGGGATGTTGAAATCATTTGCATGTCTTATCAGTTTTTGCTTCATACATTTTGAAGATCTGTTATAGGTATATAAGCATTTAGGACCGTTATGCCCTACTGATTAATTATTCTCTTTGTCATTATGAAATGACTGTCTTTATTCCTGGTAATATTCTTGGCTTTGAAATTTATTTTTTCTGACATTAATTTAGCCATTGCAGTTTTCTGCCATTAATCCTATCCAGTTTTTTCTTTACTCTAAGACATTGTAGTTTTCATTTCTAAAGACTTTTCATATGGAAGACCTTAAGAAAAATTATTTAATCACTCAATTTTCTTCTTTATTAAAAGGGCATAATAAAAGTACCTAGGGGGGCCTGGATGGCTCAGTCAGTTGAGTGTCCAACTCTTGATTTCGGCTCAGGTCACAATCTCAGGGTTGTGAAATCAAGCTTCAGTTCTGGCTCCCTGCTCAGCCAGGAGTCTGCTTCTTTCTTCCTCTCCCTCTGAGCCTCCCCCGCCCCCATGTGTGCACACATTCACGCTCTCTCTTCTTCCATCTCCCTCTCTCTCAAAATAAATAAATAAAACCTTTTAAAAAATAAATAAATATATAAATAAAAGTACCTATACCATGGAATTGTTTTGAGAATTAAATAAATATATCAAAGTGCTCACAATTAATATATATCACAGTGTAAGTTCTGAATGAATATAATCTGCAGCTATTGTTCCTACTATTATGGCTTAATAGCAATTAAGAAAGATATTTTTAAATCCATAACATATTGAAACAGAATTTCCTACTCATTTATATCCATATTTCTTGTTTGGACTTTCATTAGTTATCTTCAATCTAACTGAACTAGAATATCATCATACAAACTCAAAAGATACCTGTGTTTCATTTTATTTCCTTATGTTATTAATTTATCATTGTTTTGTACTTAAGATCGTGTACAAAGATACAGGTATATAGTGTCATTATCATATTTTTCAAATTTAGTGAGTATGCAACTCCCAAATGCATTAGAATCGTATAGTAGTTGTGAGTTCTCAGCTGCACATTTTGGTTTAAATATTGGATATATTGAGAGACTGAACAAATTAGTCATCTTTTTTTTTTTAATCAAAGAAGTAAATGTTTGCATTTAGTATTTTATATGGGTCCTTCACATTATCATCATTTATAATGAGTCATTTTTTTTTCTCTCTCTTTCTTTCTTTAGATTGGGCAGCTGGCTTTTAAAGGAATGAGGAGACTCAATAGAATCCAGTCAATTGTTTTTGAGACTGCCTACAACACCAATGAGAACATGCTGATTTGTGCCCCTACTGGGGCTGGAAAGACCAATATTGCAATGCTTACAGTTTTGCATGAAATACGCCAGCATTTTCAACAAGGTGTTATCAAAAAGAATGAATTTAAGGTAGGAAATTAACAAGTCAGACCACAACTTTTTAAATTGTAAAATTAAAATCATTTGTAGTTGTACATGTTACATGAAATCTGGAAAATTTTAAGGATATTACTCATGATGTCATGTAAAGATTGCTGCTTGATTTACTCTATTACTAGTAAGGCAGTCCCTATTTGTGTTATGAAAATCCTATTACCCCTATGAAACACTGTGAAAATACATTTAGCTTTGAAGCAGAACGAGTGTTCAAAGTGATGAAGATGTATAAACAAATTTCATTGTCCTTTAAACAGCTGCACACCTACCTAAGAAAGATAAGTACTTTTCAGGTATCACTGTTAAGATATTTTACTCTACAATTATATTTCACAATAAATTGTGACTTATATTGAATGCTGTGAAACAAATGACTTGTAGTTTTTGCTCATTCATCAAGGTACTATTTCTTTGGCACAGATTGTATATGTTGCTCCAATGAAAGCCTTGGCAGCCGAAATGACAAATTACTTCAGCAAACGTCTAGAGCCACTGGGCATTGTTGTGAAAGAATTGACTGGGGATATGCAGTTGTCAAAAAATGAAATTTTACGAACTCAGGTATGTTGTGTACTTAGGTTTTTTGTTTAATACCATTCTTTTTTTTTTTTCAGGTAAACATAATACAAACATAATGTAATGAAATTCTTTTATTTGTAACCACATATTA
Organism: Mirounga leonina; assembly: GCF_011800145.1. Classification (NCBI taxonomy): domain Eukaryota; kingdom Metazoa; phylum Chordata; class Mammalia; order Carnivora; family Phocidae; genus Mirounga; species Mirounga leonina. The sequence continues at coordinate 57,427,919 of NW_023270807.1, read as the reverse complement.
CCTCTACAAAAGAGGTTTTTGCTGGTGCTTTGTCCAATTTTGTCCCTTCTAACTTCTGTGATTCCTGCTGTGTCTTGAATACTGTTAGATGCCTGGTATAAATTTTAAGTTCATTGACAGTAGATGTTCTTTTAAAACGGTGGAGGATGAAAATGTGAATAAGACCAGACTTCAGTTTTAAGAGCAGGAAAATATATAGATCCTTAAATGATCCCACTACTATTCTAAACTATTCCATAAAGATTGCTTAACATATAATAAAAATTCTTAGTCATTCTTTATTTCATCAAAAAGGAAGTTATTAAATCGCGCACTGTATATAGCACTATATTAGGTGAAATGCATGACAACAACGATATTTAAGATACAGTTCCTGCCTACAAGGATCTTATATTATGACCGAATAGGCAAAACCTCTATTAGAGCTACAACTAGATTATCATTAATTGGGTGGAACATGTAAGTAAGGTAATGTTCATAATGCTTTGAAAAAATGCAGTAATGGATAACCAAATATTAATGGGACAATCCAACCTCAGCAGTGGACTGGAGTGAGAATGAGGGAATATGCTGGCTGATTAGCCTGGCGCCTTTGCCAACCTCTTTTCTGGCCTGTCCTTACTGGTTATTAAATGTGTATTTTAAACATTATATCTGATATGTAATTAATACTATTAGAGTTTAAAGTCAGGGGTTGGGGAATGGGGGATTGGAGAAAGCTGGTCAAAAGGTACAAACTTCCAGTTATGAGATAAAAAAGTACTAGGGGATAATGTACAACATGATGATTATAGGTAACATTGCTGTATGATATATAGGAAAGTTAAGAGAGGAGATCTGAAGAGTTCTCATCACAAGGAGAATTCTTTTATTTTTATTGTATCTGTATAAGATGATGGATGTTAACTAAACCTACTGTGATAATCATTTCATAGTGTATGTAAATCACGTCATTGTATTGTACACCTTAAACTTATACAGTGATGTATGTCAATTATTTCTCAGTGGAACTAGAAAAAACAAAAATGGGCAGAGAAAGTGAATAGACATTTTTCCAAAGAAGACATACAGATGGACAGTAGGTATATGCGAAGATGCTCAGCATCACAAATCATCAAGGAAATGCAAATCAAAACTATGATATATCACCTCACACTTGTTAGAATGACTGTTATCAAAAAGAAAAGAGATAAGAAGTGCTGGCAAACGTGGAGAAAAGGGAACCTGTGTGCACTCTTGGTGGGAATGTAAATTGATGCAGTCACTGGAAAACAACATGGAGGTTTCTCAGAGAATTAAAATAGAACTACCGTATGATCCAGCAATTCTACTCCTGGTATATATCCAAAAGAAAGGAAATTAGGGTCTCAAATATCCCATGTTCATTACAGCATTATGAACAACGATCAAGAAAAAAAAATTCTATTAGAGTTTAAAGATTTATTAGTGAAGATCAGTTCCCTATTTCAGTTGTAGTTAGATAAAAAGCAGTGATCAGGATGTAACTCTGGTTATTTTTAATATCCTTTTTATTTCATGAAATAATGAAGGCGAGTATATTAACGTTTAGAGACTGTCACCGACAGTCTCTAAAATATCTGTAATTTGACAAATGGCTTTGTATTTCAGAAAGAGGTAGCAGAAGGAAAATCTTTAGTAGAGCCAACAACATAGTTCTTATATTTAAGATAGGTAGAACTTTATCTTTTCGCATTTACATTTAACGGAATCTCAGATTTATTTATTTTGTTAGCATAAATAGATTTTTAACTGCTGAAAATGATCAGTGGTAGAGCAAACATTGTTTGAATTTTTACTACATATTTATAAGAACAGGTAATGACTCATTAGGAGCTTAACCTTTCTTTTCCTTCAGATTTTCAGCTTCAAAATTAATTTTAAAATGTATAATGTACTTCCACTACTGCTAATTTAGGTCTTTTAACTGGAAAATTTTAATTCTGAGATAATGTAAAAGAATTTTGATGTGTTTTTTATTTAAAAAATACATTATTTTGTTAAGTATTTTATCAGTGATAACACTGAGTAGTAAACTAATATTTTTATTATTCTGTCATCATAAGTTTTAGCTTATATTGCCTAACTGTGATATATGGTTAGATTTTAAACACCAGACTAGGGATGCCTCGGTGGCTCAGTCCATAAGCGTGGTATCACACTTTGGCTCAGGTCATGATCTCAGGGTCCTGGGATCGAGTCCTGCAGTGGGCTCCTTGCTCAGTGGGGAGCCTGCTTCTCCCTCTGCCTACCACTCTCCCTGCTTGTGCTCTCTCTCCCTAACAAATAAATACATAAAATCTTAAAAAAAAAAAAAAAGACTAATATGTGGGGTCTTCTTCATTAATTACTTTGGCTAAAATTAATATGGTAATTTCCAACTTATGTTTTATCCTGTTGCCTTGAAGGGATATGAATCTCTTATTAGTGATAGTGTTCTCTTTTATAGTGATTCTTTGGGTTAGCATGTCCTGAACTCCATCAACTGACACCTTAAGTACTCTAATTATTGCTTTCAACCACTAGAACTGTGCATGTTTGGGAAATCCACTCACTTAAGAAAAGCCTCAAAATCACAGATTAGTTCTGTGTGGCTATATTTTTTTCAGAGTAGATTTTTGTTCCAGTGTCAGCTTGATTTTTTCCATGGGACTCTTGGCTTTTCTCCCATAAATGTATTAGTTTTCACTCCAACATTTGAGAGGTTCCCATGTTGCTGGGCTTTTCACCTTAATTTTCAAGCTGCCTTTTCAGTTCTGAATCCTGGCTCTGAACTCTGATTTCTGGCACATTTTGCCAGTGAGGCTGTGGTTTTTCCTACCCCCTTTTTTGCTGCGATAGCAGTGGGTGTGGGATCATACTCTTAGGTCAATAATTTGCACTCTGGTAATTGATTTGTAGTTTTGACATTACTTTTCTCTATTTTTACCAATTTCTGATACTGTCCTGTTTCTTAAAATTTGTTTTTATTAATTGTATACAGCCAAGTATTTTATAATTATCTGCAGAGATTCATACCACAGCTTTGCTCATCTGCCATTACTGGAAGTAGAATCCAATATCCTAATATTTTTTATTATTGAATTTATTTGTATTTCAAAAGCACTAACTTTCTTTTCCTAGCAGTGAAGACTAGAAAGCATATTTTAAAAATTGAACTGCTCTTTTAAAAGTTAACCCACACCAAAAACCATAAGATACCTAGGAATAAACCTAACCAAAGAGGTAAAAGATCTGTATGCTGAAAACTATAGAACGCTTATGAAAGAAATTGTAAAAGACACAAATGGAAAAACATTACATGCTCATGGATTGGAAGAACAAATATTGTTGAAATGTATATACTATCCAAAGCAATCTACACATTTAATGCAGTCCTGATAAAAATAACACCAGCATTTTTCACAGAACTAGAATAAACAATTCTAAAATTTGTATGGAACTAAGAAAGATCCCAGATAACCTAAGTAATGTTGAGAAAGAGAATGAAAGTGGGAGGCATCATAATCCCAGACTTAAAGCTGTATTACAAAGCTGTAATCATCAACACAGTATGGTACTGACACAAAAACAGACAAATAGATCAATAGAACAGAATAGAGAACCGAGAAATGGACCCACACCTATATGGTCAAAGCAGGAAAAAATAACCAATGGAAAAAAGATAGTCTCTTCAACAGATGGTGTTGGGAAAACTGGACCACTTTCTTACACCACACATAAAAAGATAATGTTATTAGGAAAATCATAAGGAAGAGAAAATACATTTATAGTATTGTACAATCCACATGTAAGTGGACCTGCACAGTTCAAACCCATGTTATTCAAGGGTCAACTGTGGTCAGTTTAACGTTTCTGTTCTTCTTATATAACTTGTATACTTAACACAATGAACTGAATCATGTTTAAAAATTTTAAGTTTATACAATAAAGAGAAAAAAGTTTTACAGATTTGTAGAACACAGTACAGTATTATACATATTCCCAATTTACGGACACATTTGATTCTGAAAGTTTGTTGATATATTCTTAGAAGTTGTGTTACATATGATACATTCCAAGTCTAGCTCCCAGGCCTAGCTGAACATAAAATTACAGAGATTATGTCTTAAAACTACACAATAGGACACATAGACTGATAATTTCTTTAGTGTGTGATTTTTATTTTCATAATGTCTTATAAAGGCATATAGAGTAACTCAAAATTTGACTTTTAACAAATTTGTCTTTATTAAAAATAAATTTTTCTGAAATTTGAACCACTCTAGAGTCTGAGACCATACCTATGATGTACTTACCTAAAGAAATGAGTTTTGTATCCTGATGGGTACAATGAAGTTTAGGGAAGAAATCAAGTCAGTTTTTTCCTCTTCTATTTCTTGTAAGTCTAGCATTAAGAAATTTTCTGCAAATGGTTAAGTTCGGCTTTGGCAGTCTCATCTCATTGTTGTGCCAAATCCCGGGCTCTTCCTCTGTATATTTCTGCTTTAGTCTCTCTTGCACACCATTAACAGACTTTTAAAAAAAATTTAAACCCTGCACTGATTTGGTTATTCCCATTACTATACAGCGGCAACTCTCAAAATATGGTACAGAAACATTGTGTTTCCTAAGCTCTTTCTGGGGGTCAGCAAGTTTAAAACCAATTTTCATAGTAACATTATTTTTTAAAAATATTTTATGTATTTGAGAGAAAGAGAGAGAGAGAGCATCAACAGGAGGGGGAGGGGCGGAAGGAGAGGGAGAAGCAGGCTCCTGGCTGAGCAGGGAGCCCGACATGGGGCTCCATCCCAGGACCCCGAGATCATGACTTGAGCTGAAGGCAGATGCTTAACCGACTGAGCCACCCACGCATCCTTATAGTAACATTATGATGTTACTTTCTTTCACTCTCATTTTCTCAAAAGTATAGTTGTGGAGTTTTCCAGAGTCTGCGTAATATGTAATGTCATCGACAGCTAATGAAGTGACTACTTTCTATTTTTGTGTTGTAAAAATTTCTCAGTTTAACTTTCTAATACAAGAAATTGAGAGAGAGAGATAACCTACAAATACAAGAGTTCTTTGGGGCCTCAATAACTTTAAGAGTGCAAAGGAGTTCCAAAGCCAAAACGTTTTGAGAACCACTACTTATGTAAGACAGTGGATTATCTTCACAATCTGGTGAAAACCAGCCTGGTTTTCAGCCTTATGTCCCAACTACTTACCAATACAAACTATGGCCAAACAGACCATTTTTGCTTTTTCTAAAGTAACATTGCTCAAATAACATTTTCTTGAATAAACATTACTATTTTCTAAGTTTCCTCATGCATTTTCTCTTTTTCATAATGTGGTTCTTTATTCATTGACATTTGCCTGAATCATTTTTCAAAACTCAGTTCAAACCCTATGAGTACTTTTTTCTTGCCTGAATCCTATAGCACCATTCATTTATATTCATAAAATAAGACCTACTCCACAAAGTCTATGGTTTTAGATCTGGTGAGATCTTAGAAATCTGGACCACTCTCAAATAAAATTTTGATTGCTTTTGTACTGTATCTAGCTGTGTTGTTGATGTTAATGAAAGAATATTTATGGAAAAACAAGGGAGGTAACATTTGAATTGAAATTATGAGCCAGTCACTATGCTAAGTGCATTATGTGCGTCCTTGCTCATATTATAAGAACCTTATTGAATAGTGTCTCCACTTTACAGATACAGAAAGTTAAACATTAAAATCTACTTAGATTTATATATTATATTGTCAAAAGATTTATGAACATCTCCCCCTGCCCCGCCCCCACCCTTTGCTTATTTCTGAACTTCCCTAGATCGGCTCTGTGTCTTTTCTCAATATTTGTTAATTCTCTAAGGGCAGGGACCGTGTGCTTGGCCTCAGTAATAGTGTATAAATTGAACCTCCTCTCTTATATTTGCTCTTTATTCTCCTCTAGTATAAATATAGCCCTACTATCAGTGATGCTAATTTTTTGTAGACCTGAAACTGTATAGTTACTAACCTCTTCACCTTGTCCTACTATCTATTCTCTCAGATTCTCAAAGATTAATAGACTGCTGTTACCACTGCATTTGAGATTGGGCTACAGAAAGAGCAAAGCAGGACTATTGCAGAGCATATAGGAATATAGACATACTCAACTTTTATTTTTGAAGTTTTAATTTTTTGCTTTCCTGACTTTTCACTTATATAATTTTAATAGCTTTTTAATGATTCCCTTTGTAATTTTTTGGTAAATAAGTTTCCCAATAATTAATACAATTAAACATAATTTTGCAATTTCCCTGTTGTTTAAAAAAATATTTTCAGTATTGTTAGTTTGTCTTTATTTTTCCAATATGGGAAACCAAATTAATCTAATTTGTAAATTCTTTGTCATGCTGTTCTGATCATATTGTTCTCTTGCTCATAAACTTTCATTGGTTCTTTTTTGCGTGAATTAAATCCAACTACTTAGCTTGTTAAGAATCTTGTATAAATTAAGTATAATACGAGATGTGGTTTGTTTTGTGGTTCACTAGGGACTGTCAGGTCTAGTAGCAGTTATGATTTTATTGAGGTTTGAATGTAAAATTTCCTTTGCAAGACAAAATTACATAATTCTCAGATTTATTGTCATGAAAAATAGTCTGTGTAGACAACAAATACCTATCTTGTCTTCAGCTGAAAAGCCACTTTGTGCAACTTTGAAGAACTCAGTAAATTTGTCATCAGTGAAAACACCGATTTCCCTTTCCAACTTTATTTTCCATTGTTCTTCATCTATGTTCACTTTCCAACTTCTCTCCCTAATTGTATCATTTGCAAAGAGTTATTATTTTATAATATTCATTGTTATTTTTAATGGTTCCATTTAACAGTTGTGTTTTTCCTTACACCCTGTCCTTCCTCATCTCGGATTATCCTTTCTGCATCTCTTCCTAACATCATAAATTCAGGGTTCCTTTAAGCCTCAGTGAAAATACTTGTCAGAAATTTTAGAAAAGTTTCTCCTGTCCTGGGAGTGACTTTGTATTAAAGCAGAGCATGGGCCCTGAATTCTGAAATTGTTCTCCTTTTTCTTTTATATTTGCTTGCTCATATTTATGCTGGGCTGAGTTTATCTGTGCAACTTTGGGAGTTGGGATGAGCTATTTTAGGTTTTGTTTGTGTTTCTCTTTTGGCTGGGTATGTAGGAGATTCTGTTCAAATCTCTTAGGTGTAGGCAACAGCAAACGGAACCCTGAATCTGTCATATTATTTTGGCAACCGTGGTTGGGAGTCTGTGTGTGGTGTGCATATGCATGTGCTCCCATCACACTCTCCTGATTTACTCTTCTCATGAGGGTTTTTATTGTATTGAGAATATACAGATACTTAGAAGTAGAGGGTAGGAACAAAGGGGAGTTGGAAAAATGGGTCAGAAATTACATGTGTTCAGGTTTATCTGGATATCTGTGTGTTATGTTTTAATTTACTGTTGCTATCTTCTGTGTAAAATCTGAGAATGTCTTTATTTCATCTCCATTCCTGAAGGATATTTTTGCTGGATATAGACTTATACGTTGTCAGTTCTTTCCTTTTAACACTTGAAAAATACATGACTTTTTTTTAGCCTCCAAGGTTTCCAAAGAAAGAGCCACTGTCACTCAAATTGTTATTTCTCTGTAAGTAACGTGTTTCTCTTAATCCTCTTTCAAGATTCTTTCTTTGTATCTGGTTTACAGAAATTTGATTATGATATGTTGAGTTGTAGATTTGGGGAGTTCATACTGTTTAGTATTTGTTTTAGCTTCTTGAGTTTGTAGGTTTGTCAAACTTGGGAAACTTTGAACTTCTCTCTCTTTAGCCCCTCATTCTTTCTCCTCTCCTTGGACCCCATGGACAAGAATGTTAGATCTTTTGTTATAGTCCCACAGGACCCTGAGATCAGTTCATTTTTTTTTCAACCTATTTTCTCTCTGTTATTCAGATTTGGTAAATTATATTGATCTTTGAGTCCACTGATTTTCATCTGTTGTCTACATTCTTGCTATTGAGCCCTTGCAGTGAGTTCTTAATTTAGGTTGTTATAGTTTTCATTTCTAAATTTTCTATTTGGTTTTTCTTTGCTGAGACATATTTTTTTTTCCAATTATTTCAAGTATGTTCACAACTGCTCCCTGAAGGATTTTTCTGATAGTTGCTTTAAATGTTTTGTCAGGTAATTCTGACAGATGGGAAGGTAAACAGATGTAATGTACCAAGTTAACATTTTCTCAGCAGTTTTGTATACGAACTTATCAGAGGACAAAGTAACTTCTTGTAGGAATAGTGAGTTTGGTTTTAAATATGTTGAGCATGGAAAGATTGTTGAAGTTTATAAACATAACTGAATTAGAAGGTCAGAGTAGTCCAAAAGGACTCCAGAAGCATTCCTGGAATTAGAAATATAATGTCATTTTTTGGGGGGGCACCTGAGTGGCTCAGTTGGTTAAGCGACTGCCTTCAGCTCAGGTCATGATCCTGGAGTCCTGGGATCGAGTCCCGCATCGGGCTCCCTGCTCAGCGGGGCGTCTGCTTCTCCCTCTGACCCTCTTCCCTCTCGTGCTCTCTGTCTCTCATTCTCTCTCTCTCAAATAAATAAATAAAATCTTAAAAAAAAAAAAAGAAATATAATGTCACTTAGTAGGTTTTCATTATGTAATTCCTAATGTATCTGGTGAAATGTGTTAAATGCTCTGTGCCTAGAGATTAGGATTTCCTGAATCTCATTAACTTTGCCTTCCTTGTTCTGTAAAAGATTTAAATTTTTTTAAAATTTAAATATTAAATTTTAAATATTAAACACACACACACACACACAAAACAGCAAGATGATATAAACTAAAGGCTAGGTATGAAGGGTAGTAGGGTAAAGGAAAATATAGGCCAGGTTAAAAAGAGAAGCCAAAAGCAATACTAATGGAATAATGCATATAACCAAGTTGAGGGAGTCCTGACCAAGTTTATAAATCACAGTGACCATTTGCTCAGGAGAAGCCATTCTTGAAGGTAACAGGCAAAAATATTTCCCAGGAGCCCTTAAAGAATGAAAAATCAGTAATCTAATGAAACAGATCTTCAATAATATCTCCTAATTTGTGGCCTTCCCTTTGTCCCCTATTTGTCAGAAATTTAGAACCCTGGATAAGGAACTCTCCTAGGATAAGATAGGAAATAATATAATTGTGGTACACCCTAAGCCTCGAAGCAAACTTATGATAGGCATTTAAGTTTTATCTTCTATAACTAATGCTAAACAATATAGTAATAAAATGGCTCCATTTTTATTAAGATTTTCAGTTTTTAAAACATTTTATTACAATTTTTAAAATTCTGCTTTGTTTCATTTTATGTAATCTAAATGAAAAACTGAGGTCAGTAGTATTTTTATTGGTCATATGAATGAGTCATTGAGTGTAACCACCTTGGGGCAGATTTGATGTGTTAAACCTGGACTTAGAGGTGAGCAGGAGGGAATGGCCTAAGGGCAGTATTCTCAGACATGTTTGGGTCATAGACTAGTGAAAATCTGATCTCCACAGGAATTTGAATTGGGGATGTAGGTAAACACAGACATATAAAATTCTGCACAGTCTGTTATAATAGTTCATTCCTCTCAGGTGAAGCAACCCTAGCCCAAGTTGACCATTCTTTTGAAAAAAGAGGGTACCATGACTTGTGAATTACAATTCTGGAGTATCTTTGTTGGGTAAATCAGCCATTAGAATCTGTACATACTTGAATTGGCCCTCAGTTTTAGTTAGAACACTATAGATTTTAACTGCACTTGGCTGACACTTCCTGGTTGCTTTCGTGTGTTGAGGATCAAATGTTTTATATAAGAGTGATGAAGTATATATTATTAGGCACTCAATAATAGCATTATATTGTTAGCTATGATGCAAAGCAGCTGAAAAGTTTCATAAACTTTATTCAATAAAAAGTATGCAATTAGAAAGAGATGAAGATCTGGCCAGTGAGATTCTCATTTTATAGAGGTTAAAATGATTCTTGAAGACTCCAGGGTAAATATATTTCGGGAATCTTAATGATACAGCTTGCATTTTTCACAGATTATTGGCATATAGGCAGAAATATATGATAATTCTGGGAAAACTGGATTAGCTTGGCAGACATAGCTTACTTTTCAGTTCCTCTAAAACTGAGCTGCCTTGATAGGGTAGGGACATCATAATTCAGACACATTAGGTTTCTTCCCCCAAGGCATCTGCAGAAACATAAGAATTTCTACATCCTTATTTGTATCTCTTTTTTTGAAATTGTGGATTTATTCTTATCACTTACCTCTGAGATTTTTAAAAATATCTGCTTAAACAATCTGCTAAATGAAAACATTCTATGTTAATTTGAATACTTTCTTGAACAATACCAAATGCTTATGTTTTTCTCCATAATTTGATATGTTGTGACATCTGAGAAAATACAGGTTTATGAGATTCTGAGAGCTTGATAGATTAGGGCAATTTGTTAGTTTCAAGTAGTTCTTGATTTGAAAGCCAGTTTTCTGTTGTTTGGGGCAGGTATTTTAGTCAGTATTGCAGGCAATTATTTTCAAAAAGGTTCTTGTCTCACAAACACTGCATCAGAAGCACAAAGTTGCTGTAAATCTAAAATGCAGCACGCAGCTGGTTAATTTTAGGAAATCTACGGAGCTATGCTTTCTGTAATTTCTGTGACTGATCTAAATAGCTTCTTTTGAATTTGTAGTTTTCACATGTCTGTAAAAAAATTATTTTTATGTATCAAAACTGCAATATATGAAATCATATTTTTGTAGAGCTTTGTGCCTCTACAATCATAAATAGTTTTTATAAAGAAAACTGAATGTACTTGTGGTCATCATTGATTTGAACCTTGGTTTAAAATCATTACATAGAGATATTTACTGCCTGTTTTCCTTGGATTATCAAAGTCACGAGAACATTAGACGGCATGCCTATAGGTAGTATGATATATATTATGTGAGATCCTAGAGTTTAGACCATTTTGTATCCTAAATGTCATTTTCCATATGTTTTGTTGCATAGCTTTACAACGAGCTCTGTGACACTTTTTAAGATCAGTGTGAATTAAATGTTAATTTTATTTTGAGAATTTTCATACTTCAAATTTTTTTCTGACTTCAAAAGGATAACGTGATCATTGTAGAAAAGTTAAAAAATACAGAAAATTACAAAGTTTAGCATATATCTTAAACTTTTTTCTAGTCAAATATGTAAAACTTTAAAAAATGGAAGTTGATTGTATATTATTTTTTTACACTTTTTCCAGTAAGCGTTTTTGCATATCATCAAATATTCATATTGCATGGCATTTGATAGCTGCACAGTATTCCCTTCCTTGGATATACTAAGTTAACTGTACACTTCTGGTGACTTTTACTTAAGAGTTTATTTACTCTTGGGCGCCTGAGTGGCTCAGTTGGTTAAGCGACTGCCTTCGGCTCAGGTCATGATCCTGGAGTCCCGGGATCGAGTCCTGCATCGGGCTCCCTGCTCGGCAGGGAGTCTGCTTCTCCCTCTGACCCTCCTCCCTCTCATGCTCTCTGTCTCTCATTCTCTCTGTCTCAAATAAATAAATAAAGTCTTTAAAAAAAAAAGAGTTTATTTACTCTTATTTACTTACTTTTATTTATTCACTCACTCATAGTGGATTGGACACTGAAGGGAAGGAAGCAAATAGGGTATCTCAGAAACTAAGCTGATACGGTTGGAAACAAAACTTTCTCTTCTAGTGTTTGAGTTGATTTTTCATGGACTCCAGGTTAAGGGATTCCTTTACACTGATATTTATCAAGCTATCACAAATGCCTTCTTCAATTTTAACCATCAGCATAAACTTTTATTTCTTTAAGTCCAGAGATTGATTGGATGTATTCCCCTTTAAAGTCTTCTTTGTCTTATCTGTTGTTATGTGATAGGCATGTATGTGATATCCTCCCCTAGAATTACTTGTAGGGTGGGCCGTGGGTTATCTAGTTCTTGGTATTCCAATTATAACTCTTTTTCCTCTTCAAAGCAAATCTAAATGCAAGCTCATCTTGGAACTGCTATGTTTTAAAAATAAAATAACCAAAAATTATTTCCTATGGTATTCTAATTCTCATTATTGTCTAATTTACATATTGTAAATACTACTTTTTTTATACTTTAAAGAAATATTAAGCACCTTATACATTATAAGTCATAGTGCTTTGTATTCTGGATTCACCTGTGTTTAAGGCAGGTCTTGGCCTCAAAAGCTGAATCTAAAAGAATATCAACGCCCTCTGCCCTTTCCTATTTACGTTAAAAACATTTTCATGGTATAGTGCTTTGTTCCCTCAAGTTATAGGAAACTGAAATACTCAAAATGTTTTACTGTTGTTATTTGATATAATATATAAAATTTTTTGAAGATAGTGTTTTGCAAACAGTTGACATTCAACAAATGTTAATCCCTTTCTGCTGCTTTATTGGATTCTTTACTCTGCTCCTTACCCACTATATCTCATGAGTAATAACCCCAGAGTATACACGTGATGATTTTTGCTACATTGACTATGCATGTTAGAATCAAAGAGAAGAGAAAAATTTGATGATTTCCCTGCGTTTTAGAAATGACAGCATAGTAAGTATGAATGGTATTTATTGGGCTAAAAGTGGGATATCCTTTGACATTTCCCTTTGGCAGGATAGTAATCTGTGGAATTGATCCTGGGAGAAGACCTCTTACAGGCTTGGCTTAAAAGCAGATTCTTATGTTCAGTTTAACCCTCTTTTTACTAAAGGATAAAAGTTATTCATTCATTCCTAAATTTCTTACTAGAAAAGAAAATAAAGGTTGTATTCTAAGGAAAGCACCAGATACTACTACTTGTTATTTTTAATGCATGTATACTGGTTGATCTTTAAACATTTTATTTTAGCTTTATTGAGGTATAACTAATATACAAAAAAGCTATACATATTTAAAGAACACAATTTAATGAGTTTTGACATATGTGTATATCAGTGAAAGCATCAACACAAATTAATGAGTATTCATCAGCCCTGAAAGTTTCTTCACATCCCTTTGTACTCTTCCTCCACAACCACCATCCCTAGGCAACCACTGAAATGCTTCCTGTCACTATAGGTTTGTTTACATTTTCATAAATTTTATGTAAGTGGGTTCACATAGTGTGTACTTTTCTCTCTGGCTTCTTTCACTCAACCTAATTATTTTGATATTCATCCACCTTGTTGCATTTATTAATGGTTCATTCCTTTGTACTGCTAGCTACTTCTGTGTTGCATGGATATACCACAGATTGTTTATCCATTCCATTTTTTTTTAAAGAATTTATTTATGTGAGAGAGAGATAGAAAGAACACGAGGGGGTGGGAAGAGGGAGAAGCAGGCTTCCTGCTGAGCAGGGAGCCCTACATGAGACTTGATCCCAGGAGCCTAGGATCATGACCTAAGCCAAAGGCAGACGCTTAACTGACTGAGCCACGCAGGCGCCCCTATACATTCAGTTTTGATGAATATTTGCCTTGGCTCTAATTTTCCCAATTACAAATAAAGCTACTATGAACATTCTTGTACAACTATTTTTGTGGACATATGGCTTTCATTTTGGAATTAGTACCTAGGAGTAGAATTGCTGGGGATATGGTAGATGTATGTTTAACTTTTTAAGAAACTACCAAACGGTTTCCAAAATGGCTGTACCATTTTACGTTTCTAACAGCCGTGTATGAAAATTCCAGTTCCTTCACATCCTCTTTAACATGTGTATGGTTTTTCTTTTTAATTTTAGTTGTCCTAGTGGGCGTGTAGTAGCATCTCATTGTGGTTTTAATGTGCATTTCCCTAACGATATTGAGCATCTTTTCATGTGTCCTTTCGGTATCTGTGTATCTTCTTTGGTGATGTGTCTTTTCAAATTGTTTGCCTTGTTTAAAGTATTTTAAGTCAGTGGTTTGTCTTATTGTTGAGTCACAAGACGTGTAAGACTCTAAATGCGAATCCTGTGTTAGATATGTGCTTTGCAATATTTTCTTCCAGTTAATGATTTGCCTTCCATGTTTGTAACAATGTCTTTCGAAAAACAAATACTTAATTTTTATAGAGTCCTAATTTATTAACTTTTTCTTTCAGAGTTCATCCTTTTTGTATCCCATTTTAAAAATATTTCCTAAGCCCAAGATAAGTATATTTTGTCCTATAATTTCTTCTAGAAATTTCATAGTTTTAGCTCTTAGTTTTAGGCTATACCCCATTTTGAGTTGATTTTTGTGAAAGGTAGGAGTAAGGGTTGAGGCTCATTGTTTTTGCATATGGATACTTGTTCTGGCACCATTTGTTGAAAGGGGTTATCTTTTCTCTATTGAACTACCGTTGCACTGTTATTGAAAACCAATTGACCATATATGTGTGGCTCTAATTCCTGGATTCTGTTCTGTTCTGTTGATTTTGTATGTTTATCTTTAGGCCAGTACCACACTGTCTTGATAACTATAACTATAAAGTATGTCTTGAAATCATGTAGCGTAAGTCTTCCTACTTTGATCTTTTACAGAGTTGTTTTGGTTATTTCAGGTTTTATTTCCATATAAATTCTGTATGTTTTGGTTAGCTTTTATAACTTTTCCTGTTACTATGCAACTCTATCTAGTATCCATAGAGTAGAGAGAGAACATGTTATAAAATTGTTAAGTGGGGATTGTAGCTGTTTATTTTTAATTATTTTACAGAACTTGCAGTTCCTGAAAACATTGCTTTAATGGCAATGCAAGACTAACTGACTGAAGAGAGATTTGAAATGTTTTGAAAAATAGGGGAAAGTTGCCCACAACACCCTAGGATTATAGATCTTAAGTATTTAATTTCTTTTTAGTACTTTGTATTTTTATTGTTTTTTGTCATTTCAACACATACTCTCATCACAGGAAATTTAAAAATAGACAAAAATAACATAACTTATCCAATCACAAGTTGTTACAAGTATGTACTTTCCCTTTCTCATTTTTATGCTAAGATATTTTATATTCATATATTTAGTGAAAGGTAGTATGGCATAATGGTTATGTGGAAGTTCATTGACTTTATATGTGTGAATTGTTTAGAACAGTGCTTGGCATGTGAGTTCTTAATAAGCATTAGCTTTTTTTTTAATAAAACCATGCAAATAAATTACTTTATATCTTATTTAACAGCATACCATAAACAGTGATACGTGTCAGTAGATATATACCTACAATTTTAATGACATCAACTAGCCATACAAAGT
The DNA here is from genome assembly GCF_011800145.1 of Mirounga leonina. NCBI lineage: Eukaryota > Metazoa > Chordata > Mammalia > Carnivora > Phocidae > Mirounga > Mirounga leonina. The sequence goes on along the minus strand of NW_023270807.1, from coordinate 57,412,616 downwards.
GGATTACTGATGGTTGTGAAAGGACCACACACACAGACCTGCTGTATTCAATACAAACCATATATTCCTCATTTATTAAATTGGGAATATAGAGCACTGCTGTTCAATACAGTAGCCACTGGCCACATGTGACTTTTTAAATTAAGATTAAGTAAGATTTTATAAAGTTAAAACTTACGTCCCTCATTTTCACTAGCCTCATTTCAGCTGTTCAGTAATCACCACTGGTTACCAAATTAGATAATGCAGACATAGAACATTACCCTCATCATAGAAAAGTCTATTGGACAGTGACAGTGTAGCGCTTGAAGGAAGCATTGTGGCAGTATAGAGAATAGAAGCTGAAGCAGTGTATGTGCACACATATGTGTTTTTCTTTTGTTACGGGACAGTTAGTTCAGGATACAGAAGGTCCTGCCAGTCAGGAAAAGCCAATCACTGTTAAGCCCCTCCCCTGTCATAGAATTTAGGCTTACAGTCGCTGGGCGTCATTTTAAGGGAGTGTTTACAAATGTCAGGCTTTCTTGATTCTGAATCAATTTTGATACAGTTTTCAGTTGTACAGTTGAAACATCTCTGCTTCTAGCTTCCCTGGGGTCCTGGAGAGCCCTCTCCCTTCAGTAATATGCAACATTTTATGGATATTATATGGCTTATTTAACTCTTGCTTGGATGTTTATTTATAGTTTTCAAACTTCCTGTTAGAAAAATCAAGGACTGTTTATAGATTGGCTAGAAATCTGTACTAAAAAATAAAACATATATAATAGAAATAAAATAACCCACCAAGTTTTGAAAAATTGGCATAAATGCTTAATAAAACGTTGAAAATTGCAAAACAACCTTGTAGGGACCAAAATTTTATTTTTTTTTAATTTTTATTTCATTGAGGGGGGAGACCCAACATTTTAGCACATTCAAATTTGTAACTAAGAATGGCATTTTCATTGATTTGCCATTTCATAGTTTCTCATTAAAAAATTAATTTGATGTTATCCTTTTTTATCATTAACTATAGTCATATTAGAAACCAGTCTAACTTTCAGTCCCTGTCTCTTTATATTACATATATAGGCACTGAGATTGCCATATTGCTGTTAATTATATTTTGCTCTGAAAAACCCAGCATAGTTTTACAACTCACTTATAATAATCATCACCCATCCCCCACCTCCCTTTCTCACCCAGTGGCTCTATTTGGTATGAAGAGCTAAAAGAAAATATAAATTTAAACTGCATGCTAATAAAATATGAAATAAAAAACTAAGAGGAAGTGAAAATGATGCACAATGTAGATTTTATGAACACAAAAGATTTGTTTCAACTTCTGGGTTTGTAAAGATCTGAATGTATGCCATGTATAACTGACATTCAAGATAAAATCATTTAGCTCACTAAAATACTGTGTACCAGCTTCATAAATCAGTGAAGAATGCTAATCATTTGAAATCACTCTTCACTAAGCTACTTCAGCATAGATACAATTTTCAGATCAGTTGAAAAACCTAGTTTTGATGATAGCTAAATATTCTGAGATATGGTTATAGTTTAGAAATTACTGTGGTATTTATATTTGTTATGTTGCTTGTTTCCCTAGTTGTCTTCATTTGTTTGGTTTTGGGATTTGTTTTTAATAGTACTTATTTCAGAATAATAATAATAAAAGACAACCATAATATTCTTTTATATTTTGAAGGTGATTCTTGACTATTTAGGCTTAATTTTTAAGTGACTGCACAAATATAATTAGTGTATTTTTGGTGGCAGTAATGATTTTTTTAGTCCTTTATTAACTAAACATTTTGCTTTTTCTGGGTTTTTTTTTCCTATTTGCATTTTCAATTTTATGTAATTAAGCAACTAATCAAAATGAAATTTTTTTTTTTTTTTTTGAGAGAGTGAGTGCAAAGGTGCAGGGGGAGAAGGAGAGAGAGAATCTTAAGCAGGCTCCATGCTCAGCACAGAGCCCAATGTGGGACATGATCTCATGACCTCGAGATCATGACCTGAGTCGAAATCAAGGGTTGGACGTTTAACCTCCTGAGCCACCCAGGTGCCCCCAAAATGAAAATTTTAAGCTTCCATTTATTTAGAGAGAGATCTAAAAACTGGGAATAGAACCTGAAATCTGAAAGCAGCCAATCTTTAAGAAGAATGATTAGTTTAAAAAGCTTTAACTATGTGCTTAAACATAATGGAATTAAAAAGCTACAACTTTTAAAATCCCCAATGAAATGTAAATATTATTTACCAGGACAACCATTTCCTGCATTTGAACACATGCCATTAAGAAGTAATGAGAGTTCTATTTTGAAGAATGTCTCCTTGCTTTTATTAGTAAGTAAGCTATAAGTTACTTTGAAGCATCATGGAATTCGTAGTGTTAGTTACTGATTATTTTTACTTTTGCAAGGTTTAATAGCAACTTGTAAAATAAATTAATATCCTTTGAGTAAAAAAGTCCACTGCCATATATATATATGTATATATAAACTACTGTTTTTAACTGTTTTGTTCTTCTTCATGTAGTTGGATTAGAGGGGGTGTGAGAGAACTATAATTTTTGATGCATAAAAATCTGTTTTGTGAATGCAAATTATGTATTATTTGAGACCCTTTTCCTAGAGTATAATTTAAAAGCACTCAGGAATCGAATTATCTTTGCCTTTACTAAAAAAAAAAAAAAATTAGAATAACAACTTTGCCTGTTCCATGAGTATTACTTTGCAGAAAAATAGCTTGTATCATTGTATTAGTGAAGAGAGGAGTGGGGTCCTATTCTCTTAATGGTTTCTATTTTTCTTTTTGTCTGTTTTATACCAATATTTAGTTACTTTTTTTTCCTATCACGTGATTATTTTATATTCTTATGGATATTATGTAAAAGGAGTAAAGTATTACAAAATTTATTTTTAAATTACTTCAAGAACTCTGCTTGCAAAGTTTATCATGCTAACTTACCCAAATACAGACCTAAAACCAATGAAAAGCTTCGTGTTTTCTTCCTCCTAAAGTAAAATATAACAATGTCTACTATTATAAAATAATGCAATGCATAGCATGCTCAAAAGCAGTCTAGTTTCCCTATAGACAAAGAAGCAAAAGTAAAGATCCAATATTTGATGCTCATTCTAAGTCTTCTTGTTACTTATTAAATTTCAGAAAAATCCTGCCACCAGTAAGTTTTAAAATGGGAACTCACTAACCACAAACATTAGTATCATTTTGAAAAATTACTTTTATCTTCCTCAGAAATCTGACATGTACCAAATATTAAAATAAGGTAGATTATCAGTGGTCTTTTATAATTGCAGATCCCTTAAAGTGGGTGTTTTTCTTTTATTTTCAAAGGCTATCTAGGCTATTTTGAAATCCAAAATATTTAAAATTTTTGAAAGAGTAATTATTGTTAATAAATAACAGGTCTCAGATTCTAGTATTCCTTTATATTTTGTTTTTTTACCTCCACTTGTTGTCCTACAGCTATTGAGGCAAATCTGTAAAAAAAAAAAAAAAAAAGTAGTTTGTCACATAAGTAACAATTTTGGCAGCTCATGACCTAGAAAAGATGAAGAGACTAAGACGACTTTAATTTTCTTCTGTTATATTATCAAGTTTGAAAAATTGTCTCAGAGGGTAACTTGCAGCTATACTGAATATTTCTTAATGTTTCATTTGTGATTATTTCATACTGAACCAGGAAGATGGCAGAGAGATGTAAAATATCTGACACGTGGGGAATTTTCTGCAGAATATATTTATATGTTACTTTTCCTTGAGAAAAATAATGCTTAAATATAGTCTATATTTAAATATAAGGTAAATATAGTCAATCCAACACCAATTCCTATTAATTATGAGTTTTATCTCCTATGTTTTTCTTACATTCATCCATATCCTCTCCGTCTTCACTAATCTGTCCTCTCTGAGTTTCTGTGTTCTCTCACCTTGATGACTTCTATAGTATTGTAACTGGGGTACGTCCTATTCTTTCCCCTTAGGTAGCCAGAAATGCAACCTGGTCAGTTTTTCCCTTTTCACTCTCATACCATGTCCTATGAAAAACAACAACAATCCAAAATGAATGAATGAATGGGAAGGAGAAGAGAAGAGAAAAGGAAAAGAAAGCCATTCATAGTTTTCCAGTCTCCTCTACAGCGTGAAAAGAATACAACTCCTAGAAGGATGAAAGACTGTGCAGTCTGTCCCTGCCCATCTCATTTCCACCATGCTCCAGTCCTCTCATCCTCTTTGCTCTAGCCATACACGCTGCCTATCTTCACTCTCTTCCATCCATGTTTTCCCGTCGGTTCTATGTAGATGCTTCGCTTCTGCCTGTAACTGTCTTTTTTTCTCCTTCAACTAATTAATGCCCTTTCATCTTTGAGACGTTAAATCAAATTTTGCTTTCTTAATAAAGCCTTTTCTGATATTTCTGGTTAGGTCAATTTTCCTATTATGATTTGTCACATCACTGAATAGTATCTAAGTAGTAAGTTATTTTTAGTAGCTTATCAGAAGTAAAATTTTGTATTTTACAGTTTTATTGTATAGTGCCTGTTGCCACTCCACCTGCATTACAATGTAAGCCTTATGAGATCAAGGGCTTTATCTGTATGCCTTTATCTTTCCTCACCATTGCATGGTACATAGCCCAGTGTCTGGTACATTACAATGAGGAGCAAGAGGGTGATGCTGATGATGTTAGAAAAACTAATTGATCCCTATTACATATCAGGCATTATTCTAAATATTTTATGTGTATTATGTGTTTCATTTTCATTATAACCCCCTGATATGTAGGTACTATTATTTTCTTCATTTTATTATGGAGGAAACTAAGGTTCGTAGTAGTAGATACAAAATAAATATTTGGTAAGTACATCACTGAAAGATATTTAATGTGTTCTCATTAAACATTCACAATATATCAGAGATAATGTATTGATAAATGAGATATACCCATAAGGATACTTAGATTTAGAAGTATCGATAAATTGTGTTTATAGAAGTAAAGGTTTCAGTCCATTAGTAGGAGTACCCACTCTTCTTCCTTGCTTTGGAGGAAATTAAGTTAGGAAACCTCAGCTATTGCCTTATGGGACAGAAGGAAGATAAATGCTGGCCTGCTTTCTTGGGAAAGGCCTGGGGTGGGCTTGGTGGAATGGGGATGGGAGGGCAGGAAAGGAGCATTATAAAAATCTCTTAAATCCTGATTACAGGATGTTCAAATTATATTCATTCCTCTTTGAGTGGTACTCTGAGATACAATTCTGCTCTTACCCAAAAGACAAAGATCCAGACTACTTAGTTTAAGTTAATCCAAGAGGAGCCATTAAGATCTCATCTTTTCTTAACAACATTTATCTAAGGGAAATAACATGCAGATACTGGGATTATCATCCCCCAAAACACAGGGTAAGCAGTGTGGGCGCCATTGTCTTCTTTGTCCAGGACTCAGTAAACGGGCCTCTTTCCTTGAATAAGTTTTTAGATTTTTTGCATTTGCTAAGTGTGCATGAACAGATTAGAAAGGAGTGCATCCCACTGGCTCATTCATAAAATCTGTTATGTGACAGTATATTAAACATAGCTTTTCAAACCCAAATACCTATATAGAACATAATTTGTATAAATCTTACTATTAAATATAGAAATATTTGTTCTATTTTCTTATTAGGCAAGAAGAGTTACCACCAGTTTTATGAGGTTAATAATTACCTCCAAAAAATGTAATTCATCAACAGTGTTTGAGTTCACTTCAAGACATTGTGGTTACAATAGCTGTCCAGACAGTCACTGTCCTTGCTCAGTACCTGTGGTCTACTGAAGGAGACAAATATTTAAGCAAGCAATATAGTGTAATAAATGCTGAAATAGAAAATATGGGCACAGAGATGCCAGAGAAGCCTATAAAAGGGAAATTTGGGTTTAAGAAAAGCCTCCTAAACATTTCACCTCAAGACCTGGAGAATGTGGAGAGGTGTGTGTGTGTGTGTGTGTACGTGCACACGTTTGTGTTTTCTTTTAGTATAATAAAAATGGAATCATACTTTATACATTTGTGTGTATCTGTATAAAATGCATAATATTTTGCTTTTTCACTTAATATCAGTTTGTATAGATCTACATTATTGCCTTATAAAAAACTTCATGAATGTCTATTTGTGTGTTCAGGCCTTTTTTCGAGGATAGAATTCTGAAAGTGAGATTGCTGGACCTAGGATTTGTGCATTTTAAATTTTGAAAGCTTTTGCCAAATTACCTCCAAAATGACAATACTAGTTATAGTTAATATCTCTATTAAAAATTTAGGTTATGCAATTTGATGATATAAACCCTAAATACAAGAAGAGACAATTCTTACAAGGGGAAAATGCACAGTTTCAAAAAAATAAGCTATTAAGAACCATAAACAAATACTAATCAAGATACAAAGCTGTGTGTCTCCATGATGAATTAGTAAAGGTAATGAAATATATCCCTTGGAGGCAAAACTACAGTGTAACTTCAGCTCCCAACCATTGCAGTTAGTATGATAAAATCATTTTGGCTAGTGATTTGCTTAAAAGAAATCTGGATAGTATGGTGAAAACAGTTTAGTTAACTGAAGAGAGAATGACTCCTGGAGTCCTGAAGTCCTAGAAACTTGACAGATTTAGCCAATTTTCTTAACTCAATTTGCAGTACCAGAATCACTTGGGGAGCAGTTTCCTACTATACATGCTGGTATCTGTTTTGGTAGTAGTCATCCTAACAGATGTTAGGTGATGGCTCATTGCGGTTTTGATTTGCATTTCCATGCAAATCTTATGGGGGCACCTGGGTGGCTCAGTCAGTTGGGCGACTGCCTTCGGCTCACGTCATGATCCCAGGATGCTGGGATCAAGCCCCATGTCGGGCTCCTTGCTCAGTGGGAGCCTGCTTCTCCCCTGCCTGCCACTCCCCCTGCTTGTGCTCTCTCCCTCTGTGTGTCAATTAAATAAATAAAATCTTAAAAAAAAAAAAAGCAAGCAAGCTTACAGTAAGGTTTGTGCTTCATCACAGATACTGTATAGGCTTGGGGCATATTTGTTTTTCTCCTTTATTAGTTTTCTAAGCCTCTACTTTAGTGTATGTGAATTTCTGTTTAAGTCACTTCAAAGCCAGTAACAAGTAATTGTTGTTTGGTCTCTTTTTCGGTGCTCTAACTTTGTAAGATTGTAGGAAATGGAGGAAAAATGCAAAAAAAAATGTATAATTTCATTTGGATCTGCACCCTGGTCATATTGGCTCCATATATATAGTTTATACCCTGAGTTGTGGCAGAGGCAGCATCAGTTGGTTGAGCAGGGTCAGCTGCCCACTCATTGACCATTTTATTTTGTAACATTGTGTGAGAAAGAGTTTGAACCACATTTCATTTCTTCTTTGCTCTGTTTCTCCTTATCGTATAAGCTTCTAGACTTCTTGCCTTTATCTTTGTATTCCTAACCATAGACACTGTCTGCAGATGTGGAGTTATTTACAGACTTCTATAGAGAAGCTCTCCCTTGGATAACCATAAGTTGTGATTAAACAGAACACATGTCCTTTTGTTCTTTTCCTAAATAAAATAGAAAGGATTTAAATGATAGAAGTAGGTATACCATAGGGACAGTTAATTTTCTTAATTGCAGTAGTTTTCAGCAGCTAAGATTTTGCCATAATTTGTTGATAAGATGTTAGGATCCTTCCTTCATCTGTCTCTCCTGCCCAGTGGTAGACCCCAAACACACTTTTGATTAATTGTTCTTGAATTGGCAAAATCTCTCAATAGTGAGTGTCTCATATTAGTTTGAGCAGATAAAATTGGTAATTTGAATTACTTCAGAAATACTACAGAATACATTTTTTAGCTCATCACATTTGAGGTTTTAGTAGTTTGGCATTGCAATATGACATTTTAAAGTGTTTTACCAAGAAATTGATCCTCAGACTGAGCTTTGCACATGTGGCAGGAAAGAGGAAAAAAAAAAAAACCTATAGTAAACCGAGGAAACTGTACCCTATGAGTCATACCCCAGTTGTACAGAATAGAACTTACCACAGGACCAGTTTCTACCACAAATGATTCACATGTCAAAAATCTGTCATTATGAGTAAGCAGAAGAGGAATCATTATAAATTGTTTCAGACCCTTGCTCTATGAGACTTTAATGGAATGAAATACTGGGGTATTATGGACAAGCATTTAGAGATTAAAGCAAGGTCTCTATGGCTTGTATGCACAACAATATAAACAATTTCTGTCTTTTTCTCTCTTATGTGTAATTAGTTATGTTTTAGGGTAACCAAGCATTGTATCCTTTTAGGCTTATACTGATGAGGCTAGACTTAAGTATGTATGTCCTGAGACATTTGGAAAGTGTTTTAAATAAACAAAAGAACTGCAAAGAGAATTACACTACAGCTGTAAACGTGTAGTCTAGAAAGTATTTCAAATGTTTCTTCCTTTCTCCCAGCACTGTGTGCTCTGTTCCTTCAAAAGTTTTCGGATTTCTTATTGAATTACCCTTTGTTTATTTAGTAAATGTTACCTATGAAATATTAACTGAAAATAGTATTAGAGTTTTTTTTGCTAACATGAAAATACCAAGATGCATTTTAGGTTACGTTCTTTATGCTTTAGCTTGATCATATCTGTACTTTCAACAAAGAATATGGAGTAAGAATATATCTCTACTTGAAGATTATCCAATTAATTTCTATATTTTTATCTTATAATTGAAAGCTGTGGTCCTTGACATAAATAAATAAAGCTAGATACTTCAGAAGACTTTGTGTTTTACATGTGTGAGCAGGTACTCATGCATGTGAATTGATGGGAGAGGAAGGAACATAAAAATGTAGAAAAGGAAATAGTTGGAACTAACTGGTTGTTGTAGTGTCCCCAGGGGCAGGTATAATTTGCAGGCTGTCAGATTCCATTATGAGGGCTCTTGCCATCAATCAGAGCTGACATTTGTATAGCAGAGGTTAGTATAACTGTAATTATATGTATGTTTATTGAATCTAAACCGTGTGACATTTTAACTTTATTCTTTATATTAAAACATTTATGTAATTTATAAACTTGTTGGTTGAGTATTTTAAAAAGGAAGGAAGATAGAATTCCTAAATCTTGCGAACTATTGGCTGGTCTACATCTATAACATTAGAATGTGATTTTAACAATTCCAGAATACTATTTTCGCCCAAGAAGATGTATTAAGCAAGCATTCTTGAATATTCCTCTTTAGTTTAATTAATAGATCCCTACCATTTTCAACTAAGTGTACCATATTTCATTAATCGAAAGACATATTTTAAAAATTCACTTGATAGTGGAAATAGCCATAAAACAAGTAATAAAATGACAATAAATACATATCTATCAATATTACTTTGAATGTAAACAGACTGAATGCTCCCATCAAAAGCCATAGGGTGACAGAGTTGATAAAGAAATAAGACCCATTTATTGCTGCCTACAAGAGACTCATTTCAGACTGTGAAAGACACTTGCAGATTGAAAGTAAGAGGATAGAGAAACATTTATCATGCAAATGGATATCAGAAGAAAGCTGGAATAGCAACACTTACATTGGACAAAAGAGACTTTAAAACAATGACTGTAACAAGAGACAAAGAAGGACACTATAAGAATAAAAGGGACAACCAAACGAGAGGATATAACAATTGTAAATATTTATGCACCCAACATGGGATCACCCAAATACATAAAACAGTTAATAACAAACATGAAGTAATCAATAGTAATACAATAATAGTAGGGGATTTTAACATCCCACTTACATCGATGGACAGATCATCTAAACAGAAAATGAACAAGGAAACAGTGGCTTTGAAAGACACACTGGACCAGGTGGACTTAACATACATATTCAGAACATTCCATCCTAAATCAGAATATACACTTTTCAAGTACACATGGAACATTCTCCAGAATAGATCACATATTAAGCCACAAAACAAAACTCAACAAATTCAAAAAAATCAGTCATACCATGCATATTTTCAAACCACAACACTGTGTAAACAGAAATCAACCAGAAGAAAAGATCTGGAAAGAACACAAATACGTGGGAGTTAAATAACTTGCTACTAAATAATGAATGGGTCAACCAAGAAATCAGAGAAGAAATCAGAAATTACATGGAAACAAATGAAAACAATGGTCCAAAATCTTTGAGATGCAGCAGAAGTGGATCTAAGAGGGAAGTCTATAGCAATACAGGTCTACCTCAAGAATAAAGAAAAATCTCCGATAAACAACCTAAATCTCAATATCTCAAAGCTGGAAAATAAACATAAAAATAAAAGGAAGAAGAGATGAAGTGACTTCCCTTAGGTCATAGTGTTTTAAAAGGTGAAATAATAATATTACTATTATTATTTATTATCACTATATAATGTTACTATTATTATTATTATTATTATTATTATTATTATTATTAATGTTTTTTAAGTGAATTTACCAGATGAATTGGTTCTGGCAGGTCTTAGGTCATTTGGTATTTCTGTCAAATGGATGAGCATTTTAAAACTAAATACACCAGGGGCGCCTGGGTGGCTCAGTCGTTGAGCGTCTGCCTTTGGCTCAGGTCATGATCCCAGGGTCCTGGGATCGAGCCCACATTGGGCTCCCTGCTCGACAGGGAGCCTGCTTCTCCCTCTCCCACTCCCCTTGCTTGTGTTCCCTCTCTCGCTGTGTCTCTCTCTGTCAAATAAATAAAAAAAATAAATAAATAAAATCTTTAAAAAAAAAAAAACACTAAATACACCAAATTTTTGATCCAGTGGTAGTATATAGCATCACAACTATGCCATTTCCCCAGTGGACAGGATGAAATAAGAACAGTTTCAAGTAATGATTTTTGTATTTCTGAGGGAATAAGTACATATATTGAGAGAAATTTAAGCTGACAGTAAAAATGTTGACAGTTAACCCATGCCCCAATATAAGAGCAGATGGAAATGTCTTGCATGAGTTCCAATTCATTAAGCAAATGTGACACTTTATGTTCTAGCCATTTTAAGTTCAGGGTACTGAAGTGATGAATTAGTAATATAAATGAAGCCTTTGGGCGCCTGGGTGGCTCAGATGGTTAAGCGTCTGCCTTCGGCTCAGGTCATGATCTCAGGGTCCTGGGATCGAGTCCCGCATCGGGCTCCCTGCTCCTTGGGAGCCTGTTTCTCCCTCTGCCTTTCTCTCTCGCTCTGTCTCTCATGAATTAAAAAAAAAAAAAAAAAAAAAAAAAAATGAAGCCTTTTCTCATTATGCTGAAAGTAAAGTATAATAAAATGCTAAAATAGATTTTTAAGGTTTCCTTGGTATAGCTTTCTGATATCTGAAAAATTTGATTTTACAATTTGTTGCCACATTGTCATCTCTGAAAGTTAATTATAAGACAGTATTAGCCTAATAGTCTAAGTTCATGGTGAGGTAGGTAACCAAGCTTTGTATTTATTATTTAAAAGTGTGCCTGTGTCATTCCTAACATTTGTGACTTAATAAGCTTACTTATTTAAATTTTGATATTAAATGTACAGTGTAGGAGAATTGTTTTGAAAACAGATCAGCATCCTTCCAGGATTTTTAATGAAAAGGGTTGTTAGTAAGTAATTGCTGGGTGTATTTATATTAATACATCTTGGATTATTTTAAATTTGTCATTATTCAAAGTAGAAATTCAATTTAAATTTGTTCCAAGAGATTTTAATTCAGTGAATATTTTTACCCATTTTAGATCTCAATTTATTATACATCTGTTTATACTTAATTCCAGCAGCATATCTTTTCTATAAAATTTGATGTGATCTCAACATTGCCGTTTAGCTTTAGCAACTTTCAACTAAGTAGCTTTGGATTTATAGTATTTCATATTTTAGATATGAATTCCTTAATCTGATTCATTATAGTTTGTCAGTTAATTTCTGTTCAAGTACAGCTTCTAAGTGTTGTCATTGATACAGTCCATTTCATAATGATAGCATTGGTAGCTCTAATAATGCAACAGGTCATATTGACAAATTTAGACTCTGGATTTTTAAGAATTTATATATAACTTGTACCAATCTAAAAAAAAAATAAGATTATTATTGTCCCCATAGGTGACTTAATCAGACGTGAAATAACAAAAATGTTGAGAGAGCAATCTGACTCTCATCTCAGTTAACCCCTTCAAAGCACAGTTCAGTTGTGACTATCATCAGTCTCTAATCCTGATATACTGGCCATGAGAGGCCTTGCTTTTGATTTGTTATCTAGTATTCTTTGAATTATCCACATACTGGTTTATTTCCTAATGTAGTGTTACTATAGTAGAAGGTATATTAAACTTGTCATCTTTTTCTCTGCAACAGGATGATTTTAGAGGACACAAACAATTTAATATGTGAAAAGCAAAGAGAATTATCATTACAGTTTCACGTTAAATGGTCTGCTACTGTGAAGTTCACATAAATGCCTCAGGCTTACCTTCTGCTCTACACACCCTAGAATCTCCAGTGACTCAGTCCTTGGGTTGCCATTATGTGCCAGTTAGGCTGTATTATATGTATTAGTTTTGGGTATTAAAGAGTGCATATACTAGTTGATATCAAAGGGCAATTTTTTGAAAACTGTGTCATTAGTAAAGTTTCCTTCACATTTGGATAGGTATAAACAGGTGATCATTCCTAGAGTGGATTCTTGATTTCTTTTTTATTGCCTTTTAACACTTGGTTTACTTTGTTGTCCCTTTTCAAATAAAGACCATTATCAATGTATGCAGTTTAAAAGATAGAATCATTTGTTTTTATTTTGTTTTATTTTTTTTTAAGATTTTATTTATCTGATAGCACATGAGCAGGGGCGGGGGAGGGGCAGGGGGAAAGGGGCAAGCAGACTCCCCACTGAGCAGGGAGCCCAAAGCGGGGTTCAGTCCCAGGACTCTGGGATCATGACCTGATCCAAAGGCAGGTATTTAACCAACTAAGCCACCCAGGCACCCCAGAATCATTTGTTTTTTTACATCATAAGACACTTTTCAAAAAAGATAGTATTTTGTACACTTCACTACAATTTTTTGACAGACTATCATCATTGAGTTTTAAATAATGACTTAACATCACAACTTAAGTGAAGCTAAACGAAATGAAATATTACTCTTGAAGTGACAGTGTCTACAGTGAATTATATATCATTCCAGGATATTTTAAACACTTTTTATTTGATCTGTATAATCGTTGCCAATCATATTTCTTTTTGAATGACACATTTGAAATTTATATTACCTATGTGACTTTTTCTTTTTTTTTTTAATTTGTCTTATCTTATAGATGCTTGTGACCACCCCAGAAAAATGGGATGTAGTGACAAGAAAGAGTGTCGGAGATGTAGCTCTTTCCCAAATTGTGAAGCTCCTTATTCTTGATGAAGTTCATTTGCTGCATGAAGATAGAGGACCAGTATTAGAAAGCATAGTGGCACGTACTTTACGGCAGGTAAGAGGAAGTTATTTTTAAGCTTATTTTGGAGGGACGATTAAGTTTTTAAGCTTAAAAATAGCATTCAAAAATATTAATATGTATTATTCATGGGAATAAAGTTAATTTTAGTGTGGAGAAAGTTTTAGGTATTTTGTTTTCATATTGAAAGTTCTCTTTCTTCCTTCCTTCCAAATCTTATTTTATTGAAGTGTCTATAAATTAACGAAAGTAAATACAGGAAAACTTTTAAGCCATTGTTGCAAAGCCAAGTCTAATAATTGACTAAGCGGTATTAAGATATAATAGAACATAGGCAAATATTAGTGATTTCCTCCACTTCTCTCCTGTCTGCACTTAACTTCTACCCCCTGAAAAAATCTGAACATGATTTATAATTTTTCTGATATACTAGATAAAATAAAATATAATCACCTTGTGTGCATAGTCTTAATCATTTTTTTTTTTTAAAAGACATGTATACGCTGTCTCTAGTTTCAGAGCTTTGTGGCTATTCATAAATAGTCCAAACAAAAATTGGTGAATTTACCAATGTATCGTGATTATTTTCTGCCAGCCCTTCTTTTCATTAAGTAAAAAGATAAAGTGTCTTAGAATACCCATGAGTATTAAAATGACATTTGTTGGTAGATTGTCCATGTGTAGAAAATAGATGAAAACTAGTTTTTCAACCTAGTCAAGAACTCTAATTCCTTCACTTTCCATCTCTTACTGTCTTTGATCCATATTCTCCTGTTTTTGTTTTCTTTCTGAAATAGCCAAGACTCTATGACCGATTTTTCTTTTGTCAGTGACCTTAATTTACTTACCCCTGACTACCTGGCAAAATTCCAACCATCAATCAACTGAACCATGTATATGCCTCTGCAGAAAAGATCACACAGTGATAAGCAGAGTCACTTTACATTCATAGACTCCAGACTTATCTACCTACCTTACCTACCAGAACTTCTAAGCTGCTTTTCTTCTGTTTCCCTAAAGTGAGTCATTTCCAAGCTCACCAGACTCCTCCCACATTCTTCCCTACCCTTCATGCCTCATTCTTACAGGACAGTATTTTTACTGAATGGAAATAAGAGTCCTTCATTCTTGAATTCCCTCAGTTCCCATCCGTTGCCCTTCTCCCCACCCAGAAAGAAACCTCAAACCCCTCCCCATATCTGTATTCATCATTCCATCCCTTGTTCTTCGGTTAGAGGCCCGGTCTCCACTTGCCTTGGACCCCATTCCTTTCATTCCCTCCATTATCCCTTTTCTTTCCTGTGTGTCTTTTAACTTCTCCCTCTCAGTGGGTATTGTCTCTTCAGTTTGAAAGAACTGCGAAGTCCTCCTTTTTACCAAAAAACCTCCCTTAAACCTGTCCCTCTCCAACAACTTCTGACTAATAAAGCTCTTTTTACCACTTGTCTTCTGCAAATATTAATCTGTATTCACTATTTCTCTTTTGACTTCCAACCATTGCAGACTGGTTATTGTTCCAACATAGGTAATAAAATGTTTTTACCAGGATTGCCATTTATCAAATCAAAAAGACAGTCCTCAAACCAAATCTTTTTTTTTTTTTTTACTTTTTAATACTACTCATTTGTGATATTTGATATAATTTATCATTTTCTCAGTCTTGAAACTTTTATTCCTTTTTGTTCCATGATGTCACCTTGCTCTGGTTTTCTTCACATGATTTTTTTTCCCCACCTACTTAGCTGCTCTTACAGGCTCCCTTGCTATCTCCTTTTCTCATCCTTGAAATGTTTACATTCTCCAAGTCTCTGTCACTTGCCATCCTTTTTCATTCTGAATATATACCTCTGGGAAATAAACACTTATTTGCCTGTGTTACCTAAATCTGTATAGTTCAAATCTTACCCCCTGACTTCTAGGCATATCCAGATGCAGTTGTACGTTTCTATGTTGATATCCCATAGACATCTTTTGTTAAACATGTCAGAAACTCCGCCGTCTTCACTGTGTACTTATATATGGCATAACAGTCCATTTGGTTCTCAAGCCCAAATCCTGGGAGTCACACTCAAGTTTTTCTTCTTCCTTAACACTCTCCCTCACCCCAATCATTAGTTAGATATCATTTCTTTTATATTTCATATGCTAAACAGCTCTGATCCAGGTCTAGGTATGGGAATTTAATATAAAAGATGGAGTGCAAAATTTTAGGAAGTTAATATTGCATTTTAAAATGCTTTAAAATAGTGTGTTTTCATCTGGTAAATCCACCATAAAATTCTAGATGGTTAATAATTTAGCTGTATCAAACGAAACTCTCAGTACATTAAAGAAGACGTAAGAGAGCATTTTTTAGAGCTTCTCTAAGCAAAATGCAAAACTCCAAAGGTTCTAAAGGGAACATGTGGTACATTTGGATTCTAAATATTAAAAACTTCTACCCAGTAAAGATGGCTCTAAAAAGTTAAAATATAAGACAGAATAACAGGTTATTTTTAGCACATAAAATAGATGTCTTTTATATTTAATAGTTATTATGATTAATAAGAAATAAAACGTCTTTAAAAATTTAGAGAAGCATTTCACGGTAGAAATAAACATACTGAGCATTATAGAAAGATGCTTAAGAGGACGTGAGCGTTTTATCAGATTGGCAAAAGTGAAAAAAGAATGTAATTTGAAAGCACTCACTAAAATCAACCCTGTGTTTTTATTTCTAGGGTTCTAATGTATGGAAATAATAGCACAAACACATAGATATAATAATAACAGTGTTCACTGTAGTTTTCTTGTTAATGCAAAATATGTTAGAAGCAAGCCTGATGTCTAACAAAAGATGAAATGGTTTAACAAATTATATTCATACCATAAAATGCTACATTGCAGCCTTTAAAAAGAAGGAGGTAGAGCTGTATGAACTGGACTTAAAAGATATGTTATATTCTCATTAAAAAAGGAAGTTGTCCTCTATATATAGCACAATCCCGTTTATGTAAAGAAAAAATGTGCAATATATTATATTTTCATCCATTCATTTAGTGAACATATGCCAACCACATAGTTCTAGGTGCTATCGATATAGTTAACAGAGTTCTTGCTTACATTTAGATTTTAGGTTTGGGTAGAGTGGGATGCATATTCACGGAAGGATATTCTACAAACTATAAAGGTGTTTTGATAATAGAGATGGAATTCGATGGTTGTTTGGGACATGTTCATATTTTACCATATAACTTAAAAATACATGTACACATAGGAACATAAACACATATACATAAAACACAAAGGGTTGAAATATTCAAAATGACAAAAATCAGAGATTTTAGCTAATATCCAACTTAAGAATTTCAAGGATACAGGTAGTTGTGAGACACAGGTGAAGCACGGAGAAGCCTGGAACTGCCATCACTGCTTTCCAGGTCCTTTCTTGCCATTTTGGGTTGGCTCTGGCCCAGATTTTACATAGGAATTCTCAAAAAGAAACATGCAGGGCATCACTTACAAAAAAGAGCTATTTTAATCATATAATGTTTTTATTTTATAACGTGATACCTATATAACTCAGTGATGTTTTTCAGGGAGCCATGCCATAGGAATCCATACATTCTAGGATTATTTACATTGAGCTACCTAAAGAGACCACATCCATCAGCTAAAAGCTTTATGAAGATAAGGTCAAATGAATATCATTAGTACATTTACCAGGAGGTCTGTCATTAGCAAGTTGAAACGGGATTTGACTAGGACATCTTTCTTTCCTGAGTACCACCAGTTAAAGGAGCAAATAGATTGCAGACCTGCTGCTAATACTTTCTGTATATATGCACACAGACACATGATATTATGTATTTTATATATACATAAGCAATATAAATTTATAAATATTTTGTTTAAAAAGCTATAATTTTCCATATAATATAAATATTATAAACTATATAAGTTAAATGTATATAAACTAAATATATAAAATATATTATACATTTGTTTATTGCATATGTAATACAATTATAGAAATGTATATCTTGATATATGATACAGGAATATATATTATATATAATATAGATTATATAACATCTAAACATATAATATATCCATCATATAATGAAACTCCAACTGTATGGTTGGTTCATCACTACTATGCCCATCAACTGTTGATGGCTTGCTGTTTGTTATCTGAAGAAAATGTTTAAATTCCTTATCTGGACATTAGAGACTATTGGAGCTGTGACCTATTTGTCTAATTTTAACTTCTACATGTTCCTTAGCTATAATAGGTTCCAGCCACACAAAACTATCCATTCCTTCCCCTTTTTCTTTCCAGTACCATTGACTCTTTTCTGGAGATGAAATTCATCTCACTGGAGGCAGAATATATTATTGGTTATGAGATTAAGAGTTATAAATGCAAAATTACATATCTTTATCACTCCACACGTTCATCTGTTGAAAACCTGCTATTCTTATGAATCTGCCAAATATCACTTCTTTTATTAAGTGTTTCCTAGGACATCTGGGTGGCTCAGTCATTAAGCGTCTGCCTTCAGCTCAGGTCATGATCCCAGGGTCCTGGGATGGAGCCCCACATCGGGTTCCCTGCTCAGCAGGAAGCCTGCTACTCCCTCTCCCACTCCCTCTTCTTGTGTTCCCTCTTTCGCTGTGTCTTTCTCTGTCAAATAAATAAATAAAGTCTTAAAAAAAAGTAAGTGTTTCCTAGTTCGCTATTCAAAATGAATTATACCTTTTCTGTATTCCCTCTCTGCTCCTTTACTTTGCACATTTTTAGCACTTATCACTGTCGTCCTTATAATTTCACAACTTGCTGTAATTAATTCTGTCTTCATTTGTATCCTTTACTAGATTTTAATATCCTTGATAGAAGGGTCTATGTGATTCTTCTTATATTCTTAATATGCTATGACAAAGAGCATAACTACATTTATTAAAAAGCAAACTTCCTGTTTTTATTTGTTGCTTTTGATTACCAGATGTTCCCAGTAGATGGCAGTGTTTTATATAGCACATCAACATTTGTAACTAACGGAAGCACCATTAGAATCTATTCTAATACAATGTGGATTGTGTTCAGGTTCTGAAATTGTGTGGTTGTATTAGAGACCAAATTCAGAACACACTTGGCATGACTGAGAGGAATTTGGAAGAGAAAAAGTGTAAGAAAAGCCAAATCTGTTGTATTGAACAACATTGAACTATATTAGTTGTCTTCTTAACTGTCTGAACTTAGATTTTATCTAAGGGCAAACGTCATAAAAACTTACTGTATAGTTTTGGGCTAATGATACAGAAGAAGCTGTAAAATATTAAAATTTTTATAGTTTTCAACAATTAATACTTTTTAGGTGGATATGTGTAGTTTATAGAGCTTCAAGATTTGGTTTAGGACATAAAGTTCCAAGTTATTCTCATTTAAAAGAAAGTCATTCACATACAGGCTTATTATATATATTGAGAATAATAGGATTATACATTTAGATAAAAAATAGAGTAGTTTTAAAATGGATTTTTAGCAGAAAAATGCCCACAGTGTTTGCAGAGCATCATGTATTTAACATGGAAATACCCTAAAAATATGTTCAGTAACTTTTATGTTGTGAATAATGATTTTAAAACCAAAAATCACTTTCATTCCCTTTCACATCACCACCAGTACTACATAGAACTATTGTGTAATTAAAATCATCATTCTAATCACTGTAAAGAATTCTCATCACAACATACCAAGGTTTCTTAAGTAATAGGTATGTTCATTGTTTCCCCTATAGGGGGTTCCTTTGTTTTTAGTTGGGTTTGGTTTGGGATTTTGCTCATATTCATAAGATGTTTTTAGTGAAAGAAAATTTGTGATCAGATGTTGTGTATGTA
Organism: Mirounga leonina; assembly: GCF_011800145.1. Lineage (NCBI taxonomy): Eukaryota > Metazoa > Chordata > Mammalia > Carnivora > Phocidae > Mirounga > Mirounga leonina. The sequence goes on along the minus strand of NW_023270807.1, from coordinate 57,393,263 downwards.
TTTATACTTTCATTTTCATCCATCTCTATCATGTTTAATCCTCTCTCCTTATGCTTCTGCAAACAGTCTCAGTATGTTTGGATCTCTGTCTTACTCATTCTATCCCCATTGCCTAAAGTTTGGGTCCTAAGCCAGTGTTGATAGATGGCTAATTCTGAAAGTATTCATATTACTCACATTGGACTACTTTGCTTATACCCACTGAGTCTTTTAGACTGAGCAAACTTATCAACAGCCTCCCCAGAAACCTGCTATGAAGTTGTTGATAGTAGCCTCATAAGATCATAATGATATATTTTAATCACCAAATGAATAGAAATTTTTGGCCATTCCTTGGTTTTATCCTTCTAGGTATGTTACACTGTAATCAGAGAAAGTGGCCTATATTCTTTTTTTATTTGGGAACTTACTGAGTTTTTTGTGACCTAATAATATATTTAATTGTTACAAAGTTTCTATAGTTATTTAATGTAAATTCCCATGTGTTTTTCCAGTATTGTGTGTAGAAAGTGCTACTATGTATCTGTTGAATCTAGCTTGTGAATTATGGCCTACAGAGTCATACACGAGAGGATTTTCAGGTCACCTCTAAACTCAGCTCTGTCCACTCACTCCTCTCATTCATCTACTTTCTGCTCAGCTTGTTCCAATCTGCCTTTGCACTTACTTTTTCTTCTGTTTGAAGGTTTTTATCCCCTGATTGTCTCTCAAATATTTCTTTAGTGAGGCTTTTCCTCATTATCCCAACTAACGTAGGACCCCTCCCATGCTACCTTTTATGCCATTACCCTGTTTTGTTTTACTCATGGCACCTGAAATTGCCTGATTTATTTATGAGTTTATGGTTGTCTTTCTCTCTCACAAAAATGTCAGCTCTTTGATTGTAAAGACCCTGTTATGTTTATTGCACACTGTTATGTTTATTGCTATTTCCTGGTGCCCCCCTGCCCCCACTCCAAAATGCATTTAGGTACAAAATTGAAATCTGTTGACTGACTAATGAAATGGCAAAATCCTCTCTGACCTTACTTAAAATACTATCCTTGCTCCTCTGTAAGGAGTATTTTGTTTCTTTGTTTGTTTACTCCCTTTTCTGACTGTTGTTATTTATTTTATTCTTGAATCCTTTCTAGTAATAATGAATATCAAATTGGAACATACTTTGTCCCCTTTTTCTTTGTGAAAGCAGATTTATAAAATACTCGCTAAAAATAAGTGAATGAAAACTAATTTAACAAAATATGATTTCCAAGGCTTATTGAGTTGTTTTCTGGATAATATCATCTAAAGGTAAAATTTTTTGAATTAAATTCAAAACCATATTTTGAAAATTCACTTATTTATCTTCTTTATTTTCTTATTTTTTATTTTCTTATTTTTTTCTTCTATAAATTTAGCTAATTTGTACATTTTTTATAATGTTTACAAATCCGTTGATTTATAAGTTTAATGGAGCAAATGGCTCTGTTTCTTTAACCATTCTGTAACTCTGCCAGACAAATGTTTATGTTGATTCAGTACACGATAAACTCAGTTTAGGGTTTTTTGCCAGGGAGGTTGTTTTTATATCCAGATAAATACCTTTAATTTGAAAGGAAGGTTGATTTACAAGTTGTAGTTCTTATTCTTTTACAAAAGTGGTAAGAATCCTCTAAGGAGCTACATATATCTCATAGGTAGTATTTTATTCAGTCCTCAAATAGGCCCAGATATAACCTCTAAACTCATCTCTAAACTTACAGAAAGAGTTTGGAAGTTACAGGGCCACAATTTCTCTTATGCTTATAAGAAACATTTGTGTCAGGGAGTATACCCCGGCATTTGGATTTTCCCAACCTGTATGTGCATTGTATTACAGTATGCAAGGAGAAATCTGTCATTGGGAATTGCTCGCTTAGGTGCAGTAAACTTGAGGATACCAGCATAATGCAAGCAGGTTTTGACCAAAGAAAGAAACAGGAAACTGAAGAAATAATTAAAATATTTATCCAGATGTCTTTCCGTGAACCCCTTTATTTTACTTATGATAACAAGAAAGTGAGAATGACATATATTCCTAGATTTAAAAAAATAATAATGTTGTATAACCTTTTGTTAAGGTTAGAAATCTTTTTATATGCATCCTCTCATGGGTTGATTAGCTTGCCAAATTCATTCTAAGTCATGTGCACTTTTTAAAATCATCAGAGGTTTTCAAACTGTTTTTCAGGTAAGAAACCATTTTCTAAATCGGACTTTTATTTAGAAGTGAAGTATACAAAATATGAAAGCAGAAGAGATATGAGAACACAGACAGAAGGACTGTTGTAGGGACATGGGGCTGCAGAATGCCACCCAGTATTTCTGCAGAACCCCTAGGGCTTAGGTGTGAATGGTCCTTTACAGTATCATGCTAATGATATAAGTTATTCCCCTTAGGAACATTTTGTATCCTAATTCAAAATGGGAAGTTTGCATGTGATTAAAATGATTCTTTCTTTTGGCAAATACTAACATCCTGTATTGCTAATGTAGAGAATTTGAATAATGAAATTAATATGGTAAAGTGATCAAACATGTAGAACTGTATATATTATGAATAGATAAATCTCACATCTCCATGGGACATTTTCTCAAAGCAGAAATTGAACAGATTATTCTTTATAGAATACAATAGAAATTTAGAAATAACTTTTATATGATAAAATTATATATACTCATCTATATAGACGTATATGCATATATATGCACACGTACATACATACATACGTTCTATACTTTTATATCTGCTAAAATGAAGATTGAAAACTTAACCAATTGAAAGATAAATCTCCTGCCACTTAGAGGTCAGTTAAGTGATGATGGAAGGAAGGGAGAGCAAAGTATATATTCTTATATACTCAGAATTATAATTCAGAGTAAGAATTATACTCTAAAATGAAATAGGAATGGAGGGACCATAAATAAGTTAATTATTAAATGTTAATTGTTAGACTGTTTTAAATAGACGATTCTAACAAAAACAAATGGAAAAAATAATGAAGCTGAAAAAATAAAATTAATTATGAAATAGGAACACAAAAGAATTTTTTTTTAAAGTAAAATAGTTTTAAAAAAAAAAACCTAAGTAAAATAAAGAAACCTCACAAGTCTAATCACAAGTAGAAAACCAATGAATAAATAAAATTAGAAATGATGAAGACTTTTTACAGAATGTTTAGAAAGTTAAAAAGATGACAGTGCTATAAACTATCATGAGTTAGACCTGAAAACATAATTGAGAGAGAACTGGACACTGCCGAGTGCTTATGAGCAGTTAAATGGACAAACTCCTTGGCATGTGAGCTCTTTCATGGTCGTTTCTGTATTTCTAACCAGATCTTCTCTCACCTCCCTTCTCCAGTTCATACCACTAGTTCTTTCTAAGTGCAGCACCTTAAATTCACCGTCCTTTCTGGCCTCCCTGCCTGTCTGTTATTCTCTCAGATTAGAATGCCAGCAACTATTACCTGTACTCAGCATGCCTTCCCTGACTTACCTGGGTTTAATTAGTGATCTCTCTCCATTATTCTCACAGTTTTTAGAAAGTGCTGCTATTAATAGGACACATCACAATGTTTGCTGTCATTATTACACATAGACTCTAAGCTCCTGCTCTCTTGGCACTGTGCCTGTCATTAAGAGCTTAGTAGATAGTTGGTGAACAAATTAAATCAGCATTATCAACAGTGCTCAGAAACAAAATGAGAGTATTACACTACACCAATGAACACAAAAAATGTGGCTCAAAACATTTTTTGAGAAGTTTGTAAATTTTTCCCAAGTTTTGGCTGTTATTCCATGCAATCAAACTTCCCGTTTTAATATAAAATTATCTTAATATAAAGTGCTTAATGATAATTTGTTAAGCCAATTTGAAAACTTTTCCTCTGTGATGATATAAAGTTGTGTTTGTTTCTCAGAAATTCATCTGCTTTACTGATACGCTCAACTGTATGTTACTATGACATAGTAAAAGGAATACTACATAATAGCTAAAGAATTATGGACTAAGTAAGCAATCTGTACTTAGGGAAGGAAGATGCTGATTTTATAAATGAGTCTTCAAGAATTTTTTTAAAAGGTCCATGGAGAAGCACCTGGGTGGCTGAGTCAGTTAGGTGTCTGACTCTTGATTTTGGCTCAGGTCATGATCTCCAGGTTGTGAAATGGAGCCTTGCATCATGCTCCTCACTGGGCATGGATCCTGCTTAAGATTCTCTCTCCCTTTGCCTCTGCCCCTCCCTCTTCTAAAAAAACCCCAATAAATAAATAATTAAAAAATAAAATGTTTAAAATGTCCCTGGAAATAATTTTTCATTGAATGTATTGTAACACATAGTTAAAATATTTCTGTCATGAAATTGTTATGCATTTTAAATTTAAATTTGTAAAACACTAGAAATATTTTATCTTACTTATTTTAGACTTTTATGCTTTTAATTTTTAGCACCTGAAATTATAAATTTGTAAAACTTAAGACTAAAACCTAATCCATGTATGTCACTTACCTTGTTACATTTTTAGAAAAAAAAAGAAAAACATTAACTGATAGGATTTTCCAGTTCAGGAAACCTACTAAAATTACATTTTTTATTATTTTATATTATTCTTAATGCCAGGTTTAGGCCGGTTTTCTTTCATAATATCTGTCTTTTAGACTGTGTGCTGTTATTACATATTGGTGGAGGGGGATCTTGTTTTATTGTAAATGTTTCATACTCTATTAAAACTTATTTCAAACTCTGTAAAAATCCAAATGGGTTGAATTTACATCATACATTAAATAATATAACCCATGTAGGTGGAATCCACACAGAGTATGATAAGGATTCTTGGGCTCTCTGCAACCTTACCCAACTACCTCGATGTTGCTACATTTTTACACGTTAATCCCTGTATTGGACTTTTCTACTTTGATGGCCGTTTTCGACCAGTTCCTCTTGGACAGACATTTCTGGGGGTTAAAAGTGCAAATAAGGTAAATATTTTTTTTAATACTTTTCTAAAACCGTTTTTGTGGATTTATTGTTTAATGCTTGTTTGGGATTTCTCCAAAGGACCTAATCTGTAGGATTACAAATTGAACGTTTTAGACAAAATCAAGCACATTTCTTTAACTATATGTACTTAAAAAAAAACTCCTTCCAAAAGTTGCTTATAGTTTGCATTGCTATTATCAATGTATATTTTGTATTCTTGGCTAAGAATACAAGTTATATATAAGGTTCTAAGTTTCAAAAAGTTATTTTGATATGATTGAAGAATGGTATGAAATAATAAAAGGCTCTCATTAAACCAGTAATATACATTTTGATATGATATTCATCTAAAATAATACATTTTATGCAATTGAAAAATAATTCCTAGTAGCAACTATTAATAGAGGTGTTCTATTTCACTTGTAATATTTTATAATTACCATGTTAATTATATATATGTGGCATTTATGAAATTCTTTATAATGCTTTTAAAAGTTTGTTTATAGTATTACTATGTACCATTTACACTATTAGGGTGCTTATTTTAGACTTTTATAATATTGTGAAAGAATATTGTACTTTGCTCAGAATTTATGAATTTAATATTCTGTTTAATGACACCTTTTTCTCTGTAGAAGAAATAGGTTTAAAAGAAGATCCAAACGCCTTATTGACCTCTTCATAAAAGAAAATAAGATGGAATCATGTGTTGTTATGTCAGCCTTGGTCTTTAATGTATTGCATTACTTGTCTATAAAGAATTTTATTAGTAAAGTAGGGTCATTTTACCTTACACTATTACAAATAAAATACTCAGCTAAAAAATACCAGAAGTGACTCATACAACAGTGTCTATGCTCCATCTACATTGCATCAAAGTAAGGTATCTTTGGAGTTGTGGGGAGCCATTTCAGACTAATGGACAAAAGGATAGTTCATGATATGATAATAGTCATGCTGTACATATTTTATCATTAACTTGTTTCAAGTGCTTTTCAGTATCACTTGCTTGTTTTTTCAGTCACTTAATATATATTTGATTATTTAGTATATCTTAACATATCATTAGGACAGATGTAGAGCTGTTTTTTTTATAGCTTTAGATTGTTCTTTCAGCTTTATAATTTAAATGGTAGCAGATGGTTATCACCGAAAGATACAGAGAATAAAAATTTTTCAGATGCTTTTCACCCATTTGAAATTTTTTTTTAAATTCTGTCATACAAAGTGGTAAATCACTTAAAGCTAATTAAATTAGAAGTATTTGCACCACAGTATGTTAACATTGTAATCATAAAAGGAATGACATCAGGTGATTAAACCATCATAATTATTTTGTAAGTTTAGAAGTTTGGCAATATTAGAAAAACACTTTTACGTATCTTACTGTAAATAGTAAATTAATTATATGTATTAATTATAGATACAGATTTTTCTGTCTTACTAAAATGAATTATTTTTACACTCAGTGAAATATACAGTTGGTAACCATTAAGCATTTCCCCAGGGTGTTGTTTAATATATTTACTAACCAGTTATTAATTTGTCATCTTATATGAAAGGAAATCCTTGTAGGTTTCTCAGAGTTTCATTCAGAAACACATGATGTGATTCAGTTATCATGGAAGAACTTAGGAGGATGGTGTGCCTGACACCTCTAATTTGAAATAATGGCTTTGGCTGGAACTCAACTCAAACTACACTGAAAAAATTATTGCGAGCTGAAGTTATTTTGGAATCATTAATGGGGAGTAAATTATCTTCTGATTATCTCATTTTAGTTAACACAAATCATAAGAGTAACAGAATGATAAAACGTTTACTTTATTAAAGCAAATAGTCTAAATCATAGTCATTTCAGATGTATATGACATTTTCATCCCTCCCACACTCTTAATAAATGTTGAATAGAGAGATACAGGCTGAATCACATGCCTGCTCCTTTGGATTAACCGTCTTACGTTTTCGGTTGGAAGTTTTCCTCATCATTAATAGGGAAAATGGGACCCTCATGAATTTGATACTAAATTTTCAATTAATCTGAAAAATGTTTCTGTAGAAAAATGTCTACCCTCCTCCATATATATTACAGAAAGAGTACGTTTCCTTTGATTTCAGCTTTGTATACCATGGCATTCTAGTAGCAGTGTTCTGGTGATTTTGAGAATTCCATAAGAAAGCTCTATGGTTTATAGAATGAAATAGAAGAAAAACAGCCTGAAGAGCAGGCTTTCCTGGGAAAAGCCGAGAAAAGAACTTTAAAATTATTCTAAAATATCTACAACTAGTATATTATCCTTAAAATTGTCTTTAAAAAACTTGGCACACTTAGAAAGTTAGTACTCTGAAAGTATTGTATGAGGTATTTTATTTGTACTTTTAAACCATATTGTGTTTGTTTCTTATTAGGTTGTTACATGCTAGGTATTTATATTGCATTTGTTGCTTCTGCATTCTACTTAATCTGAAAGGGAAAAAAATGCCTTAAAATCTATAGTTTTGTTGGTAGTTAGAAAGTTTATAATAGCTTCATCTTATATTATTTGTGTTTTAAAAACCTTAAGGTACAACAATTGAATAACATGGATGAAGTATGCTATGAAAGTGTTTTGAAGCAAGTAAAGGCTGGACACCAGGTACACTTACTTTCTTTTATCCTGTTTTTAGAGGATACTTAATGGTTAAAATTATTTTTTATGCTTTTAAAAATTTTCTTTAATTCTGAGATAATGACTATGAATTTTTAGTTAATATTATTTTTTAGTTCAGTGCTTAGCCATGTAAGTCATAAAATATTCATAGATAATATTATCATCCCAATATTTATTCAGTACATAAGACAGAGAAGAATGTCATCCTTTATTCAGTAGATAAGACAGAGAAGAATTTCATCCTTTACACTTCTGGTTTTTTGTTTTTTCTTTTTAATCTTTTTAAAAAGCACCAATCTTCTTTCATACCTCAAAAATTTTAATTTCTATTTTTTACATAATGTAAAAATCTGAAATGTTATATTATTTACTGTTTTCACAAAGTAGTATCAACTGAAATATATATAATAAAGTTTTATATTGTTTTATTGTGCTTGGAAGTTAAGCAGTTTTACTTTTAAACTCCATTGTTCAAAATGCTCCATTCAAGATTGTTAAAGAAAAAGTGGAATGATAATAATTGCTTACATAAAACTTAATCATTGCCCAATTGTATATGGGTCTTTGGATCATTTTATTTTATTACAGAATTTTTTTCTGTTATTAACCTTTCGTGGCACATAAAATTAAATAATTTCTGATCCTTTGGTTTTTAAATTTGTTTAAGAGCAGTGAAATCCTTTTTTTCCAGACGAAATCTTGTTTCAGGCCCCAGTATATAAACAGCTCAAAGATGAATTAAACTTGAAGACATGGAACACTGCCCACTTTGATGCATTTTGCCCCTCCAAGAAATAGTTTTAAAATCAGGTTTCTAACTAATCTCAAGAGAATGTCCTTATGTTTAAGAATAACTTTTAGGTGGGCGCCTGGGTGGCTCAGTAGTTAAGCCTCTGCCTTCGGCTCAGGTCATGATCCCAGAGTCCTGGGATCGAGTCCCACATTGGGCTCCCTGCTCTGCAGGAAGCCTGCTTCTCCCTCTCCCACTCCCCCTGCTTGTGTTCCCTCTTTCGCTGTCTCTCTCTGTCAAATAAATAAATTAAAAATTAAAAAAAAAAATAACTTTTAGGCAAAAGAAATCATGATTAAATTATATAATATTAGTGACTTACCTTAACAATTAGGAAATGTCTGAAACTGCTGAAGTTATATTTCTTTTCACTGAATTCTCTCACCAGCCAATGAGGCAGGTGCTATTTTCATCATTTGACAGATGAAGAAAACAAGGTGCTATACAAAATAAAGTAATATGTTTCCATCATTTTACTAGTGCAGTTGTAAATTCAGTCCACGTGAGTGTGGAGTCTCCACTAACCATTGTGTCATTATCACTTCATGTGCATTTATTTTATATCAGTGTATTTTTTTTGATCTTCATTAAGAAACTGCTTTATGAATTGCATTATTTATTATGTACAAATAAAGTAATGGTAAAGACCAATATTCTTTCTTTAATCGAAAGCATTACCAAACACCAACTACTTATTCTTAGTCAGGAGCCAGGCAACTTTTTGTAATGGGCCACATAGTAAATAATTTCAGCTTTACAGGCCTTATGTTCTTTTTTGTAGCTACTTAGTTGTGTTATTGTAGCATGAAAGTCGCCATGGACAGTATACGAACAATTAGGCACAGCTGTGTTTAAATAAAACTTTATTTATAAAAACAAGCAGTAATTGCATGTGGCTTGTTTTCCAACCTCTGTTCTAGATTGCTTCACAAGGTTTAGTTGTAGTAGATGTCTGATAATCCTAAAATGTTATCTAGAGAAACTTTTGACAGCATTTCAGTGAAAATCCTAAAAGGAAGAAATATCCTGTATAGCCACCAATATTTGTACCTTCTTTGTAAACAAACAAGATAAATTCGGTATAATTAGGTAGTATTACTGCCATGGACATTTATTTCTAACTCTTATATTACAGAAAATTTAAACTGTATTATTAGCTAAGGAATGTAGCTGTAGAATCCATAAAATCTATTTGTATACACTGTATTAAAAATGTTAAATAAATTTTTAAATGTTTTCTCCATTAAATTTTTTAAAAACTAGATGTTCTTTTTTAGAGCAATTTTGGGTTCACAGTGAAATTGAATGGAAAGTAGAGAGAGTTCTCATACAACACCTGCCCCCACATATGCACAGCTTCCTTCACTGTCAACATTCTGCACAAGAGTGGTACATTTATTTCAATCAATGAACCTACATTGACATGTTAATGTCACCTAAAGTCCATAGTTTATCTTAAGGTTCACTCTTGGTGTTCATTCTGTAGGTTTGGACAAATGTATAATGACATACATCGACCATCATAGTGTCACACAGAACAATTTCATTGCCCTAAAAGTCCTCTGTGTTCAGCCTATTCATCATTCCTTCCCATGTACCCCTGGAAGCCATTGACCTTTTAAGTCTTTTTAGTCTCTCTGTAGTTTTGCCTTTTCCAGAATGTCATACATTTTGTAGTCTTTTCACATTGGCTTTTTTCACAGTATCTATTTGAAGTTTTAAATGTCTTTTCATGACTTGATAGCTTATTCTTTTTAGTACTGAATAATACTCCAATGTCTGGATATACTACTGTTTATTTATTTACATACTGAATGATATCTTGATTGCTGCCAGGTTTTGGCACTTATGAATAAAGCTGCCATAAACATCTGTGTACAAGTTTTGTGTGGACTTAGGTTTACAGCTTCTTTGGATAAATACCAAGGAGTGTGATTGCTGGATCATATGGTGAGAGTATGTTGAATTTTGTAAGAAACTGCCATACTGTCTTCCAAAGTTGTATAGCATTTTGCATCCCCACCGTCAGTGAATACGAATTCCTGTTGCTCCATAGCCTCACTAGCGTTTGGTGATGTCAGTACTTTGGCCATTCTAAGAGGTGCGTAGTGGTATCTTGTTTTAATTTGCATTTCTCTAATGACAAATGATGTTGAACGTATTTTATATGCTTATTTTCCATCTCTCTGTATTTGATGAAGTGTCTTTTTAGGTCTTTGGCCATTTTAAAATCAGGTTGTTCATTTTCTTGTTGAGTTTTAAGAGTTCTTTGTATACTTTGGATAAAAGTCATTTATCAGATGTGTCTTTTGCAAGTATTCTCTCCCAGTCTGTGACTTATCTTCTCATTTTCTCATCGGTGTCTTTTACAGAGCAGTTTTTAATTTTAGTAGAATCCAGCTCATCAATTATGTCATGGATGATGCCTTTGGTGTTGTATCTAAAAAGGTCATCACCACACCTAAAGATTTTCACCCAGGTTATCACCTAGGAATTTTATAGTTTCATGTTTACATTTAGACCTATGACTGGTTTTCAGTTAAATTTTGGGAAGGGTATAAGGTCCGTGTCTGGATTTATTTATTTTTGTATGTGGAAGTCCAGTTGTTGCAGCACCATTTGTTGAAAAGACTATCTTTGCTCCATTTTGTCACCTTTGCTCATTTCTCAAAGATCAGTGAGTTATATTTATGGCTTATTTCTGAATTTCCTATTCTTTTCCATTTGTTTGGCTATTCTTTAGCCTATACTAAAGTGTTTTGATTACTGTATCTATATTGTGAAGTCAGGTAGTATTATTCCTCCAACTTTGTCCTTTAGCATTGTGTTGGCTCTTCTGGGTCTCCATTTAAGTATGAACTGTGAGCAAACATTCTTTTTTCCATAATTTTTCATCATGTCACAGGAGAATTTTTTTCTAATCTATGATAAATTTCATTATAAATGCAAACCCTTAACATTTTTTATCTCTTTTTAAATAATGGAAATTAAACTGTAAATACTATGTATGGAACATATAAATAGATAAATTATATTTTGACTGTAGTCAGGAAAACACTTACTACTCCTTTTGTAATTGAATAGCCTTGAAAAGGTTATAAAAATATTTAAAACACCACTGGTAGGAATGTTAGTGTTGCTTCTAGAATTAAAAAATAAATAAAACAATCATTTTTCTTCCAATTGCAGTTAGCACTCAGTGACCAGATAAGTAGATACTTGTTTCATTACTTTGAACACAAGATTGCTTCTAATAGAAATAAATCACTTTTTTTAGAATAAAAAAAGGAGTTTTTGTGAATTCTTTCTTGGTAGGACTGATAAATACATATATCCATGTATAAACATATACATAAATGTACATAGTTGTAAATGCTAATAAAAGTAAATGGATTAATAATACCATTACTGCCAGTCCTGTAACTGTTTGGGGGCCTTAGGAACTACAGGTCACTCATCTTTCTAACATTATTTGCCTTTATCATACTATTTATAATTGTTCTTTAAGTATATTTGTTATATTAGCCCCACCTTTTTTCATTAAATTACAAAATCTTACATTATAAAATATTTCTTTAAAAAATAAAATGCACCCTTATTCCTAAATGTTGGAAAGAGTAGTAGTTGTATCTTCTATCGTAAGTAAAAATCCAAGTAAATGTTGTTACTTAAAGAATCCTAGGAAGATTATTTCCTCTTCCTCTTCTAGCATAGTTCTTTCACTGTTTCAGAGGCTAACATGTCCCCGCAGGAATCATGCATGATTCATAAAGTGTGCTGGCTGGGGGTGTTTGGTCAATAGAGATGAGATCTTACTGCCATTCCTTTCTTTCTTAGTGTGAAACTGTTTAGTGCATTACTTTTCAAAAAGAAAGCTGCCAGAGGGCGGGCCCTTGCAGTTATAAATTCAGAAAGGCCAAGTTGGGATGGAGGGCTGGGTTCACAGCCCTGGCTTTCTGTTTAGGAAGGTCAGACTTGGATGGGATACTGCAGGGGAGGTTTCATGCTGCTCTAGGGCATGAGGACCTAGGAATAGAGAGTGAGCAAAGTTGAGGCAGGAGTTGGGTACAAGCATGACCTCCCCACCTTTTGTGTGCATGTCATGGCATCCACACTTGCCAGCCTTTTACGGATGCATGACCTCCAAGCTCTCTTCCCCTGCACTCCTGTCTGACTAAAAATGCATGTGGGTGATTGTGTAGAGTACGATTGTAATTTGAGAGCCCACAGAAACACTTAGGGATCAGGGATTGTGTCCATATCTGTGCCTTTTTCCAAACAAGAATTAGAGCAGGATAACTATGGCCCTCTTCAGGCTGTTCAGGCTTCTTAAGAAGTCAGGCTTAGGCTGCAGGTCTCATAATTTCTGTTTTTGAATGATTAGTGATGATGTTTATTTTCTATAGTAAATATAATAGTAGAATGTTCATAAGTTTTGTAGAAATACCCATGCATCTCCTTTATTTTTTTTAATTATAAAAATAACAACACTAAGGAAAATTTTTATAGTTCCACTATTATTTTACCATTTTAACATTATTATTGTAACTTTTATATACATCCCACTACTCATTTTTTATCCAATTGCACATGTAGCTTTCAGTTTTGTTCTTTCAAACTTAATTATTAGTTGTAATCCATTACTAAATTATACTGCAAATACAGTTTTATATTCACTGTTTTCTTTAATGAATACTGAACATTTTTCATTGTTTCTGCATGGTTCTAATAACTTTAATGTCTGTAAAGAGAAAGGGAGTTTTTATTCAGTTTGTACGTTTCAGACACCACATGGGTCTCTTTGGACATTTACTCTTCCCAAACCTTCTGACATAAGCATTATGATCTCTTTTTGTTAAAAGAGAAAGTGAACCTATGACGTGTTAAGCAGCTTCCCAAGCTAGTACATACAGCTAGTGAAGGCTTGCGCCAGGACTGAAACACAAGTCTCTGTGTTGATAAAGCCCACAGCATCTTCAGAACTTTACACTGCTCCTTTGCTATTAAGCTGACATTAGCTCTTCCTTTATTACTGGTTATTCCTACATTAGTGAGTGTTTTCAGTGTTTGCAATTTTCTATTATTAAAGATAGTGCTGCTATAGTGACCATCTTATTTTTTCTATTGAAAGATTTAATCAGGATAAATTTCCTAAAATAGAATTATGGCACAAATGGCCACATTTTGTGGTCTTGCCACATGATCCTATAATACATTCTGAATGGGTTATAATATTTTATGGTCATAGTGGACCTAGGCAGGATTTTAGAAACTTAATGCCATTTTTTTTTAAAAGTTTATCAGTGTAATGTGATGTAAGATTATGATCTGCTGTGTTTGCTATTTTGAATTTGTTTTACAATTTTAAAGCATATAAGAAAGTGGTATCATACCAGTGAACTTTTTTCTTAATTAGCAGCTATTTTAAATCATGATTACAAAAACAATTTTGCATATCATATTGTTCATGTTTTGCTTTGGGTGTACACTCACTTTCAATTAGAAAAACCTGTTTTTCCCTGTGTTTTTGCTTCATGACTGTGACTGTGTGGTCTTTGACCTCTGTAATTGCATTTTTTTTTTAAGAGAGGGCGAGACAGAAGTGAAGGGAAGGGTAGAGGGGGAGGGAGAGAGAGAATCCTAAGCAGACTCCACGCCCAGTACAGAGTCCAGCTCGGGGCTCATCTCACAACCCTGAGATCATGACCTGAGCTGAAATCAAGAGATAGACGCTTAACTGACTGAGCCACCCAGGCACCCCTATAATTGCATTTTTAAAAAGTAGTTTAGGGGTGCCTGGGTGGCTCAGTCAGTTAAGCGTCTGCCTTTGGCTCGGGTCATGATCCCAGGGTCCTGGGATCGAGCCCCGCATCGGGCTCCCTGCTCTGTGGGAAGCCTGGTTCTCCCTCTCCCACTCCCCCTGCTTGTGTTCCCTCTTTCATTGTGTCTCTCTCTGTCAAATAAATAAAATCTTAAGAAAAATAAATAAATAAAAAATAAAATGTAGTTTAAATATAATTAATATAAAAGAGATTGAGGGGGAAAAAAGAATTTGAACAAATTTAACTTTTGGACGTACCAAAAAGCAAAAATGAGGGGGAATAAATCACTACTAATTCTACCATCCAGAGTGTTTGTTGGTGTGTGTCCTTTCATTTTTTTTTAATTTCCTTTTTTTCCCAGTTACCTCTATAGTTTCTCTATTATATTTTGTCTATCCAAAAATATGACAGAACCTTAAATAGAAGCAATAACATTAAAGTATAAACACTTAGATCAAAGATGTCCTATTTAAAAATTTAACCAGTATGTTCTACGTAATGTTGTACCTTTAGGTTTTGTGCTCCAGTAGGACAGGCCTACAAAGTAAGATTGGGTTACAAGAATATACTGTTAGTTAAGTTCCTAGTGCTGTGTGTCTTGTGTATGGGGTCTCTGGTAAATACAATTTGATTGTGACAAATTGCCTCATCTTCAAAGGTTTAACATCTTCAGTGAGATGGGGATGATGGGAAATACAAAATGCATCAAGACTTTGACTTACTGGTTGGTATTTGCTTCTAATTTTGCTAGTATTACAAATGCCTAGGCCAGCGCCTTCAAATTATGAATACTGAGTTGTGAGGACAGTCTTATATTAATGTAATCCATCTCTAGAGCTCTTTTGCAACATAATTTGAAAACAGAGCTCCATCTTTTCATTCTTTATTACCTATATTATGTGTGTAACTTTGGGAAAGTTGCTCAAAACTAAAATCTTTTTCTGTTTCAGTCTTTTCAAAGGGATCATTCCAAGTCTTCTATTTGTAAGTTGCTCTGCCAAGGATGATTTGGCCTATGAATTCATTTAGCTTAATGTGTGGCAGCTTCTACTGATGGCCTTTGTAAAATGTCCAGAACTGAAATTGCAAGGAAGATACTTAGAAAGGAAGGCTATTACACATTTTGATTTTGGAAGCTGAGGTAGATACCTATTTCAACAAGGCTAACAATCTTTGAATTAATCCATCACACAAGAATTCCTACTTCACAGTTCTCCTTGATTACTGAGGCTTATGTGGAAGTTTGTTTTCAGGGGCTTAGAACCAACCCCCTGCCTTGCTGGATTATTTTTTCCCTTTTTTCTCTCCTTAAAGACATACCTTCACTAAGGTGTACTCCTCTACTTTTATTAGAAGGTTACCAAAGAACTTCCCAATAGATTAAAGTTTCTGAGTTGTGTTTTCCCCCCTTCATAATTGAGGTTGACTCTAATGTTAACTCAGTCACTGTCTGTCTTCATATAAGGTTCCAAGTAATAAATTTCAACATATGAATTTGTATCCATCTGTCAGAAAATGAAAAATATATAATTCAACAGTCTTTTCACCTTATTATCTAAAAAACTGACATCCAAATTAACTCTTTATTTATTCTATTCTGCCTTGTCAGGTGACTGAAAAATCTAACTATATATGCTTCATTCTGAAAGACTCTTCTCTTTAAATGTTTTGTTGTACGGTAAATTATATAAGTGTTTGTGTGTATATGTGTGTGTATAGAAAGAGAGAGGCAGACCTTTGCTTATAGAATTCAGTTAGAGTTATAACTAACTGTATTAGTGCTTTGCTCTTAAGTAACCAACTACATATTCAATAAATGTGCTTTTCCTTGTTATTAAGGGAACATAATTTATTTCTTATGGGGCTGTGTACCTAACAAGCTTCAGCTTTATTTTGTTGCTTTTTAAATACATCTTAGCAGTTAATATACAATAATTAGAAACTGTAAGTAATGTATTCTACTCCAGGAAAATCAATTGAATTTTCCCTACTACCACCTTATGCCCCCCTCTCCCTGCCAACTAGTTAAAAAATCCTTCTAGTGACTACTCCTTGATTTTGTTTGTTTTCTTGCTTCAAGTTGTTTAGTATTTTGGATTTTCTCCCTAATTGTGGTTTCCCTAAATACTTTAATCAGAGCAGCTACTTTTCAGAGCATTATTTTCAGACTGAAATAAGTGTCCATTTAAAAAAATAAAAAATATAACTCTCAAGCAAGTGAATAGTTTTTATGCTAAAAGTTAACACTTTCCTCTTAAATACACAAATGAATTTCTTCTGTTTCTCTCCATTTAGATTAAATTAGAAGAGAGCAAATTTCATGTTCAAAAGCCATGCTGATATTCTCTGGTCATACTATTCCATGGGTTTCAGTATACTAATCATCTAAACTTCTGTGCTCGTGTACTTAATAGATTTTATGTGCAGCTTTGCCTTAAAAGTATTAAAAACAGTAGGAGGCAGTTGTGTTCCACTCAAGCATGTGTGATGACAGATGGAGAAAATCTTTTCATGTTGACTTTTCAACAGTCATACTCTGCAAGACTTCAAGTCTTCTTGGCTATTGGGAAATTAAAAGTTGGTGATTCAGCCTTTAATTCTGATCCATTTGCTCAAACTAATGAGACATCTCATTTGTAAACTTCTCTTGTGTTACCAAATGCAAGTACAGCTTTATCATTCCTGTTAATAATTCCCCTCCTCCTGTGTAACTTGCAGAATGGGAAAATAATTGATGCCTTAATCCTATTGAGATTTTTCTTGTTATACAAACTTTGTTACAGTGATAAAAAAAAGAAATTAGAAACTGTCTCAGAGATTATAGCATATTTACTATAAGTTAACTTGTTCTTTTTTTACATTATCAAAAAAGCATCCTTATTTAATAGCTTACTCAAAAGCTACAGTTTCAAGAATAAAAGGCTTTGCAGTATTAAAGAGGAAAAAAGTTACCTTCAATCTTGGATTAATACTTAATATCAGCTTTTCCTTATTCAGATGTGTCCTTGTTTTCTCTTCATTGTTTGTAACACTTTAGTAGATGTTTCTGTTTCTAATAAGAAATCACCCTTAAAATTGACTACTAAATATGTATTAATTTAACTTTTGACTGAGGGGAATGATTTTTGTTTCTTATCATTAGTTTCTATAAAAATAATTATGTACAACTGAAACAAATTTTACTGTGCTAACTTTGATAATGGATCTTTCCATTGGCCTTTTTCCCTAAAAAAAGTTTTCTTCCTCCAGATACAAGCATCTCTAATTCTCGGTACCAATGCTCTGTCATGTCAAATTTGTTTAACATGACTTTTATCTGTGAATTGAGTGCTGCCTTCTTCATTCCCTCCTCCCAAATTGAGACATATTCCCAAAGGAATATAAAAGCAAGATACTTGAGGAGGAGACATTTTAACAACTGTGAGCAAAAGAATTAAAGATATTCCTCCTTCATCTTTACCATTAAAGACAGTACTATTAAGGGAATATTTCAGGAGTTTTTTCATATTTTTTTAAGATTTTATTTATTGAGAGAGAGAGAGCACATGCACAAGTTGGAAGGGGGCAGAGGCAGAGGGAAAGAGAGCAGACTTCTCACTGAGCACAGAGCCCCACATGGGGCTCGATCTCATGACCTGAGCCGAAATCAAGAGTCAGACATTTAACTGACTGAGCCCCCCAGGAACCCCCAATTCAGGAGTTTTTTAACTACAAGAAATCTAAAAGAAGCATTCATGAAATCGCTTACTTTTGGGTTTGGACATACTACATTTCAGATACCCAAGAGGAGAGGCTAGGCAAGATAATATGGGTCTAGAGGTCAGAAAAGAGGTCTGGGTTGGGAACATAAAGGTAAGAGTTATTTCTATAAAGGCCATAAATGGGATAGGATGAAACAAGAAAAAGTGCTAAATTTAAAAAAAGGTTTGGGAACAAACCAGGTAGAGAAGGAAAAGGCTACAAAGAAAGAAAGAAGATGACCAAAGAGAAACAAGGAGAATTTTATATCGTAAGAGCCAGAAAAAAAAAAAAGATACAAAGAGAAATTAGCATTTGCACCTACTTCCACTTCTATAATCTCTCTGCAATCCCTCAATTATTTTATTCTCAACTATGAGCTATTGTCATCAGGAAAATTTACCTTTAAAAAAATTTTTATTAAGGATGTATCAAGCTCTGCTTTGCCTTAATATTCAGTTAAAACTATCTTTGGCTTCGGCCTATGGAAGACTGAACAGCAGCATGCCTAGGTCAACATAATTTTCCATGTTCCTAAAGTAGGCATGGCTAAAATATATAGTATTATGATCACAGGATCAGCCTAGCAGCTGATAGTGCTAAGAAATAAGTGCTCCTGAACCATAATGTCTAATTTTAAAATTTTAACTCCTAAATTGATAATTATAACTGATGAGTTTTCATTATATTATACCACTGTCTGGTATAATAACCAGAAATTCTTTCTATGACAGTGGTATAATATAATAACAATTCATCAGTTATAATTATCAATTTAGGAGTTAAAATTTTAAGACATGCATACTTTAAGAATATCTGAAATTTAGTATGTCCAAACCCAATTCATAAAATTTTCGCCCTAAACCAATAGTATTCCATCCATTATTTCTTGGTTTAGTGAATGGCATAACTGTAGATTTAGTTCCGTAAGTCAGAAACCTAAAAGTTGTCCTTGTCAACTAACTCTCCCTTGTTCTCATTTCTAATCCTTCGTTAACACCTACTCATTTTACCTAAGTGTCTTTCAGATCTGCTCATTTCTCTCCATCCCCTCCTTCTCCTGAACCGTCACTTCTACCATCTAATCCAAGTAACCATCCATGCTGTCCATGGACTGTTCTAGCCACTTCTGAATGGCTACCTGCATCCATTCTGGCTCTCCTCTAGCTGCTCTGTACGCCGCAGCTGGCTAGAATGATCTTTTCAAAGTACAGCTCTGGGATGACACCTGAATGCTTCAAGCTGCTTTAAAAGGGTTCAGGGGGTCCCTATATTGTCTGGCCTTTACCTTCTATCTTCATCACATACCTCTCTCCCTCATTTCCTACCTCCTGTCTTTCTGGCCTTCTTTCAGACCCTCGTCATAGAGATGCTCTTCTGTTTACCTCTGAGCTTTTGCATAACTTATTCCCTCTGTCTCACACATCTTTCCTTACTCTCTGCTTAGTTATCCTATATTAAATCCTTCAGATTTTATCTTTGTTAGAGAAACCTTTGTATAACTCCCTTACTCTTTCACCTCCCTATTATGAACTATATTATAGCATAGCCTACATCTTCTTCATATGTCTGACTATAGTTTTACATTTTTTTCTGGCTGGTTTTGGTTAATGCCACTTTCTATTATAAGATAGGAGTCCCATAAAGAAAATGGCTAACCATGGTCTTGCTCATCATTGTATTGTCATGGCCTCACCAGTACCTGGAGCACAGTTGGTGCACAGATAATGTTTGATGAATGAGTGAATAGGAGCTATGGTAGCCTTCACAAGTCAGAAGTAATTCTTAAGGAATCAGGGGGCAACTAACTTCAGGAAAATCAAGAAAATAATCATTAGTCCTACAGTAAGCTGAATGTCCAGGCAGAGAGTAGAACAATCTGGAGATGTTGAATGACATCAAAGATGCTTTGATTACCTTCTTAAGGAAATCCCCCCCGCCTTCCCTGCCCCGTTTGCTGTAGAGATCAGTGGAAGAATGTTGGTGTTCTCCTTTAAAATGTTTCATTACATAAATATATTCTTAATATTATTTCATCTAGTTATATAGTCTTTTCTGTTAGACGTATTAAATTACCTCATTTTCTCCTAATTTGAGATATCCATCTGACTTAGCTATTTTTCGTGATATAGACATCATTTGTGCCACCAGTTATTTGAAGTTAATATATTCTTTCTTTTATTTCTATTCATTAAGCCCTAGAGAAGTAACTTTTGAACCCTTTTAAAATTTCACATTTTTAAGAGAACAGAGAAAAATTTCATTTTTCTGAAATACAGCTTACCGTAAGAGTACTCAATTACATTCTTGAAATTTTATATATAATAGTTCCTTTATTAACCTTGTAATGTTCTCTTCATTTGCAAAGGGAATATTTTTTAATGAAGAATATTAGTATTGCATTTTTCCTTCATTGCTATTAACATTTTTTTCCTAATTCTTTGAGGATTTTCATGTTACTGAAATAATACATTCTTGTAACAAGTGAATTAACACAAAGGTGCAAAAAGAAAAGGCTAATGAATTACTTTCCCCTTACCTCACTTTACCCTCACTTTACCTCCTACCCCTGAAATGTATTCAGTTTTCTCCTGGTACATAAAGACAAATACAAGTATGAATATATCTTTAGGGATTTGAACATTTTTTACATTGGTAATTAGTGGTTTCTGGAATTTACAGCAAAAATTCACAGAGCACAGTGAAACAGTTTAATTCAGAATGACGTTTAGAAATTTTGAAGGTATAAACTAGGTTTAGATCTATTCTTGTACAGACTATAAATACTTAGCCAAAAGATCAAAAGAAAAAAATAATGCCGTCTGTGCCAAAAGATCAAAAGAAAAAAAATAATGCTGTCCGTAAGCTTGGAAAAAATTAGAAGCAAAACAAACAATCTTATTTTCCTGAAACTCATTTTCTTTCTATTCGATACATTGCTGAGCACCAGGGAACATATATAACAACTCAAAACTGCAAGGTGAGGCTTATGTTCCATCCATTTCATCCATTATGTAGTTGTATATCATCTCTATTTTTACGTGCCTGATCAGTATAACTTCCTTATAGAAGTTAGTAACTTTTCTTTCCATTTTCTCATTCTTTGTGGCTTCTTTCGTGCCCTTCTTCATGTGTAAAGTAGCAAAATGTGAAGGCAGTACAAATTGCTTTGCCCTCTTACTGTATACTATTTTTTTAACCATATTATTGTGTAATTTTCCTCTCAGTTTGTTCTCTTTCCCACCTCTAGAATATTTTGCTTAAAAATAGCAATAACTTTTGGGCTTTGCTTATATGCTTTATGCATGTAACCAATGTATAAATGCACATTTTCTGACATAACTGCATGTTTTACATAAAAGGTGAAGTTAGCTAAATAATATATAATTTATTATAAATTTTGTTACTTAAAGATTCCATATAGGTCTATAGCTGTTTTAAATATTCCAGATTTAGGAAGTGAATTTAGTATATTATTCGGTAATTTATTAATGTGACTTTTATAATTATAGTATTAAATTATAGTAAGTACATAATTATTAGGTTAAATAATATAAAGAAGCTTTTAGTCTGTTTTACAGTATTCACTTCTGTCAAACACTTTGTATATTCAATATTTTTAATCTCTTAAAAATAGAACCTAACTTAGCATACATGTTCATTTTATACTATTACTTGAATTATTTATATTATTATTTAAGTAACAGTAATAATGTAGACTTGGGAAATACTAAAACAATGTTTGACTGCTTGTAGTCATTTTTCTGTCTTTTTATAATAACACCATAGAAAATTCTCTAGACAGCCATTCAGAATATTTCACATTAAATTGTCAGAAGTTAATTTGACAGCTATTTATTTCATTTTATAAAATGGTATGTTGAATCTCTATTAACTAGTTTCCAGCTGATATTTGGACTTGCAAGTAGTTGGTAGATATGTTTAATAAGTTTAGTTACCACTATAAGCATTTGTTGACTACATTTTTATAGCCCTCTTTTGATAAAATTGAACAAACAGTATTTTTATTAGAGCTGAGTATTAAATTTTGTGTCCCAGGGAAATCTGATAGAACTATTGCTCAGAGTGCATACAAGGGAGGTAAATAATCAAACTTAATTAACCATTGCAGCTTTTTACTGTCTTGCCTATAGCTGGGGTTTTTATCTTTTTTTGTTGTTCTTATTGTTGTCTTATAGCATATTTAAGTGAGAAGGGGTGGGAAGAAAGAAATTATGTCTCTATAGATATTATAAATCAGGATTCTGTTTTTAAGGGAATAACACAACAGTCTTGTATCTCATTTTTTTCTTGGTTTTTATATATGAGTAGATAGGAAATGCAGCTCTAAGTATATGCTGGCAAATAAAGTGGGCATTTTTCTCCTGAAATATGGTTAGAGACCTGTTAAGTCTTATGGAGGGTCTAAGCTAAGTTCATTATATGTTTTATACACACACACACACACACACACACACACACACACAAGCTCACAAGCTCACAAACAGAAACAGGAGATACTTGGAACAGACTTCATATTTATTCACAGAGCTTCATGTTGGTTGCTCCTCCCTAGCTTCCCAAAGGGCAGTATGGGTGAGAGCTGGCTACCTCTACATATAAGGGTTACACCATAGGAGATGAGCTACAAAATTATGAAATTTGAAGCTTATATGTATAGTTGTTGCTGGCACATCTGTCTGCCCCTCTCTGATGGTGGGGGGGAGTGTAGGGAGGGGATGTAGAGAGAAAAAGAAAAAGGTAGAGAAGAAGGAAGAGGGAAAAGAACAAGAAGGGAGGAAGGGGAGAGAGATGAGGAAGAAAGAGAGAAAGTAGACCAAGTGATCCAAGGACCTTACCTTTTACTCTAGAATATAAACAGATGCCCTCTTGAAGAAGGAAGGGAAGACCTCTACCCTGGGACATAAGCAGTTGTCTCCTTGAGAGATTAGAAAGGAGCCTCTCTACTTTATTACCCTTAAATGGGAGGAAATGGCTCTGGGGTAGTGGAGACATTCTCTCCATTAAAGCACTTCACTGTCCATCCCTCAGATGGCCCTGTCCATTTTCCTATACCAAGAATTTCAGGGAGGATTATTTTCCAGCAAGACCTAGGTTTCTGGAAAGGATATATACTCTACTAAACCAGCCTAGTAAGATGATGGTCTGGTGTCTGCTACTGCGGGGGGGATCTAGAGAAAGGGGAAAAAAGCTTCCTAACTTTACCCACATTGCATATTCTCTCCAGTAGTCTTTTTGTACTGTTGTCCATAAACATGAATCTCAATTTTCTGACTGTGGCATCTGATTTACTTTGTCTTGTAGCTATATTTTTGAGATCATATAGAGCAAAGGCCAAATAAATTTAAATGGCTTAATGGATGGTCAAATGGCAACCCTCCTTTTTTAAGTATGGTGTAACTATCTCAACTGTAGGTTTGTAGATACATCATTTTTGTCTTGTTTTTCTTTTTTTCTTTTTTTTTCCTTAATGAAGAGGATTCACTGAAGAATACTGTCTTCAATACTGAAGAATTGAGGTGTTTTTCATTTTTGTTTGTGAAAATGGCCTAAAAAAATAGAGACAGTTAAGAGCCAATCTAAGACAAATTATAATTTTGTGATTTTTCCTTTATAGCAGTACAGTTTTTATCTAGCCAGTAAATTTGATTGAGAGTATATTGGTTTAGTATGATTTTTTTGCTGCCCAAGTAAATTTTTAAAAGTATATTCTTTTAGGAAGAATCTCCTCAATCTAATTTCGTCTAATATTTGAGAATATTAAATGCATAATTGGGTATTTAAGAATTATAAATAGTGATTATTGTCTAAGAAAAAAATGAAAAATACTGATAGAAGGCTTAAAATACATTCTATGTTGTTATTTTACTAAAATTAGGTTCAGTCCAGAACATCTTATAATGTTGAATAATAATAGGTCTTGAAGTCCAGTGGCATCTGTAGAAATGAAATCGTTAGCTTACTAATGAATTTTATTTGCATAGTAATAGACTAGCTAGTCTTGCTTAATTTGCTCTACAGAATAGATGTTGCTATTTTGGGGCTGTCAATAACAAATGTCAATGCAATTTGGATTGTCATGGAGGTCAGTAAAATATTTTTTGTGTGATACTATAATGTATTGAAGAATGATTCCTTATTCTGTCTTAGCAGCCTTTATTGGATTGACCTGGGTTTAGCAATTAATTAAGTTGATCCACATTTATACTATGGGGACTAATTAGAAGCAGTGTAGTTTGAGTCACATCATTCAGATTTTAGTCATATTTGAGAACATCTTTGACACAGCCTGAAATCAGAGTGCTTGGATTTTTAGAACTTCATCATTAAATTATTTAATCATTAAATTAATCATTGCAAGTAGATGGGCTTCAATGTATGTTCCTTGATTTTTTTGTTTTTTACTTATGTGTGTATGTCTTTATGGACTTTTAAAAATTAATGGTACTTATAACCTTTTCATACTTACAATTAGCCTGGAATTTTAAAATGGAAACATTCTAAACTTAAAAACTTTACTGACAGTGGTTCATGATTTAGGATCTCTTTCTGTAGTGTATTTGCCTCGTTAAGGTAAAAGCTCAGTGGGTAAAATACCCAGTACAGAAACAGCTACACTTTCTTTTAGCATGTGAGCTATATCTGAATCATCAATCTAGGTATTGAACAGAATGACTTTTAAAACTGAACTAAGGGCACCTGGGTGGCTCAGTTGGTTAAGCGACTGCCTTCGGCTCAGGTCATGATCCTGGAGTCCCGGGATCGAGTCCCACATCGGGCTCCCTGCTCAGCGGGGGGTCTACTTCTCCCTCTGACCCTCTTCCCTCTCTTGCTATCTGTCTCTCATTCTCTCTCTCTCAAATAAATAAATAAAATCTTTAAAAAAAAAAAAAAACTGAACTAAGACAGGGGCACCTGGGTGGCTCAGTCGTTAAGCGTCTGCCTTCGGCTCAGGTCATGATCCCAGGGTCCTGGGATTAAGCCCCACATCGGGCTCCCTGCTTGGCGGGAAGCCTACTTCTCCCTCTCCCACTCCCCCTGCTTGTGTTCCCTCTCTCACTGTCTCTCTCTCTCTGTGAAATAAATAAATAAAATCTTTAAAAAAAACTAAACTAAGACATTACTGCCAATATTCATCCACTATTTATTGAATATTTGCATGTGTCAGAGACTGTGCTGAAGACAGAAATCAGAAAGAGACACTCTGCATTACTGTTGCTTATAATCTGATGAGGGAAACAAAGGTTAATCAAATGATTATGCACAAAATGTAAATGGACAGATTTCATAATTAACTTTCACCCACTCGTTTTAGCACCTATTAATGAGTCTCTAAGCCTGCCGTTCCTTCCATTCCACTGCATGTAAGGTAGAGCTGCTCCTCTCTCCTATTTATTAATTTATTTTTCTATTGACTTGAATTTTTATTTTGCTCAATGGGTTATAATCCATTATTGTATTACATACTTTGATGATCTTATTAGCCCAAATTTGGCAGTTGGGAGCCCCTTCAAGCTTGCTTTTTTGCCCTTTTAACATGTCCCAGTCCCAGAATTGGAATTAATAATTTCTGCAAACCTCGTTCTCTTTTACTGGAGAATGGTATTTAGAAACCGGTGAAAGTGTTTTGTTTTTAAAATGAATATTTTCACTGCTTTCCTAAAATATTGTCCAGAAGAATGAAAGAGATGATGGGATTTTAGAATTTTCAAACTTTCAACAAAAAGGAAATAGAGCGTTGAACAGGAGAGTTCCTCATAATGCTGTTACTTTCAGATGCCTCCAGGTGCTCCGAACTTGCAGTGATGACTTTGGGAGTGGGAAAGGTGTGCTGTCTGGGAGGAAGAAATGAGATTTGGATCTCTCAGGTCCACTTCAGTAGCTTTCATCTTTATATATATATATATTGAGCTGCTACAGTAGAGTTTGTTGGAAGAAAGAATTCCATAGCCAAATAAGTTTTTGAACCACTGTCCTATAGCATTAGTTTTTCATAATTTGCATGAGGATTAGTTTCTGTTCTTGTGATACCAGGTAGACTAATGTTTCACGTACGGAATATTAATTCAGCTTTTCTTGTAGAGATGGGATTTGGTCTTCTACTTTGTCCTGTATCCGTTAGACCTAGCAAACCAGTGGTTTTCCCTTATGGCCTTGATCAAGCCAGCTTAAATTCTAATTGGATACACTGGCTGAATGCAGTAGCCTCTAAGTTTTCTAATGTAATATCTTTTATTCATCAGGCAACTGTGACTCCTTCATTGCTCAGATCAGGTAGAAAGTCATATATTTGCATATGTAAGACAGGCCCGTAACTGAAATGCTGCACCAGCTCTAGAAATTAGGATTGAGCCAGAAAGTAGAGGGTACACCTTTCCAGAGCACCTCCTCTCCAGTGCTGTGGGTCATCCTTACTAATTGTGAACTCTGCACACAGAGAGTTGCACAATTCATGCTGTCTTTACTCTGCTGACCAAAATTTAACACCCCTCAGTTTGTCGATTTGTGTAAATGTTTTTTACATAAAAATCCGTAACAAAATAAACTTTAAAATTTAAATGCTTTTTTTTGCATAAAGACAGGTGTGTCACAAACTTGTTAACATCATATATGATACAAAGAAGAATATACTCCATAATCATCTTTAAATAAATTCATACCATGATGTAAATATTCTGTCATTACAATTTGAATCATTGCCAAAAATCCTGTGGAAAGGTATTATTTACTTGAAAATTAAAATGAATAATACTCTTAGTTTTTTCCCTTAATTATAGGTTGTACTTACTAAACTGTATTTTTATCATCTTCTGATCAGCTCCCAAATAATCTTATTTCAGAAGGAAAGTATTTTAAAGACAACATTTAATAGATCATCAACACTTTATCATTGAATTTATGAAAGCATCATGAAGTTCATTAGTCCATTTTATTACAGATGACAAAACTAAGCCTAATAATATGCCCAAACCCAGACATCTAATAAGCTTTGCGATTGAAACTAGAACCTTGGCCTTTTTACTTCCCTTTCACTGTTTTTACCGCCCCGCAAAACTGACATTTTAATTTAACCTGTTACTGCCCTGCAAAGAGAAGACATGCAGAGAATGTGCTTGTAAATTCCCCTTGAAAAATCTGGCCTGAGGAAATCATCAATAGTATGTGTGAAAAATCTACAGCAACCCAATAATTTTTAGTGATGAAATTTTTTAAAAGATTCTTTTCAGAAAGTATATGATCTTTCAATTATTAAAAAATCTTTTTTCACATTTTTAAAGAAATGGGTGCCAATAGATGCCTTTTACATTCTTTCTGGTTTCTCAGTAATTACGGTTCAAACTGATACATCTTTGAAAATAAAACGTAAAGTCATATTAAACTATATAATCAAGCTGAGAACACTTCAGTCAGAAAGCCTATACACATTTAAACAAATCATTCCTTCAACAAATACTTTTAAGTACATTCTTTTTATATTAAGAAAGAATAAAGAATAAAAATGCAACTGTGGCAAGCCATAATAACTATCATTTATGGAAAACAGCATGAGAACTGGTGATGTTTAGCTGAGGAAAATGCAGTCAACTGGAGATAGGATAGAATTTTTCAAATCTTTGAAGAATTCTTATGTGTGAAAACAAATGCATTTGTTTCCTGTTGCCTTAGAGAACAATACTGACCTTGGTCCCAGTGAGTGGGATATGTAGGGATCAGATTTGGAATGAATGTAAGGAAGACCTTTGTAAAACAACTAAACTTTTTTTCCTACTGAATGAACCACGTTTTATATGCTAGGCTCTTTTCTGGTATTTTCTAATTATTGTTTGTTGTATCTACATCAGCCTTGTAAGGCAGGTACTATTATCTCCAAATTACAGGTGAAAAAACGAAGCACAGGTAAACTGGCCCAAGCTTTTCTACTATACAGATGCTGAATTATGATTCAAACATGGGTCTAAAACTCTGTTGGCATTCAAAATAAGACTAAAATAGGTTATATAGGTTAGTTTGGCATCAGATAAGTGTTTTGTCTAGATTGATCAGAATTTTTTCTTAAACAAAAAAACTAAGTTTGTGTATATCTTAAATTTGTTTAAGTAATTATGAGCAAGTAAAATTAATATTCTTGATATGTTTATTTACTTTTGTATTTTATAAAAAAAACTAGAAGAAAATTCTAATACTTTCTATGCTTAAAACAATTTTAATGTATAAAATTCACTTTCATCAATAGCCTATATACTATTGTTAAGTTACTTAAGTTTATAAATCTAATGAATGTTTTAAAAATGAATTCAGGGGTTCCTGGGTACTCAGTCGGTTAAACGTCCGACTCTTGGTCTCAGCTCATGTCTTGATCTCATGGTCATGAGTTCAGGCCCTTCACTGGGCTCCACAATGGGTGTGAAGCCTACTTGAAAAAAAAAATGAATTCAGATTCCAGATTATTGAATGCATAAATGTTGTATATGGTGCACATATGAACAAGATCTGAAGAATTTATAGAAAATTTATTCAAGCATCTTTTGGATAACATAAATTGTATTACCTCTAAAAGATATACATATGTTTAATGTCTTAAGAAAACATTCGTTTTAATTAAAGAAAAAGTTTATAGTAAAGGGAAAATACATTCAAAATACTTATCATTTTGAAGTTTAGAAACACTTTTTTCTCTGTAAGTTTGTAGTCTTTAATATTTTAGAAACTATGCTGAATAGAACTGTCTTATGCTTCTAAGTATATTGTACAATGTCCTGATGTATGGTGAATTGACTGTAAGATTATATTCTTTACAGTGGACTTAGCTAGAAAAATGATATGTATTTTTGCTGTCATGGTGTATAGTGTACACTAAGTCCTCCAAGTTTGTTTTTATTATTATTAGTATACATTTTGATAACAAGTGTCTTTTAGGGTTTAGAAAATGTAAAGTATCGTAGATTTCTTTTAACCAAATATAGCAGTTAAAGCTCCCTACAACTCAAACATGGAAACCGATAAATATTAAAACTTACTCCTTTAAAGAAATTTGCAAAGAATATATTTCGCTTTCAGGGTAATGCCCTAAATATAATTCAGTAATGATAACCTGAATCTGTTTATCACTTAAAAGCTTAGGTTTCTTGAGAAGAACTGCAGGTTCTCAGCATGAGAGTCCAGAGGTGGCTGTGAATTGCCAAGTGTAGATCTAATTACACAGCTTGGAGCTGCGGAACCAGTTCTCTCTACTCCAGATTACTTTTCTTGGTTTATTTGCATAATTTAATGCATGAAGACTAGTCAGTGAATTATACAGTTTTCTGATATAGGTAGGACAAGGTAAATTAACCCTATTTGCGGTAATTTGTATTTTCATGGCATATCTGATAAACATTTAACCACATCATTTTAAACTAAAAAATATGCGTTAGTAATTTCGTTGGTTGCCAGGAATATCTGATAATAAATGCTACTTGCAACACCCATGATTAATAAAATAGACGATTTTAAATTTTATTACTTTAGCCCTATTTTCAGAGCTGAACTATTACTTTTAGTAATAATAGTTTTGTGGATGTAATCCAGATAGAGTAGTGTCAGATTTTCTACCATTATAAAACATAAGAATACTTTCTTTATTCATGTCCATCAGTAGGACATTGTTTTGGTTAATGAATTTGACTAATTTGATTCATTGTAAATATAGGTAGCTTTGATTTAGGAACTATCTTTGACTTCAAAGTCCAGAATTTTTTTTTAAGATGCTCTCAGAATAGCTCATTTTATAAGTTGTTTCTTTTTTAAATCACAAATTTGGAACTCTGCAATGGCATTAAAATACATACACATGCAGCTTTACCATAGTATGAGAAGACTAATCAGTAGCAATTTTAGTTTATTAAATATCAGTGAGATGGTTGCTAATATATTTTTAAAAACAATCCAGGAAAGTTAATTATCTAGTTGGATAATTGGAAGTTAACTTGATACCCCATATTGTCATAAATGTATCAGTGAAAGTATTAACTCAGCCCACATACTATTATAATTTATAAACTTTTAAATTCAAATTTCTGCTCATAAATATTTAAAAAATTAATGGTTTCTGTGAAAACTAATTTCAGCTATCATTTATTGAGTACCTACTGATTGAATGATAGTTTGGAGAGTGGGACAGGGGATGACAAGGAGACCTCAAAATGAGTAAGATGTAACCTTGCCTTTACGGAACACCCAGGGAGGGAATATAACGTGATGCAAAGAAAGTAGGCTTTCAAATGAGGCTAATTCCCTATTCTGCTCTTGAATGAGTAGCAAGTTACTAAAACTCTGAGCTTCAGTTTTCTCATCTGTAAAACACTAATAGTGTTACCTACCTAATTGTGTTAATAGTGAAATAGAGAACAATGCGTGGCACCTAGTACTGGGCCAAGCACATAATAAGCACCTAGTAAATCATGTCTTTTATTGTTAGTCCTGGTAGTTATTACCATCAGGGTGAAAACCTATGTATATGCTGAGATGACACAAGGCACAAGTATGAACAAAGTACTGTGGGAATGATTAATTTCCCTAGAGAGATTGGAGATGAGTCATTAGAACCAGGTTTAAAGGTTTGTAGAATTTCCACAGGAGGATTTGGCAGGAGACCTAAATAAAATAAAACATGAGCAAAGGCCTGGAAACATACAAATGCATGGAGGTTTTGAACAATAGGAAGAAGAATTTAGAGAGATGGCACCCAAAGACCAGTAATGAAGAAACTTGAAACGTCATGATCTTTAAATCAAGTAATTTGCTAACTTTTCAAGTAACTTGCTAATTTTTCAGTTATGCTTTTCATTTCTTTTTCCTTTTTGTTGTTGTTGTTGTTGCTGTTTTCTCCCATAGTTGTTGATGTAATGAATAGCAGCTTCTCTGTTCCCCATCTTCTCAGACTCCAGTCTTTCAGCACAGTAACTACTAAATAGAAGCTCCAAAAGCACAGGGACTGGTGCTGGGCTTTCCCACTGTTATGTCCCCAGTGCCTGTCATGTAATTGTTGGATGATGGCAGACTTGCAGAGGAGATATGTCAAGCATAGCTAAAATAAAAGGTAGCTAAAAATAAAAAAAGGTAGTCAGTGATTAATGCCTAAGGGATTAATGCTTAAGGGAAGGAGCACATGAATTCATTAGATGTTCAAAGAATAAAATATCACTTCTATCTGGAAGCATCAGGGAAATTTTTATTATTTTAATTTGACCGTATTAGTAACATCCATCTCCCCCGTGTAGGTAAAAGGGCTTCTTCTCTTTTTCTTAATCAATTTTTATGAACTTATATTAACTTTTCAAGCAGTTCAGTGGCTGCAGAGCTATATTTTAAAATGTTTAAATCAGAGCTCCCTTTTGTCAGATCTGTCTCCAACAATCATATTAACTCTCAGAGATACCTAAGTACTCTCTTGCTCATCTTGACTCCTCATAAAAAAACAGAGCACCCCCCCCTTTTTTTTTTAAAGGTTTTATTTATTTATTCATAAGAGACAGACAGAGAGGCAGAGGGAGAAGCAGGCTCCCCGCTAAGCGGGGAGCCCGATGCGGGACTCGATCCCAGGACTCTGGGATCATGACCTGAGCCAAAGGCAGACACTTAACCATCTGAGCCACCCAGGCGCCCATAGAGCACCCCCTTTTTTAAGTTAGCCCCACCCCTTAAAGTTTTTTCCTGTTGATTGTCCTGTCAGTTTACAATGATAAAATCATCTCTGGTTTTTCCTATGTTTTGTCTGCTGTTTTCTTTTATACTTCCTTGAGTAATTTTTTTTCGCAGTGATAGCCTTCTCTCTATTCAGTTTAAAATCTACTTCTAACATAAAAATAATTTCTCAAGTATCTTTTAGTGGTATCATTTTTTTCTGAGTCTTAAATGAATTTTTCTATCTTAACACATATGTTATAATGAGATTGTTACTTGCTTTTCCAGATATTACTGCTCCTCTGTCCACATGTCCATTTCTGTCAAAAATGTATATTACCACCCTATGGATTTGCTCTCTTCTCTGTACCTTTGACCTCTGTATACTTTCCCTTGAAATGCTATTTATTTTCTTCTATGAGAACATCTCTCTTTTCTTCTTAAAGCATTTCCAGGTACTCTGAATCAAGATAAATTTGTCACTTAGATCAAAAGTACCACCGTCGCCCTTATAAGTACATTGTTAAATAAGTTTCCTTGAAGTTTTTACTTTGACACCATAAATTCCTTAGCAATAAAATAATCATGAAATATACTAGTATAGTAGTACATTATAAACAAACTCTTATAACCTCATTGTCATCACTGATCATTTTTTCTGTTCAATATAATTTATATATTTCATTGTAAAACTATTAGGGCTTGTTTCAGTGGATAAGACAAACAATACAAGATACACAAAGGAAACATCTTTTTATCTTCCCCCACTCCCATTTTCATTTTGTGAGGTATTTAATTTGGTGGGTGTCCATCCATATCTCTAATTTTAAACACACACATCCTTTAAATACATACTCAGAATAATACTATGGAAATTGTTCTTCAACTTGATTTTTTTTTTCACTTAGCACTGTATTATGGGTATCTTTCCAGATATCCATTTGTGAGAGCAAAATCCAGTGCTTTTTGTGCCTACTTTTGGATTGCCAGGGCCACACTGTGCTTGTGAAGTTCAACACCTTTTCAAATGTTTATGATTAATTTTACTTGCTTTTCTGTAAATTTCTCAGAAGCCACAGAGAAAAATGCTGATAGATTTAAAGAAAAATTAACTGTTTCCATACTAAACAAGGCACCATAAACAAAGTTGAAAGATAAAGTGTAGACTAGAACAAAATATTTGCAATATAGAAAAAGACAAAGCATATTATCTTCCATATACAAAGAACACCTACAAATTGATAAGAAGATAATCTCCAGTAACAAAACAGTGTTCACAATAAGGAAATAGTTAAATGAATAGTCATATATATTTGCCCCAACAATTTCACTTCTATGAAATTATCCAACAAATATATTCACAAACATGTGAAATAAACCTGTGAACAGTTATTTATTACATCATTGCTTTAAATAATG
Organism: Mirounga leonina; assembly: GCF_011800145.1. NCBI lineage: Eukaryota > Metazoa > Chordata > Mammalia > Carnivora > Phocidae > Mirounga > Mirounga leonina. Next base: position 57,360,160 of record NW_023270807.1, on the reverse strand, counting down.
AAAGATTGGAAACAACATAAATGTCCATCAAACAAGGACTGGTTAAATAAATTATGGTATTTCTAAGTAATGGAATACTATGCAAATGTAAAAAATAAATGAAGAAATTGTGTACTGATGTGAAAAGATCTTCAGATTATTTGAGTGTCTTCAGCTGGCCAGCATTGACAGGTCTAAAATGAGAACTCTGTAATTACTTGTAGTATCCCAGCACAAATATCTCCTGGATGCACAGCATGCAGAATCAAACCTTTTAAAGTTGCATTTACCTGATAACACAGATGTGGTAATATGACCACAGCAATAAAAACTATTCTGTGCTTATGCGCTCTTGTGGTGTGCAAGATATCTAAAATACATCTGTAGTGGCACTCCCTGTTCAAACTGTATAAAACAGAGAAAATGATTTGTCTGTGTTCTCCATCCTCCCAAAGATACCAGGATGTTCCAAATGGAGCAGAGGGAAGGTTTTGGGTTTGTTTTTCAACTTACAATGGTTGGCTTGATGCAGGGCTCTCAGATGTTAACATAACATATATCAGAATCACCTGGAAAGCTTGTTGAACCAGATTGCTGAGCCCCATCTTCAGAGGCACTGACTCAGATCTGGTGTTTGTAGTTCTTTTTTTTCTTGATGTAGTGTTCCATGATTCATTGTTTGTGATAACACCCAGTGCTCTATGCAGAACGTGCCCTCTTTAATACCCATCACCAGGCTAACCCATCCCCCCACCCCCCTCCCCTCTAGAACCCTCAGTTTGTTTCTCAGAGTCCATATTCGTCTCCCCCTCTGATTGCCCACCCCCCTCATTTTTCCCTTCCTGCTATCTTCTTCTTCTTCTTTTTTTTTTTTTTAACATATAATGTATTATTTGTTTCAGAGGTACAGGTCTGTGATTCAACAGTCTTACACAATTCACAGCGTTCACCATAGCATATACCCTCCCCAGTGTCTATCACCCAGCCACCCCATCCCTGCACTACTGGATATTTACCCCAAAGATACAAAGGTAGGGGGCACCTGGGTGGCTCACTTGGTTGGGCGACTGCCTTCGGCTCAGGTCATGGTCCTGGAGTCCCAGGATCGAGTCCCGCATCAGGTTCCTTGCTCGGCGAGGAGTCTGCTTCTCCCTCTGACACTCCCCCCCTCATGCTCTCTCTCTCTCTCATTCTCTCTCAAATAAATAAATAAAATCTTTTAAAAAAAGATACAAACGTAGGGATCCAAAGGGATAGTTCCACCCCGATGTTTATAGCAGCAATGTCCACAATAGCCAAACTGTGGAAAGAGCCAAGATGTCCATCGACAGATGAATGGATAAAGAAGAGGTGGTATATATATACAATGGAATATTATGCAGCCATCAAAAGGAATGAAATCTTGCCATTTGCAGTGACGTGGATGAAATTGGAGGGTATTATCCTGAGCGAAATAAGTCAATCAGAGAAAGACATGTATCATATGATCTCATTGATATGAGGAATTCTTAATCTCAGGAAATAAACTGAAGATTGCTGTTGTGGTGGGTGGTGTTTGTAGTTCTGACAAGTTCCCAGGGAATGCTGATGCTGCTGGTCTGGGGACCATGCAGTTTTAGAATCACTCTTTGTTTACGTCATTAGGGCTTAATTCTCTTGAGGAACCTGGGTTAAGAAAGTTCGAAAGAATTGAGAGCAAGATACCTAACAGGGCAGTTAGAGTGAAAGCATAAACCACTAGGACATAAAACTCCTCACCCTCAGGCCTCATTCTTTAACCAGTGTGAGAGCGAGTACCATATATTAAAGAATGTCATTCCTCAGCAGCATTTTCTATGGAACATCTATCTGCTCTGTTGTCTATGTTTTTCAAATACTTCCTTTTCAGCCTTCCTTCTTAGTGGAAATTTCTAGGGAAGAGTCTTTGATTCAACATTTCAGTTAATCCTTGCCCACCTCTCCCCTGTTTTCAAATAATCTCAGGTTTAAGTATTCATTTATTCTTCTTTTTACTTCTCATCCATCATGCACAACACCTTTACAAAAGCTGTTAAAGGATAAGTGGCTTTTTAAATTATTTTGTGTGGTGTTAGATACTTATGCACTTGCATCAGTGAGGAATAAATATATAGGTGTCAATTTATAGCAGTCATTTACTGATCTCACCATTTGGTCTTTTAATCCAAATTCACTTTATTGTTCATTACTCTTACAGTGGTGCTGATACTTAACCAGTTCTGACAGAGGTTTTCAAAGTTGCTGTACAAAGAGCATTAGCATCTCCTTGGAACTTGTTAGAAATGCAAAGTCTTGGGCTCCTGGGTGGCTCAGTCAGTTGAGCCTCTGCCTTCAGCTCCTGTCATGATCTCAGGGTTCTGGGATCCAGCCCCACATCCATCCGCATCTGGGTTCCCTGCTCAATGGGGAGCCAGCTTCTCTCTCTGTCTGCCCCTCCTCCCCCTCAAATAAATAAATAAATCTTAAAAAAATAAGAAAAAGAAATGCAGAGTCTTGGCTTGCCTCACACCTACTTAATCTGAAAGGATGGTGGAGGAAAGGGGCAGCAATTGTGTTTTTAGATGATTTTGAAGCGTTCTAAAGTTTGAGAGCTATGACTTTACTAAATGCAGTGTTTTCACTTACATTATGTACTTCAAACTTTATAGTAATCCTTTGACTCTAGTAACTATCTGTGGAGTGGGGAAAATAAGAATCGGAGAGATTAAATAGTTTGTTCTAAGTCACTGCTCTTTAATAATGTTTCAAAGTAGAATTTTTGGTATTTTTCAAATAATATATCCTTCCCTCTGAATACATTGAAACAATATGGGTTACTTAAACATTCTAGTTTTTCCGAATGATTATCTCAGCTTTCACTCTTTCATTACTTTTAATCTGCATCTCATGTAAAGAACACTGTCTTTGGCACATTAAATAACAGGACCAAAACGCAAATTCACATACTTTCTCTCCTATCTCAGGACTGATTTAATTATATATTCTTAAACTAAATGGCTTTTTAAACTAAGAACAAGTATATACAATATTTTTAAATGTATTAATCTAACAAACCTCAAGTAAAAATATGAACAGTTTCATAAAACAATTAAAATTTACTAATGTTGACTTGAATCTATTGTTATAATCTTATTTTAATGACACATGCCCATTTAACTGCTATTCAGTTATCAGTAGTGTTTCTAAGATTAATTTGGAGTTATTTCTGCCAAATGAAACAGTGCTGTCCTGTTATAATTTTTATATGTCTATTTAAATTAATTAACCAAATTAACAAACCATAAAATCAAGTATGTTATAGAGACCCAAAACCTTGTAATGGCTTCTGTTGGAGCCTCTAAACAGAAAATTCTTAATAAGGAAAAGAGTTTATTTTACTGAACAAGAAGTGATGGATCATTTAATAAAAAGAAATTGCTACTTTAAGTTGTAACTAATATTTCTCTTGGCTGCAGTAGAAAATAATTTGCAAAATGATAAGTTGACAAGTCAGACTGAAATAATTGATGAAGATTTAGGGTCATATTTTATTTTCCCTTATGTTCTTCGTATCAACAGGATTTACATAATGTGGCATTTGAATTATGGAGAATAGAAATCTGGTTGCATTATAAAAACCCATCTGGGAAATGATCTTGGGGCTGTGCTGGTTATATGAAATACCTTCATATTCCCTGATATTTTATATATATAGGTAAATAAAGATAGGTTATAAGGGAGTTTTTAAAATCATCTTTATAGTGGTGGTTTTATTTATGTTTCCTTTTAACCTTACTTAGGAGAAGAAAACTAATTTGGTGGTAATTATTAACTAATTTCACACAGTAGTGCATTAGTCATCTCAAAAGTTGTTAATAATTCAAAATTTAGGTCCCACCCCTAAATATTCTTACTCAGTTGTTTTAGGGGAGGACCCAGAAGTCTATTTTAATGAGCACCAGCACTGATTCCCACAAAGAGGTCCCTGGATCTCAGTGTGAGAAACTTTGAAAGAGAATGTACTTCTTCACGCTAATACACTAAAATTACCAAGGATAAATATTATATTTTATTATTTTTTTATTATGTTAAGTTAGCCACCATACAGCACATCATTAGCTTTTGATGTAGTGTTCAGTGATTCATTAGTTGCAAAAAACACCCAGTGCTCATCACAACACGTGCCCTCTAAATACTACTGTATGCTCCTCCATCCAGCCTGCACCTGCCTCTGTAGCCAGATAGGGCTGATTACTAGTGATTCTTCCTTGCCAACAGGAGCAGACCCAAGCAGATAAATCTATTTATCATTTTTCCCTGGTGCTTAGTGCATGGTTTGGTACTCAGTAGGTACTGTGTAAATGTAGTGCGATGGATGAATGAAGGTGACCCACCAGCTCCATGGTTAGCATTCCTGTATTATCCATGCTCCACGTGTACAGTTTTTTCTCCTTCCTTAAATTGTACATGTCTTTTACAGAAGGGACCATGTCTTGTCCGTTTTCATATTTCCTCTTTCAACAGTATTTTACTTATCCATGGCTAGTAAATACTTAGCAAGTAAAAATATTTTGTGCTTATTTAATACATCATACTAGATTGTCATCTCCCTGAGAGCAGAGATTTTGCCTCTCTCTTTTGCAGAATTCTCAGGGCTTGATAGTGATTCTCAGAATTCTCGGAAACATTTGAATGAGTGGATACATTAATTAAAAAAATAAATAATTTCATTTTAATTGAGATTTCCTTAAAATTTAATGTTAGGGTTTAGTGAGGCTTTGTGTGTAGTAAAATTTAATTTTACATAAGAGAAAAAAAGTCTACCTTAATTTTTTAATTTTTTTTTAAAGATTTGATTTATTTATTGGAGAGAGAGAGAGACAGATAGATAGAGAGAGTGGGAGCACGGGGGAAAGGGAGAAGCAGGCTCCCTGCTGAGCAGGGAGCCCGATGCAGGGCTCAATCCCAGGACCCTGGGATCATGACCTGAGCCGAAGGCGTACGCTTAACCAACTGAGCCACCCAGGTGCCCCTAGTCTGCCTTAATTTTTTAAGAAGAAACTCACTATTGAAATATCCTCACTTTTTACAAGAGACAGGATGGTAGAATCTGAGAGATTCTGAACTGGTGAAGCTTCAGCAGGGCATTATAGTTAATAAAATTTTTCTAACTTTGTATTAAACAGTTTATGTCAATAATGATGAAAATATTACAGTAAGTTTAAGTGGTAATCTCTTGATATCCCATGAGATAAAGATGTTTTCCCAGAAAGCTAGAGAGCCTATCAAAGTTAGATTTGGGGTTTTTTTAGTTGAAAATAAGGAAACAGAAGAATTTTCCAAGTATACATGAACTTACTGAAATAAATTTTATTCATATACTCTTTAGAGATATTCTTATGATCATATTTCTTTTCAAAAGACATTAGTATCAGCAAATCAGTTAGAGCTCTAACCAAGGTTGAAAGCTTATGCTTTATATCATTGATGGCTGTGATTAACTAATGTTAAGTCTCTCTAGATGACTTGCAGTGCTTGTTTTATTGTCTAAATGCTTTGGGAGTTTTTCATTGAGGAATTTTGGTCTTCTCCAGATTATCTACTCTCCTTGACTTTGAACATTTTCTAAAAGAATATTAGTAATTTAAGCATTCCAGTTTCTTGAATGTTTATTCTCTATTATTTCACTGTCCTCTAAATTATAATTGACATCCCATACGTGGAACAGTCTCTTTGACAAGTTTATAGGCATAAGATTACTGTGAGTAAATTATACAGTGTGTGCTTTAGATCTGTGTCACTCCATCTCCTTTCTGGTCAGATTCCAGGCCTCCCTCCCCCTTTCACTTTTGTTCATTTTCAAAATGACCTTCTCTTTTACTTAGGTCAGCTAGCATGAGCCTATCAATTCCCTGACTAAAACCATCAGTTGCTTATTTTTCTAAATGTGTACCATGGAAATAACACCAGTGTTTTAGCTTGTGGGAAAACATAATTAACAGATAAATATGGAGAGAAATTGAGAGAAAGGCAAGAATTAGGACCTCCATATTGCTGAGGCCCAAGGGGAATACGATGGTATCTCCAGAGAGTTTTAGAGGTCTCAGTTTGGTTGGAAGCTGGGGCTAGAACTTGTCTTTAAGTCACCCAAAGCACCCACACTGCTGATTGTCCTTAGATTGTATGTTTTAGATTTTGATTAAAATGCCAAATTACGTAGAGATGCTTTATTCACATCATATAAAATTGAAAAAAATCAGTTGTCCATATAAAAGAGTAAAATTACTTTATTATAGTAATGGCTCTTTGGGAAGGCTGGGGTTGAGCTGAATGTGGAGGGGATGTGGAAGCCAAAGAAGAAAAGACACAGAGGAGAAGGCAGCACTGATAGGCAGCAGATGCAGAGTGCTCCTCACTCTCTGATTTTATTCTCTTCAGTTGCATTGACATTCTGCCTGGTGACTGTCCCTGAAAATACTTTTTTCCACTTCTCCTTGACAAAGCATCCAGATATGTGACTTCCCCTAATTCAGATTTCCACACTTTGTAATTACACAGGAAGGTTAAAAAACAAAAAAAAAAAAAAAAAAACCCAGAAAATTCCAAATGCCTCTCTAGAAGCATTTTCATCTCCTCCAGTCCCCGAAACTCTATTTTAAATGGTTGTTCTCAGATGTGATTTTGTCCAAAGAAGAGTGTTTTTATTGTTTTCAATTTCTTTAAACATCTTTATGATAGTGGAAATTTCATTGATGGTGGAGAAATAAGGCTCTCGTATATTTTTATACTCTGACCCCGAAATATATGATTACACTCGTGAATCATGTCTTCAAAAGAGAAAAGCACAAATTTAACTCAACATTTTATATAATCCATTAATTTCATTTCTGACTTCCACCAATTTATAGGTTAACAGTATATAAAGCCTTGTTATTGGATTTTATCTAACTTGTCTTTATCCTATATACACTTTGTTCTAAAATAAGGAAATGTTGGGGAATTCATAAACTGGGGGTTGTATTTTGGAAAATTAATAGTTGTATACATAATGGTGATTTTTTCAGACTAGTATTAAGCTATCTTTTAATGACTTTTAGTATTAAATAAACTGTTTTTCTTTTTTTTCAGGTGATGGTGTTTGTACATGCTCGAAATGCCACTGTAAGAACAGCTATGTCTCTAATAGAAAGAGCAAAAAATAGTGGTCAGATTTCCTGCTTTTTACCTACACAAGGACCTGAATATGGACATGCAGAAAAACAGGTAGGGGAACAAATAATGGCAAGATATAAGAACCAAAGCATACAATGTGCCAGATAATACAGATATTTTATATATGACAGATATATGGTCTCCAATTTACAAGGAATTATTTTTACATATTTATCATGTTATAATCTTTATTTTTTTTAATTTAATGATCTTCCAAAGGATTCCAGTGCCTGAGGTATTCAATTATCATGTCTATCCATACAGTTAGAATTGTATTTAGTCCTACTCTTTAAAATATAGTTAAAACATAAAATACAGTTAAGTTCCAAAAAAAAAAAAAAATACAGTTAAGTTCCATAAAATATGTTAACATCTAATTAGGGTTATTAGTCTCTTAAAAAAACTAATAGGTTAATATTTTTTAATTTCTCAGTTTTAATTTCTAAGGTTAATGTGGACAGATGAAAGCTGCATAAATAAAAGTTCTTTTCAAGAATGTGAAAGTTTAGGGGTGCCTGGCTGGCTCTGTCAGTGGAGCATGTGACTCTTGATCTTGGGGTTGTAACTTTGGGTTTAGTGATTACTTAAAAATAAGACCTTTAAAAAAAAAGAAAGTGAAAGTTTGAGACCTGGGAGTTTGATAACCTTGCTACTCAGCATATGCTCAGGACCTTAAAAGCCTGGGTCCCCTTTGGAAATGCAGAACCGCAGGCCCCATACCAGATTTACCAAACCATAATCTGCATTTCGCCTCAATCCCTAGGTGATTTACTACACATTACAGTTTGAGAAGTACTTCCCCAAGTAATCTGAGTATTGATTGTATCCTAAGATTTACAAAAGGTTTTATTTAATTATGTGAGATAATGATTTAGATCAAGAATAGATAGACTAGAGCCTGAAGGCCAAAGGTGGCCACCTGTTTCTGAAATTAAGGTTTTATTAGAAAATAGCCAGACTCCTTTGTCAATGGCTGCTTTTTTTTCTTTTGCACCATGAGGGAAGAATGAACAGTTACTACAAGGACTATGTGGCCCACTAATAAGCCTAAAATACTATATAGCTCTTTACAGAAAATGTTTGCCCTGATTTAAAGCAATGAAAATAAATTTTCAAATGAAAAAGTCAGTGGGCATAAAATGATAGTAACTTCAAAGTATTTTATATGCCTAAGATTTAACTGATGTTTACTGAACAGCTGCTAGCTGCCAGACATTGTGCTCTGTGCTTTCACATTTCTCATCTTGGTAAGATGTATTTAATTGTTACGATTCCACTATGAATTTCACCATTTTATATTGACATTTTAGATTCTGAATATGATAAATGTGATGTCAGTTGTTTTGAACATCAGATTCTTTCAATTTAGAACTATAAAATTTGTTCATTTTCTTCATTTTTCTCCACTTTATATAATTTCTATTACATAACACTTATTAAACAGCTTTGTAGTCTTCCAGTTATTTATTAATTATGAATTTATGAGTGTCTTTTAAAAGTCAGGTTGGCATTCATAAGTCTTCTTCATTTCTTTGGAAATACGAAGCAACTCTATTGTGTTTCTTTTTTTTTTTTTTTTTTAATTTTGTTTTTTTAATTTTTTTATTTTCTTATTTCTATTTTCTATTGTGTTTCAAAGCCAAGCCTTGAGAGCCACCTTGTGGATTTCTGGTTACTTCATACCTCTCAATTCTGAAAGCTATTGCTCATTCCAGATGATGCAGGTTTATTATTTAATTTCTATAATAATAGTGTTTAACATTTATCAGGGGTTTACTGGTGCCTGGCACTGTTTTCATTGCTTTATACATAACTCATTCAGTCCTCACAGAACCTTTGATAGAGATTTGTACTGTTATTACCCCTTAATATGGTATATGTGTAAGTAATTCAAATACAGCATGAAATAAAGCATATAGAAATAATTAATATAGAGGCATTTTCAAATAATGTTTATTTAAGGCATTATCGCCAGAGTCACAGATCACTATGGTAAAAAAAGAGAAGAGGGAGAGAGAGAGATCTGGAGAAATGGAAAGTTTTAATACAGTTAAGTAGACCTGAAAATCCCAAGTCATTTTTTTATTGTTATGTTACTCACCATACATTACATCATTAGTTTTTGATGAAGTGTTCCATGATTCATTGTTTGCGTATAACACCCAGTGCTCCATGCAGAACGTGCCCTCTTTAATACCCATCACCAGGCTAATCCATCCCCCCACCCCCTCCCACCTAGAACCCTCAGTTTGTTTTCCAAGTCATTTTTATTACACCTTTTTAAAAATATTTTTATTATATTTGATTTTTATCCAGGCTGCCTACTGTTATTGGATTTTTTTTAAAGAAAAATGACATTCACAAACATTTATTAATAAGTACATGTTTTCAAGTAACATTGTCCTGTTCACTATTATATTCCCAGACTTTCATATAATATTTGGCTGATAGTAGGTACCCCGAAATTACTTTCTTTCGCCTTTGTTCCTCTGAGACAAACATTATGAGATGGCCTCACTTTAATTTTCTCATTTGATCTGCACCACTATTCTGTCCCTTAGAGATTCTTATCCCCATTTTATAGATAAGGAAACTGAAACTGAGAGAATAATTTTCTCAGAGAAGGCTGTGTAACAAGTAGTAGAGCTGTGATTTGAATCAGTCTGGCTCCAAAGCCTGCCCTTTTTACCACACTCTATTCTAAATGTTCAAAACCAAATCTGATCTGGACTTTCTAAAGCTTTTAGGGCTTTGAGTCTTTCTGTTTGTTTTTTGTTTCTAATAAAATGGAAGAACATTTCTTCAGCCTAACTGTATCCCTCATTTCTGCTAAAGAGAGATTCAAAAAACTTGTCCCCTCCATGCTGGGTATGATTTTGTACCAAAAGATAAAGTAATCTTTCTGAATGCTTTACGGAAGCTCCAGAATTTTAGATTGTTCTTCTAGTGGTAGCTGTATGCTTATTTCTTTAAGTTCTTTTTGAACTTGAATGGTATTAACATTCTAGCAGTTCTCAGGAGCTATTATCATGATGGTAGGAGATACTCCTTCCCGTGTTTTTGAAAAATGGGAAATTAAGTACTCAAAACATTAAAATAAAATTAGAAGGTAAATTTGCTATGGTAGTACATAGAAATTTAGCCTCATGGCTCCTGTTAATGGAAATACAGCTAAATCCCGACCGTGCCACTCTAGCACTTTGCCCCTAAGTATGTAATGTAACCATCTCAATGCCTGACTCACCAGTTATGGTTCTTAAAAGCGTTTCTTCACAGTTTTATTAACACTCTTAACTTTATTTGTGTAAATAATAAGTAAAACTCCATTGAGGAAATTCTCCTTTTCTTTCTCTCTCTCTCTGTATGTGTGTGTGTGTGTGTGTGAGAGAGAGAGAGAGAGACAGGGAGAGAGAGAGAGAAGGCTATTTCTGTGCCTTAGCCACAGCCAAAAAGAAAATACTTTTCTTCCCAGTAAGTATATTTTAGGACTCCTCATATCATTCCCATTTTTCCATTTTTTAATATAAAATTTATCCCCATATGAAAAACCAACAATATTTCCAGATTGTCTACTGAAATATGAAAATAGGGAAAGGAAAATGAAGTACCCCAGGAGACGCTTCAGCTATAGAGATGGAATTTGCAGTTCTCTCTGGGGAAGGGAGTATCTCAGGAATTCCAAAGGAGGCCCAAAGCAAGAGGGCACATTAACAAAAAGCTCTGGTTATGACTTCACCTATAGAAGCCCTGTCACCTTAAATACCTAAATATTTCTGAAACTTACTTTCTGTTCTATTAAATGGAATAATAATAGGGTAAATAACACCTTGTGGTTAACTATGAGAAACAAATAGAATAATATATGAAATTATTTTGGAAAATGAACAATGATAAAACATACCATATTATAGAAATCTACTTTTAGAAAATATATATTAATAACTAAATTTTAAAATGGTGAACAATATCAATAACTTTCCCTAATTTACACTGCATATTTTTTTGCTCTCCCACACAAAGATATTTTCTTAAGAAACCACTGTTTTCTGTACGATAGAGCATACCTTAAAGGATTGGTAGTAGCAGCTTATATTTATAGAAGTATGTCGGGGACTAGGAAAGATGGCAGAGGAGTAGGGGACCCTATTTCAACTGGTCCCTGGAATTGAGCTGGATATCTACCAGAGATATGAGCACCCACGAAACCAGCCTGAGACGTAAGAAGATCTGGATCTCTACAAACAGAGTATCACAGGCGGTTGGTTTTGAGGTACGAAGCGGAGAGCCTTGATTTCGAGGGCAGATATCAGAGGATAAACGGCAGCGGGAGGGAGCTTGGCCATGGGGATCATACACCGCCACTGAGCGACAGCCTCGGCGCGCTGGGGACGGGGCACAGACTCGCAGATGGGTAGCGCTGGGGAAAGGACTTCAGGGCAGCCCCCAGGGGCAGAAACCCGGAGCGGTGGGGTCATGCGTGTGAACTGGGAGCAGCTGGCGGTTTTAGAAACACAAAGGGCAGAGACGTGCCCCGCCCTGGAGGCAGGACTGGGAGTGCTGCAGAGGGGCGCACAACCCAGGACGCTGCAGTTTATAGCAGCACCGACAGAAACGGAGACAGTGTGGCCTGGAGAGCTCACTGAAGAACAGACTGAGGACTCTCTGCTCTGAGACAGAGGGTTGGAAACGGTCTCTTCTGCTCTGACTCGCGGAAGAGACACAGAAAGCAGCCAGGGAAAGCTGTCAGAGAACAAATGCCCCAAAAACTGATTTCTGCTGAGCCCATCTCCCGCCACAGGGGGGCAGGGCAACTCCGCCCCAACAGGGTTGCCTGAGTAACAGTGCGGCAGTCCCCTCCCCCAGAAGACAGGCTGGGAAAACAAGAGGCCAGCAACCCTGTCTGTAATGAGAGACACAGAAAGACACTATATCATTCTTAAAGGGTCTATCCAACAAGAAAATCTAACAGTTGTAAATATCTATGCCCCCAACATGGGAGCAGCCATCTACATAAGCCAACTGTTAACCAAAATAAAGAGTCATATTGATAACAATACGTTAATTGTAGGAGACCTCAATATTTCACTCTCAGCAATGGACAGATCATCTAAGCAGAAAATCAACAAGGAAACAAAAGCTTTGAATAATACACTGGATCAGATGGACCTCATAGATACATACAGAACATTCACCCTAAAACAACAGAATACTCATTCTTCTTGAGCACACATGGAACTTTCTCCAGAATAGACCACATTCTGGGTCACAAATCAGGTCTCAACCGATACCAAAAGACTGAGATTATTCCCTGCATATTCTCAGACCACAGTGCTTTAAAACTGGAACTCAATCACAAGAAAAAAATTGGCAGAAATTCAAACACTTGGAAGCTAAAGACCACTCTGCTCAAGAATGTTTGGGTCAACCAAGAAATCAAAGAAGAACTTAAACAATTCATGGAAATCAATGAGAACGAAAACAGATCGGTCCAAAACCTATGGGATACCGCAAAGGCAGTCCTAAGGGGGAAATACATAGCCATCCAAGCCTCACTCAAAAAAACAGAAAAATCCCGAATTCACCAACTAACTCTACACTTTAAAGAACTAGAGAAAAAGCAACAAACGATGCCTAAGCCATGCATTAGAAGAGAAATAATTAAAATTAAAGCAGAGATCAATGAATTAGAAACCAGAAACGCAGTAGCGAAACTAGAAGTTAGTTCTTTGAAAGAATTAATAAGATCGATAAACCACTGGCCAGACTTATCCAAAAGAAGAGAGAAAGGACCCAAATTAATAAAATTATGCGTGAAAGGGGAGAGATCCCGACTAACACCAAGGAGATAGAAACAATTATTAGAAATTGTTATCGACAACTATATGCCAATAAACGGAGCAATGTGGATGAAATGGAGGCCTTCCTAGAAACCTATAAGCTGCCAAGACTGAAACAGGAAGAAATGGGCAACCTGAATAGGCCAATAACCAGTAACGAGATTGAAGCAGTGATCAAAAACCTCCCAAAAAACAAGAGTCCAGGGCCTGGTGGATTCCCTGGGGGATTCTACCAAACATTCAAAGAAGAAATAACACCTATTCTACTGAAGCTGTTTCAAAAAGTAGAAACAGAAGGAAAACCTCCAAACTCATTCTATGAGGCCAGCATTACCTTAACCCCAAACCAGGCAAAGACCCCATCAAAAAGGAGAATTTCAGACCGATATCCCTGATGAATACGGATTCCAAAATCCTCAACAAAATCCTAGCTAATAGGATCCAACAATACATTAAAAGGATCATCCACCACGACCAAGTGGGATTTATCCCCGGGATGCAAGGGTGGTTCAACATTCACAAATCAATGTGATAGAACACATTAATAAGAGGAGGGAGAAGAACCATATGGTCCTCTCAATTGATGCAGAAAAAGCATTTGACAAAATACAACATCCTTTCCTGATTAAAACTCTCCAGAGTATAGGGATAGAGGGAACATTGCTCAAGTTCATAAAATCGATCTATGAAAAACCCACAGCAAATATCATCCTCAATGGGGAAGAGCTGAGAGCCTTTCCCTTAAGATCAGGAACACATCAAGGATGCCCACTCTCGCCACTATTGTTCAACATAGTACTAGAAGTCCTAGCAACAGCAATCAGACAACAAAAAGAAATAAAACATATTCAAATTGGCAAAGTCAAACTCTCTCTTCGCAGATGACATGATACTTTATGTGGAAAACCCAAAAGACTCCACCCCCAAATTACTAGAACTCATCCAGCAATTCAGTAATGTGGCAGGATACAAAATCAATGCACAGAAATCAGTTGCTTTCTTATACACTAACAACGCAACTGTAGAAAGAGAAATGAAAGAAACGATTCCATTTACAATAGCACCAAAAACCATAAGATACCTCGGAATAAACCTAACCAAAGAGGTAAAGGAACTGTGCTCTAGGAACTACAGAACACTCATGAAAGAAATTGAAGAAGACACAAAAAGATGGAAAAATATTCCATGCTCATGGATTGGAAGAATAAACATTGTTAAAATGTCTATGCTACCCAGAGCAATCTATACCTTCAATGCCATCCCAATCAAAATTCCAATGACATTTTTCAAAGTGCTGGAACAAACAATCCTAAAATTTGTATGGAATCAGAAAAGCCCCGAATCACCAAGGAGATGTTGAAAAAGAAAAACAAAGCTGGGGGCATCACGTTGCCTGATTTCAAGCTCTATTACAAAGCTGTGATCACCAAGACAGCATGGTACTGGCAGAAAAACAGACATACAGACCAATGGAACAGAATAGAGAACCCAGATATGGACCCTCAACTCTATGGTCAAATAATCTTTGACAAAGCAGGAAAAAACATGCAATGGAAAAAAGACAGTCTCTTTAATAAATGGTGCTGGGAAAATTGGACAGCCACATGCAGAAGAATGAAACTCGACCATTCCCTAACACCATTCACAAAGATAAACTCAAAGTGGGTGAAAGACCTCAATGTGAGACAGGAATCCACCAAAATCCTAGAGGAGAACATAGGCAGTAACCTCTTTGACATCGCCCACAGCAACTTCTTTCAAGATACATCTCCAAAGCTAGTGAAACAAAAGCAAAAATGAACTTTTGGGACTTCATCAAGATAAAAAGCTTCTGCACAGCAAAGGAAACAGTCAAGAAAGAGGCAACCCACAGAATGGGAGAAGATATTTGCAAATGACACTACAGATAAAGGGCTGGTATCCAAGATGTATAAAGAACTTCTCAAACTCAACACCCAAAAAACAAATAATCAAGTCAGAAAGTGGGCAGAAGATATGAAAAGACACTTCTCTAAAGAAGACATACAAATGGGGCACCTGGGTGGCTCAGTCGTTGTGCGTCTGCCTTTGGCTCAGGTCATGATCCCAGGGTCCTGGGATCGAGCCCCACATCGGGCTCTGCGCTCAGCGGGAAGCCTGCTTCTCCCTCTCCCACTCCCCCTGCTTGTGTTCCCTCTCTCGCTGTCTCTCTCTCTGTCAAGTAAAGAAATAAAATCTTTAAAAAAAAAAAAAAAAGAAGACATACAAATGGCTAACAGACACATGAAACAATGTTCATCATCATTAGCCATCAGGGAAATACAAATCAAAACCACATTGAGATACCACCTTACACCAATTAGAATGGCAAAAATTGACAAGGCAAGAAACAACAGATGTTGGAGAGGTTGTGGAGACAGGCGAACCCTCTTACACTGTTGGTGGGAATGCAAGTTGGTACATCCACTTTGGAAAACAGTGTGGAGGTTCCTCAAAAATTTAAAAATAGAGCTACCCTATGACCCAGCAATTGCACTCCTGGGTATTTACCCCAAAGACACAGATGTAGTGAAAAGAAGGGCCATATGCACCCCAATGTTCATAGCAGCAATATCCACAATAGCCAAACTATGGAAAGAGCCGAGATGCCCTTCAACAGATGAATGGATAAAGAAGATGTGGTCCATATATACAATGGAATATTACTCAGCCATCAGAAAGGATGAATACCCAACTTTTACATCAACATGGATGGGACTGGAGGAGAATATGCTAAGTGAAATAAGTTAAGCAGACAAAGCCAATTATCATATGGTTTCACTTATTCGTGGAACATAAGGAATAGCATGGAGGACATTAGGAGAAGGAGGGGAAAAATGGGGGTGGGGCAGAATTGGAGGGAGAGATGAACCATGAGAGACTATGGACTCTGAGAAACAAACAGGGTTTTAGAGAGGAGGGGGGTGGGGGGATTGGTTAGCCCAGTGATGGGTATTAAGGAGGGCATGTACTGCATGGAGCACCGGGTGTTATACGAAAACAATGGATCATGGATTACTACATCAAAAACTAATGATGTATTTTATGGTGACTAACATAATAAAATTTAAAAAAAATAAAATAAAATAAAATAATATAAAAAAGAAGTATGTCATTAGGGATGCAGATATATTTTCATTATTAAGCCATTAGTTTCAATTATGATTTAAATTCAAGTTGAATGAATATTTCAATTAGAATCTTCAGGTTCTGATTCACTTGGAATCTTAGTGAAATCAATTCTTTCCTTTAGGGACAAGTTTTTAACAGGTTTTAAATATTCTAGTACTGGAATGGGTATTCCCACTCACTCCTATACAGTATTTCTCTAATTTATGGGTACTGATACGTGGTTTGATTTTCTTATTAGTGATATCAGAATTTTTTCTTATAGGTAGAAATGGTCTATCATGCAATAAGCCTCATGAATATAGTTATTGGAAATATCTATCAAAACAGAACTCTATGAAAAATCCAATATAATATGTTTCCTCAGGGTACCTTAAAGAATTATTTTTTGATATTTTTATTATTATCTAGATCTACCAACTATTTCCTTGTTTTTTTTCATAGGTCAGCTTTAGCCTTTGTCTAAATTAAAGGAATTTGACTTTGATATAAGTTATCTGATACTGAATATTAGTAGCTTCATTTATTTATTTTTTTTTTAAGATTTTATTTATTTATTTGAGAGAGAGAATGAGACAGAGAGAGAGAGCACGAGATGGGGGAGGGTCAGAGGGAGAAGCAGACTCCCTGCTGAGCAGGGAGCCCGATGCGGGACTCGATCCCGGGACTGCAGGATCATGACCTGAGCCGAAGGCAGTCGCTTAACCAACTGAGCCACCCAGGCGCCCCAGCTTCATTTATTTCTGCTGTAGCAGTTTTACAGTCAGTATAGCCAAATAAAATTAGAATTTTCTCTTCCTGGTATAGATGATATCTTTTAGCTAAAGACAGTAGCAGGTGCCCAATAGCCCCCTTTCTTTTATTTTTTATTTTAAAAATATGTAAAATGTTTTCTCAGAATTTATCCTTTCCTTAGCTATATCAACCTCCTTTCTTTTTGGAGGTTAATATAGTAATTATACTCTTATAGAATTGTTGTAACCACGTAGAAAGAATGTGAAAAGTGTATTAATATTTTAAATAAAACGAAATAAAATTAATACAAAATAGAGCTGAGTGTTTAACTGATTTTTGGAAGCATGACTTTTCTGTTTTCAAAGGGAAGTAACCCCTTGTAGAATAAAGGCTTTGGACCCAGACAAACCTGGATATTAATCTGGACTCAGACATGGTAACATAGCCTCTTTTAATTTCCTTGAGCCACAGTTTCATCATAAACAAAGTGGCGATGATACCTATATCTTAAGATTTTTGTAATAAGTAAGGTAACATATCTTGCTTGATATATAGCAGAAACTCTAAAATGGTTACATATGTACTTTAAAGGGAAAGAAGATGACAACTTTAAAGAATGACAGATGTAACAACATTTAAATTTGAAGCTTTTTGACAACAAAAAATAATACATTGAATTGTAAAAGACGATAACAGGTTGGGGGAAATATTAGTAACTATATCTTTATATGTATTAGTTTCCACATTTTTTTTATTTTAAAGATTTTACTTATATATTTGACAGAGAGATAGAGAGCACAAGTAGGCAGAGAGGCAGGCAGAGGGAGAGGAAGAAGCAGGCTCTCCGCTGAACAGAGAGCCCGATGCGGGACTCGATCCCAGGACCCTGGGATCATGACCTGAGCCGAAGGCAGCCGTTTAACCGACTGAGCCACCCAGGCGCCCCAGTATCCACATTTTTATATGTGTATCTACATCTTTGTGTACTTATTAAGTTTAATAATTAAACATGAAGTTTTCAGTAAGTAAATGAACAAAGAGAAGAAAAAAATAAGTAACCTCGAATAAAAAATTATTGGATAAAATTGTGCAAATTAACAGACCGTATACTCTTAAACCTAATAAATCTTTAAAAACTAAAAGTGATAATATCCATTTCTAAAGCTAATTTGAGGATTTGGCACATTCCTAGGTTTCCTGTGGCAATGAATGGCTCAGTCCTTTAAAAAAAAATTTTTTTTTTTTTGATAATATATGTTAAGAGCCACACTTTCTTCCAGATTCTTTAGCCATGAAATTCTAAACCTAGGACTCTTTCCAAGGACAGATGAAAAAGAAAAGTAACATATACCGAGAGTTGTATTCCAACACATTGTAATGGGAAAAAATACAGCATAAATATCCAACTGTAGGGGAATTTTAAAGTATGAACAGCAATTCAATTAAATATTAGATACCTATTGAGAACAATTATTTTAGAGTGTATAATAAGATGTCCAGTTCTAAATTAACTGTCAATTTTAATTCAATTGATCAAATTTCTTGTGCCACAGAAAATAAGTAGCAAAACAAGGTGGAGTTTCTCTACCTTTAAGACACAGACAATTTCGCAGAGGATTTTGAAATACATACATAAGGACAGCAAAATATGGTAAATAACAGAAGAACAAACGGTTCACAAAAGAGGAGTAGATTAATTCAAACCAGTGATCTTGTATCTCAATATGCAGCAATAAAGGTAAAGGGCATTCCAGGGAAAGAAGAAGGGGAACATGAGCAAAGGAAACCACGGGATATATTTGGACGAGAGTGTTCCCTTTTCACTGGAATGTATGATGCATGAAGGGCTTGGTATATAGATTTTGGTCAGAATGTGGAGGACCTTAAACACATGTTTAAGCACTTGGACTTTATATACCGTGAGGAGCTATTGAAGACTGTGGAAGAGACAAGTTATATGACCAGAATTCAGGTGCTGAAAAGTAGGACTCGTTTTCCTCCACACGGGGAAATCCCTTGGGCCAGGTGTTCATTTCAGTAGAGTCTAATGTATGGCTGACTTTGAATAAAGGAGACTCTTTTTAAGAGACATAGAAAGTGACATTGGAATCTTACTCTTATTTCTTTCGTTATTACCTTTAAGTAAATTTTGATTGCAGCAATTTTTGTTCTTTGGCTTAAAGATGTGTTTTAGAAGCATAGAGTAAAATTTTTACAACAAATGTATATATCTTGTTAAGGAACCATGCTGTTTTGGAAACTATGTTAATTGGAATACTGTTGTTCACTCATATGAAATACTTTAGTAGGGGAAGCACTCTAAAGACATATAGATTAAATAAGTTAGGTTATTAAATCCCTAGAGATACAGAGATTTATACTGATAAAATTTAAAGATCAAAAATCACATTTCACAGTGTGATTTTTTTTAATGTTGTTTCAGCTTTTATGGCCGAATGGATATAATGGATATAAAGAATGCAATTTTAGATGAGATTTCTCTTTTGCTAATTAAGGCACTCTCTCTGGAATGCTAAATTATTTCTATATAATTGGGTTGTAGTAATATCTGGGTAACCTATATGGAAACCACAACCACCTTTCAAGGGATATAACATGGACAGAGCACCTGGTACTTCCTTTCTCCTAAGTTAAAGTGAATAATTAGCACAGCCAGAATGACATATGAAAATTGGCTATGGGGAATTAGATTAGTCTGTGTCATTGTGAATTGATTATATACCCATAAGCCTCAAACCGGTTTTAGTGATGGTCACTCAGTGAATATTTACTGAATGTAAGCTAGTTACCAGTCACTGTGGTAGATCAATAGATATCAAGCTAAGGAAACTCTGCTGTCAGCCTCTTTAGAGTGGGTTGAAGAAGACACATATTGTATCAGTCAGGATACAGTAAAGAAAACAAACCACTCTAGGTACATTTTAAATAGAAAAGAATCTTGTACAAGAAATGAGGTACGTACTAATGTTGGTAAGATTGGAGAAGTAGAAGTTAGGGGGCCAGCACTGGAACTGTTGAATTTAAGACCTAGCTACTGTGATGGTGATCCAGTAGTTGAGAAACCATAGCCACTACTATACATGTCTTTTCAACACACACGAACACATCGGAGAACTAAATTTTGAATGTATGATACATCTGCTATAATTTTCAATCCTCATTTCTCCAAGATCTTGTTTACCAGCAAAAGACAATAGTGGGAAGATAGTTTCCTCTTAACTTCCACCATCTAGATCTTGCACAAGTGCATCTCATTAGCAAAATTGATCTTTGCATCCAGTACCCTGCCTTCAAGAAATCTTGGAAACACAGTTTTTACTTTCTGGCAGAGCTCTGCAATATTGGAAGGCTCATAGAAGGAGCTGGGAGTTGGGTGCTGATTAATACTCTGCTTTAATTGAGAATGGAAATACATTGAGGAAGAAAAAGTGCCTGCCCCTTTACTCTTATGGAGCTTGTGTTCTGGAAGGACAGAATGATTAATCAACTAATTAAATATTTTAATTGCATTTGTAATAAATAATAAAGAGGGACGAAGTTGCTAAGGGAACATAAAATACATAAAAATACAAAAAAAAATACATTTACATAAAATTAGGGGACCTGACAGTGTTAGAGAAAGTGAAATGGAAGCTGAGATTTGAAGGTTAGAAGGTCACAAAGAACAGCAGAAGAATGTTCTAGCTAAAGGCTCTGACACCAGAAAAGCAATAGCACATTGAAGGAAGTGGATAAAAGTCAAAATGACTAAAACATAGGTGCACCTGGATGGCTTATTTGGTTAAGCATCCAACTCTTGATTTCAGCTCAGGTCATGATCTCAGGGTCACGAAATCAGGCTCTGTGATCAGCGGGGAGTCTGCTTAAGATTCTCTCTCCCTCTGCCCCAACTCCCACTTGCACATGCTCTCTCTCTCAAATAAATAAATAAATCTTTTAAAAGATAACCAAGACATAAAAAATGATGGGGAGTGGCAGATGGCATGTTTGTAGCATAAGATAAGTCTAATGTTATAGGCAAAGGCCAGATCATGAGGATTTTTATATATCATGTTACAGATTTGATATTTTACCTTAAAAGCAATGGGCTTGCTCTCTAAGCTGGAGAAAGAGCAAGTCGAAGGACTGGGCAGAGGAGTAGAAGCAGGTGCTGCTGATGAATAGAAAGAAAGTAGAGGAATTGTGATCTCAGAGTATCATTGATGATAAAGAATGGACTTAGAAAAATTGTTTGGACAAGCTTGAAATATAGGAAGCTTTGATCAGAAATTGAGATGCTTGTACTAGTGATTTTGGAAGTGGTACAGTTGTGAATTGATAACAAAGCCTAGAAATAATAGTTGATATGGCTGAAGTGGAAATGAGGGCATCAAGGAATTAAAGAGTGTTTTAGATGTCCACATGAAAAATACTGTCACCTAGGATGATGACAGGAATTGGGATGGAGAGACAGACTGGGAGCCATAGGTGTCAAGTCTTCATTGCATAAGGTTAAACAACAGGTGACATAGTCAGATGGACTGAACCCTTAAAAGAGAGGAGTTTTTACAGAAAGTGAGTACATAATTGACCGGAAATGGTGATGAGGAAGAGAGATATCCTCTTTCACCAGTTGAGAGGGAATGGGTGGGAAACAGGATCCATACAAGGAGAGTCAAATTTCAGTTAAGGCAAGGTGATAGAAGAGGTTGATATAGTTTGCTGATCATTGTGTGGCAGTTCCAGAGAGTAGATGAAAGAATTCCATACCCTAAGGTGGAGAAGTAATAGAGAAGGTAAGGAATTGAGTCAAGAGCAAAGAAATACAAAGAATCACGGGGACCTTAGTATAATAGACAATTGGTTTCCCATTACCTGTACCTATGCCAGGCATCAGAATCAGAATCTGAAACTCAGGCCCTAAAATTTTTAACATGGTCCTCAGAAATTCTGATCATAGTTTTGGTTAATTGATCTCGTAAACAGATGACTAGATGAACTTTATCCTGAGAACAGGGATGGGAGGGATGATGGATTTCCTTCTGACAGCCTCATGGAGGACGGAGTATTACATGCCTTGGTATAGGTGTCAGAGAACAATTTTAGATGTCTCAAAGAATAATGTTTAAAGTGGAGTAAGAGCTTTGAAAGAGAGAGAAAGATGAGGGAAAATTGCGTATTATATTCCTTAGATTTCTAAACGCCTTTGTCAAAAGAAAAGCTAGGTATTGGTTTATGTTCCTAAGTAAGAAGGTCTACTTTCTCATACTGATGATCTTATTAACATTGAATGATAAAAATAGCACTTACCAAAGATGAAGATTTTACAATATTTTTTTCTAACAATAATGCATACTCACTAATGGCTGTGAGAAAGAATGACATCATTTAGAGGAAGATATTTGCCTCCTGGTCAAATTTTAGTTTTTATAATGGCAGTTAAGTTACTCCTTCCTAATGGTTTTGATATTATCTACATTAAAGCATATCTTATCAAGGTAAATTACCTCAGAAGGCTTACAAAGATCACTGTAAATTAGTTGTGCAAATTTTGTCATGCTTTTTCATCGAGGGCTTGCATCTAACCTGAAGTTCTTGTGTTGCTTCTGTATAAATTTGGTCTTATTGGAAAAACAAATGTGTTTTCCTTTAATAACCTCAATTGCTTGTTAGTGTTTTTTTTTTAAATTATATTTTAATTCCTGTATTTGTGTTAGTTTGGATGTCAACTTTGGGAAGTGGTTACATTTTAACCTTACTCATTTTTAAAAGTACTCACACTGATTTTTCCATCTCATGGGTAGGAAAAAGATAGGTAAGGTCATGGAAGGAAGCCCTGTGTGTTTTCACTGAGGGAAGAGAATATAGTACCCTCTGTGTGCTAACAGATTATCTTAGTAGTTGTCCATTCCATTCTAATTTTACGGACTATAAAGCCCTTTATGGGAAGGTCACTTGTGAAAAGTGGAAATATAAAGTCAGAGGATACCAAGCTTAAACAATCCTAAACTACGCACCTGACTTCCTTTACCTTTTCACAGCTCATGTTCTTTTGTGCTGTATTTCCATGTGTAGAAACACTTATCCAGTATTAGATAGATAACATAGTATTAGATCTTGAATAGCTTCTTTGGAGAATCCAATGCTCCATTCAGAGAATGTGAACAAGATGAATTATATCTCTGCAGCTATTCAGAGGATAGCAAAGCCTGGACTCCAGGTAGTGCTCGCCTTGGGAAACCAGATGGAAAAGCAGTGATTGTTTCAATACTTCAGAAAGCAGCAGTGTTCTTGTAATAAACAAGTTTAGCTCCATAACTCATGGTCTTAACCATCTCTTCTCCATTCATTTCTCTAAAAGAAATTCCTGTTTAAAAGCTTTTTATTTTAAGGAAAGATAGTACGCAACTACCCATTGTGTGTATTTGCATGCATGTTTTAGTGTAAACAGATTTGATCATGTTATACACACTTTCATGTCTCTTGTAATAATACATGGTGGAGATGTTTTCAAATCAGCACAGAAAGATCTAATTCATTCTTAATAACAACTTCATAGTATGCCATAATGTGCACACTATCTTAATTCATTTACCCAGTCCTGTCTTGATGGACACTTTTGTTGTTTCCAATTATTTTTTATTGTAAACAGTGCTATAGTAAACATTCTTGCTCATACTCTTGGCACTTGCAGTGATGTCCATTGGGAAAATCCCTCGCAGTGAAATTTATACATCAACATGGTGCATGCATTTAAAATTTTGGTGAATGGTCTTGAATCGCCCACTAGGGAGATTGTTCCAATTTACATTTCCTTGAACAGTAACTTCCTCTCACATGACTATGCTGAGCAGTGTCAAAGTTTTTAAGTTTAAAAAAATGGTACTTGCAAACGATGAATCATGGAACACTACATCAAAAACTAATAATGTAATGTATGGTGATTAACATAACAATTTTTAAAAAAGGGAAAAGTTGCGTATCTGCAGTGTAAAAAAAAATGGTACTTCATTATTATTTTGACTGACATTTCTTTAATTTTGAGTAAAGCTGAGCATCTCCGTATTGGCCACTTGAAATCTTTTTTTGTAATTTGCTTATTCATATTTGTGGTCCGTTGTATGTATATTAAATTGCATGTGTGCAATTTGTGTCATATGTGTTATAGACATTTTTATCATAGTTAACCTTTGGGTTTTATTTGTTTACAAATATTTTTACCTTGTAGAAGTTTTTTATCAACTTATTTATAGTCAGTCTTTGGGCTTTGTCTTGCTTATAAAGGCCATACCTATTTTATCCATAATTTCCTCCAGCCTTTCTTAAATTTGATTTCATTTTTATTATTAAATCTTTGATCTATCTGGAATTTTTTCCATATAGTAATGTATCCATCATCTTTTTCTGAATATTCCCTGTTCTGTTGATTTTAAATTTTATATAACACAGAATTCTCATATTTGCCTGAATCAATTTTTGGACCTTCTTTTCTTTTCACTGATCTTACTATTTCCTCTCTGGTATCAAACTGTTATTCTGTTACTATAATATTTTTAATACCTGATTACTCATCAATTTTAGAATTTTTCTTGAATAAATATACAAGTTTACTTTTCAGGGTGAACTTGAGTATAACCTCCAAGAAATCATTTTCATGTTTTAGTTGAGTTAGTGCTTTAAGTTAGTGAAAACTGGCATTTTTTACCAAGTCAAGTTTTCCCATCTCAAAATCAAAGCATGTCATCTCATTTCTTGAATATATCCATATAATGCCCTTGAATTCTGAGGTTATATTGTACTTAGTTGTGTATTATTTTAATGCATTGGTGAATTCTGTTTTCTGCTTCTTTATCAGGTTTTAACATCAGTGCTATTTCACTGCTTCTGTAAGATTAATTTTGAGGCTTTCTATTTCTGTGCTCTAGGGCCTTTAATAGTATTAGAATTAATTTGTCTTTAGAAGTTTGAAAGCCCAGATGTTAGATAGCTTTTAAATTTTCTTCCATTGCTTTTATTATTTTACAACTTTCAACACTTCTAGGATAAATGTTATAACAAATTTACTATAAAACCATCCATCCCAGTTTTTTAAATGGTATATATTGAATTTTATAAAGTACTCTTTTCTGATTATTTTAAACTGTGATATATTTCTGAACATTTTCTTTTTTTTTTTTTTAAGATTTTATTTATTTATTTGAGACAGAGAGAATGAGAGACAGAGAGCATGAGAGGGAGGAGGGTCAGAGGGAGAAGCAGACTCCCTGCTGAGCAGGGAGCCCGATGCGGGACTCGATCCCGGGACTCCAGGATCATGACCTGAGCCGAAGGCAGTCGCTTAACCAACTGAGCCACCCAGGCGCCCCCATTTTCTTTTTTTTACATTACTAATTTTGAGTCTTTGTGCTTGTGCTGCTGAGCTTGTGTACAACTATCTCCTTTTACTTAAAGGCTAGACAGTAAATATTTTAAGCCTGTGGACATACGGTGTCTGTCACAGTTACTCAACTGTAGCTCAAAAGCAGCATAGACAGTATGTAAACAAATTAATATGGCTATGTTCCAATAAAACTTTAAGTACAAAACAGACAGTTGGCACGTAGTTTCTTTTCTTGCCAGCAAGAGCCATTGGTGATTTTTGTTTAATTTTTCTTTTAAAATAAGAGTTTTTGTGTTTACTTATCCATTTCACAAATTTTAAACCATCAGATTCTATTTTAACTTTATTAGGGTATATACTTTGTTTTTCTTTGGTTTTGTTATACTTTCATTATGGGGTAGCCAGGTGATGGGTATTAAGGAGGGCAGGTGTTCTGATGAGCGCTGGGTGTTATACACAACTAATGAAGCGTTGAACACTACATCAAAAACTAATGATGCACTCTGTGTTGGCTAATAGCATAATAAAAATAAATAACGAAAAAACAAAACAACTCGAGTTAGATGTTAATTTACTTATTTATATTCTTATTTAGTGAAATATTTCAGGTATGATATTTTCTGAGAGCATACATTTACTCTGTCCTGTAAGTTTGATGTGTGATGTTTCTATTAGTTTTTAGACTTATGCAATTTTAGTTATTTTTCCTTTGTTGTTTAAGGAAGTCAAGATAAGAAAGATGCATATATAAAGTTGCAGGTATGTGTTAGTTTAGAGTTATTAATTATTTTATCAGGTGTTTTACACCTGGTTCAACTTACTGTCATATCTCTCTTGGAATGCTGTGCTAGAGTAATAAACCTAACTGGTCTCCCCTGTCTCTCTCTCCTGCTCAGAAACCTGCAGTGGTTTTCTACTTTATTCAAAATAAAAGCCAAAATCTTTATAATGGGTGTCCTCAAACTCATGTCCCAAACTGAATTTTCTTTCCACCTCCTAAGGCACAAGCATTGGCTGTCCCGATCCTATTTTCCCTGTCACATATTTAGTGCATCAAGGCATGCATGGATAAACTAGAAACAGCCCTAACTCTTTCTTCCCTTCCTCCCTCCCCTCCCAGGCAGTCACCCAGGCTTCCTTATGGTATAGCCTACTCTCACCTTGAATTTATGTGGTCTCTCTGTTTCCTGCCTCCATTTTCTCACTGGGACTGTTGATCGCCCCATAGCTGGTCATCCAGCCTGCGGTCTTAGCACAGCTGTGAAGATACCTCTCTAAACAACAAATCTGATACTGCTTAAGAACTTTCCTTGGCTCCTTTCCACCTGTGCTTGGGACCATCTAAGGCCTGACCTAATCCTCCTTTCCAGCCCCTAATCCTCCTTTCCAGCATCATTTTCTTGCATTCACCCAATACCTTCTAAACATAATGCCCAGACACACTGTATTCTTTGCTAGTTCCAGCCTTTATGCTTGTTTATCCTGCTGCCTACTGTCCCCCACTTAACAGTATATCACTTGTCTTTCAAGACCCACATTTCACATTTTCTGTAAAGACTTCTTTGATGAGACTAGCAGATCATTGATTTATTCATTCCAGAAATGGGCAGTAAGTACTAGCTATGCAGAAAGTACTCTGCCAGGTGCTAGTGGGACAAACACAAGCCACAATGCCATTCCTCCCCTCATTTCAGCTTTGTCCATTTACCTCTATTAGAAACATATTTTACAGAAGTCACTTGTGCATGGGTCTTTCTTTCCATTCTGCAGATTACTCAAAGCTCACATTTTGTCTTCAGTTTCTTGTATTTCTAGGATCTAGACGTGATAAACAGGTGTTTATTATTTAAATTACCCTCTCTTTGGCCCTTTACAGGGCCTTTTTTTTTTTTTGTCACTGTCATGTTTTATAAATTTGTTAGAAGATACTTTTCTTAGGAGTGTAAATAATTTAGCACAATAATGAATGCAAAGTTGTGTAGCACTAAATAGAATCAAATGGTCAAATTATACAGCTGTCTTGTACATAGATGGATAAAAATAATTACACCGGGTATCTTCCTGTAAAGAACTATGGTCCTTAAACTCTTGTGTACATCAGAATAGGAGCTGATTAGAAATGTATATCTAAGAACATGAAAACATGTTTCACATCATTAGTCATTAGGAAAATGCAGATTAAAACCACATGGGATACCACTACATACCTCTTACAATGACTAAAATAAAAAATCTTGACAGTCTCAAGTGTAGAGAAGCATGGGAGGTAACTGGAATTCTGATATATTGGTGATGAAAATGCATATGGTACAGCCACTCTGAAAATGGTCTTGCAGTTTTCATAAAGTTAAAAATGTATTTACCATATGACCCAGCAATCACATTCCTGGTATCTACTTTAGAGAAATTAAAATATATTCTCTTACACACACACACACACACACACACAAACACAAACACAGAGAGAGAGAGAGAGAGAAAGAAACTTCACATGGATATCCATAGAGGCTCGAGTCATAATTGCCCAAAGTGGAAACAACTCAGACATCCTTCAGTGGGTGTTTCGATTAACAAAATATCCATCCATACCATAGAATTCTACTCAGCAGTAAAAAGGAATGAACTATCAGTACAACTTGGATGACTCTCAAAGGCATCAAACTGATAAAAGAAACTAGCCTCAAAGGCTTATATACTGTTTTATTCAATTCCTATCACATTCTTGAAGTCATGAAACTATAAGGATGGAGAACAGATCATTGATTGCCAGGGGTTGTGGGTGGGGACGGTTTAACTCTAAAGGAATAACACAGGGAATTTTTTAGGGTAAAGGAACTGTTTTGTATCCTGATTGTTGTGGTTATTACACAAATTGAACATATGTTAAAATTCATAGAACCATACACCAAAAATGGAAAAAAATGGAAAAAAATAAAATTGTATGATTTTTAAAAGAAGATTTTTAAAAGTGCGTATCTCTATAAATAAAAATAAATAAATAAAAGTGCATATCTCTGGGCTTGATTCCTAAGGATTCTAGTTTATTTGTACTATGCTAGCCCAGACCACAAGTGCCAGACTCAGATTCAAAGAAAGTTAAGAATGAGCAACCTAGACTTATTTTAGGATTGTTCACTTCAGGTCTCTACTGACCCAATTAAAAGCAATGCACAGGATATTGACAGGATAGAGACAAAAGAGAAATGACCCCTGGTGCCTTTGTATTCCTCACAGAGACCAGAGGGATTACCCAGATGGTGGCCTTGAAGCTGGTTGAACTCACTTGGCCAGAGTGGGAGTACTGTGTCAGTACTGGATACTGGAGTGTCCACCGGCTACATTATAGGAGGACTACTCTTCCCCAGTTAAATATTTCCTGCATTCAGCTTCATATTGTGCCATTTAGTGCCGCAAACCAAGTCCTTCCCCACATGGAGCTTGACTAAGGAATCAGTAACAAGCACATCAGGACATTCCACTGCAGGGGTCCACAGATAGCAGATTCACCTGAAACAAGCAGCAATCCAAGCAGTATAATTCGTACAGAGTATATCTTCCAAGCAATATTTTGTTCTATGCTTTTAGCTCTGAGTGTCTATTCATGAATATTAGAAAAGAAACTGAGTAGGTGAAATGTTTCTCCTTTCCCTATCCTTGGCCCATGAAGGAACTCTGTTATATCCTAGCAAATTCTCCGCAATGAACTTTATCCCAAGTCGTCCCATATTCATGAGAGCTACTTTTAGAAGATAGATAACAGTTCTTGTCTAAAAAGATGAAAGTTTAGGCAGTATGACCCAAGTGTAGTTAATCATAAGGTTTATGCATGAAATGATTTCTAACAGGCTGATCATGCTGCACAAAAATAAAATAGGAATATACTCCCCATGAAACTTGCAAAAGAAAGCCTTTTTGGTTTATGTGTATTTTGTTCAGGTCTCTAAAAGGCTTGAAATGTGTAAGTTGTTATTTACGTGGATGGCCACTAGATGGAGTAGTTTGTTAAAGTATTTTGGTTTTATATATGCAGCAGATTTCATGAAGAGCTGTTTTCTTAGATCATTTCCTTAGTTAATTATTATTAACTTAGAAGTTTAAAATTTTAAGTGACTTTAGGGATGGTCAATGTGACAAAGTCTGTTCTAGAACCCCAAACCCCTGAAATCCCACTCCGTGCCAGTGTAGTGCCCCTTACAAAAAACTATGGAAAACTCTTTCAGAAGAAACTATTGAAATGTTGATAATGAAATTTTTAGAGCAATAACAGGCAAACACAGGACATGATGCCCAAACAGGAGCTTTTTTTAATAGACTTTATAAAGATTTATTTATTTATTTTTTAGAGAGAGGGGGAGAGAGTGCGCACATGAGGGGAGGTTCGGGAAGGGTCCAGGAAGAGGAGAGAGAATCTCAGTCAGGCTCCCTGATGAGCACAGAGCCCACTGTGGAGCTCAGTGGATCCCACAACCATGAGATCTCGACCTGAGCTGAAATCAAGAGTCAGTTGCTTAACCAACTGAGCCACCCAGGCACCCCAAATAGGAGCTTTGACCACCTAAATATTTCATTATGTTAATCTAAAATCTTTAATTTTGCAGAGAAATTTTCTCTATTGTAGTGAGTCTTAGTGAATTTTTTAAGATACTCTGCTGTAGCATTTAATATGGATTGCAGATAAGTGGATCAAATCCCACATCTGAGCTCAGGCCAGGTCAAAGAACAAACACCAGAAGTAAAGTTAGTAAATTCAGGGCATTATAAAGTTGGGGAACTAAGACAGATGATCAGTGCTGGTCAGAATTCACCAAAAACACACCTCTAGGTGAACACAGTTGGTTTTATTAGGTTGTTGCAATGAGGAAGAGTGCATGCGCTGGGGAATCATGGGCATCTCAGTAAGAGGGGAGAATAGTCTTCCAGGAGGTAAGTTGTGTATAGAAAATGTAAAGACCTTGGTGGAGTGGATGTGGATTTGTCAGAAAAAGGACTTAGAGGAAAAGTCAACCCTAGTGGCTCGCATTGGTTCGTGAGCTTAGAGGGTGAGAATAATTTCTGTAGACCCTTGCATCGTAAGAACTGTGGCCTTTACTCTGAATGAGTTGGGAGCAATTTAGATTCATGCTGCTTTTTTTTTTTTTAATGCTTTTTTTAATAGACTATTTTCAGAAGGGTAGGAAACAAGTAATAATGATTGGTTGCAAGTCTGAGTGAAAGAGATACTTGCTTTTAACTTCATTCCTCTTGCATTTTGTGTCATGTTGGGGATTACCTATGTTTTAAGATAGGTAGAATATAATTTTTACAATTTATATATAACATATTAAGACTTAGATCTTAAAACTCATGAATAATTTTATGCTTTCTTTGATAAAGTCATTGAACAAAAATGCTAAATAACAATTACTTGTAAATGCTAAGTAATACTCTTATGTCTTGTTGTTATCTACTCTAGGTACAGAAGTCAAGAAATAAACAAGTACGAGAATTATTTCCAGATGGTTTTAGTATTCATCATGCGGGAATGCTTCGGCAGGACAGAAATTTGGTTGAAAACCTGTTTTCCAATGGGCATATCAAAGTTCTAGTCTGTACAGCGACATTAGCCTGGGGTGTCAATCTTCCTGCTCATGCTGTTATTATTAAGGTAATAGCTTGCCTTACATGGGTTTGTGTGTGTCTTAAACCTGGGGATTGTTTTGTTTAGAAAAATACTGTGATTTGGCTGTTTCATTGACTTCTAATGCTATTCTTATAAGGTCAGAATTATTTTCTCCAAAAAAATCTAGTTTATATTGTGAAAATTTAACTCTATCACAGATGATGAAAGGATTAGTTAAAGTACACTTTTGAGATCTTGCCATATTTGCCTAATTTCAGTATTCAGCTCATCAGGATTATATTTGTGTGTGTTTATGTAAATTCTTATTAACTTTTCCTCATCTAGGGAACACAAATATATGCTGCAAAAAGAGGCTCCTTTGTTGACCTTGGAATTTTAGATGTCATGCAGATATTTGGTCGAGCTGGAAGACCACAATTTGACAGATTTGGGGAAGGAATCATCATAACAACTCATGACAAACTCAGCCATTACCTCACTTTGCTCACACAACAAAACCCAATTGAGAGTCAGTTTCTGGAAAGCCTTGCAGATAACCTAAATGCAGAGGTAAGATCCTGTGAATAAAAGGCTGGAATAGAATCATCAGCTGAAAGAACGGCCAAGTAAATATAAGGTTGAACTGTTTGCAGTTCTATAGTATTTAGGAAGACAGCTTGTGCCATTCCACAGTCATAAGGTACAACAGGCTGAATGGTAATATTGTTGGTTAATTCAGAACAGTATAGATGGCAGGTGATCACGGATAAGAACTCATTGCTGAAAGAGTGTACTTTTAAACTGTGAGGTTTTGTTCTAGGCCAGAAATCTAACCAAGCTATACAAACTAGAGAAACAGAAATAGCAGTAACCACTACTATATTTGTATTATACTTCTATAAAGTTTTTATAAGGTTTATAAAGCTCTTTTATGTTGGGTCATTTGATTAATCTTATTATACAGATTATAATTGCTTAAATTGAGCTACAGCACTATAATTTGTTTCATGTGTGTACATGCATTTTGTGTTAAGATTTAAATAGCAGACTCTGGAAGTCTAGGTAACATATTAACTGGTAAAGAGGATAAACATTCTTAATTTAAGAGCCTGTGTGTCAAACATTCAAATGAAGTTTCGCTGTTCTCATTACATTTTTAATTATTGCCCTGGCATTCAACACTTTCCTGTTTCTCTGTCCTTTCTTTTCTTTAAAATGGACTCAAATAATTTTTTAAAGTTGATGGGATATAAATGTTAAATAGATGAATAAATAAATGAAATGTTAAATAGACAAATGAAGAAACATTTGCAATCAAATATTACTTGTTGTGTGCAAGTCCTATATCAGCTACTTCTTAAAGAGCCTATAAAATTTCACTTACATTCTGTTCAGTATTTACAATTCTTTTTAGAGGATCCAAAGCATATTCAGTATGCAGTCTCCTCTGTTAAGGAGCAAATAGTCCAAACGGGGAGCAAAAGCTACACACAGTGTAATAATGTTGGAAAGTGATCATTTCTATAGAAGGATTCTAGAAGGAGAAAACAGTTTTGGTCACAAGCTATTAGGAAAGGCTTTATTCATGAAGGTGTCAAAACTTGATCTGGGATCAGATGATTAGAGTTTGGAAGATTTGGTTGGAAGTTAGAAGAAGTCATGAAAGATGCTGGTCTCTAGAAGCATAATTACAAGAAAATAAAAAAGATTAGGAAATAAATTTTGACTCTAAAGAAAGTGTTATTGTAGCTCAATTTCAGTCCCCATCACCTGCTATGATTTCATGGTTTAAGTAATTAGGTCTTTGGTCTTGGGTCTACAGTATCTCTGATAGAATAGTCTATTGTACAATGGTGGTAATAGGTAATTCCAAATGCCCTGCAGGGTAGGGATAATTGCCTCGGAGAGGTATGTGACTGACCCAAAGGTCCTTCAGCTACTAATTTTTGGAACTAGTATTCGAACTCAGGTATATTTAACTACATATCTAGTATTTTCATTATAGCCTAGATTTTTGTTGCCTTATATAGACTGTAGTAAGTTAAAGGTGAATACATTTCTCTGTATTGATACCTACCATTTGCCTTCTAAGACCAGGACTAATTTTCCAAAATGATAGCCATAATTTCTCTGACTTATGATAAAAAGAAAGGCTCCCTTTTGTGCAGTTTTTCTAGAAAACTATATCAAGGAATACTGTCTTCATAAACTTATAATTACTATCCTGATAACTTTTTATAAATGGTAAAGTAAACCCAAGGTAGTGATGTTATTGTGTAGAAGACACAGGATAAGTGTCTTGTCCTCAAGGAAGTCTTTTTTATAGACTGTAAAACATTATCAATGAAACTATTTGGTCAAGACCTGAAAAATTAAAAAAAAAAAAATGTAGTCCATAGATTTACCTCATATTCATAAAGTACTTATTAGGTAAGTCATTTTCAGAAATGCCAACTAATTATAACGATAATTCCATTTAATGCCATAAAAGTCATTCAAATGATGAAATACATACCTTGAAATTTTTAGCTAATATAGTGAGGTACAGACCATTGCTAAAACTTTTTTCTCATATTTTGGTCTGCTTGGAATAGCTCCCAATTAAAGTAAATTTTCTTGTTAAGGAAACAAACCCCCTTAAATCATAATTGAGTATGAAATTAAATTTTGTAATCTGTGGAAATCAAGTATGAAATTAGTTTATAAAATGAATGTGTGCTGTGTTCTTAAAGTAATGGAATTTTAAGTCTTTAGACTCTTTGCAAAACTATTCAGTGGCAGTGATCAACATAAAGGTCATGTTAGATTAGGAATATTGCCTTCACTAATGTCTTTTATAACATGAATATCTATCCTGCCCATTAGTTTAGAAGAACTGAAGGAAGTATTATATTAAATAATAATTTTAATACAAACATTTTATGGAACGGATTTGCTGATTGATACCTAATGGGGCTGATTCTCTAATGCTAATGCCAAAAGGTCACAAGTCCCAACCCTGTATAAAGCCACTTAATTTTGCACTGAGAGAAACACTGAAGCATGTTTGAGGCTTATTAAAATGTCTTCAGCAGACGTTACTGGATACCTACTCTGTGTTAGCCCCCTGTAGTATATACTTCAAAATATGTTAATCTTTCTGTAACCGTACACATAATCCATATGGAATTTTTCTTGTCTCTGCACGACATAGTATAAACACCTTGTCCTTGGATTTAAGGCTTCCATAATCTGACCAACCTTTCCAATGCTGGTTCTGGTTACTCTCCAACACATGTCACCTGCCTGAGACAGGCTCTCATTCTACTCACTTCACCTATAAAGTCCCAATTTTCCCATTTATAAAATAGGGACAATCTCGCTGGATTGTTGTGAAAATTTAATAAGCGCCTGTGCCAAGCTGGTATTTAGTAAACAATTTGTATCACCATTATCTGATAGTCCCTTGATTCTCAGCCCTATTTATACTTACTGCCAGCTTGCAAATCCTAGCTGAATACATACATGAATTTTTTTTTCATATATTTACTAACGGATACACACACACACATACTCATGATTATTTATTTCATTTTTATATGATTTTAAGCAGTTTAAGAAAACATGCACATACAAGTAAGCAATTAAGATAACCTTAAAGACTAAAGTTGAAGTAGGTAAATTAGATACGATGTGATACTTTGAGTCTTCTAAAATTACCAAATTTGGGGTGGATTTTTTTTTTCTTAACAGAACGTAAAACTCTTACACTGTATATTTGATGGCACTTTTATAAGTTTCACATGTTAGGTGTTTTTAATTAAAATCATTTTTGAATATGTATTATATACTAGGCACTGTGGATGGTGGTTTCATGAGTGTCATCTTAATTAGTTACATGTGTCTCACCAGCATTACTAGACAACTTCTTGAGACCAGGGATCACGCTCTAATTATTTCTATATCCATTGTGCTTTACATAATACCGACTAGTTACTGACTTACTATGTGATTATTAAGATGAATGGAGATATTGCAAAGAGATTTGAAAAATACTCGTTTCTATTATAAAAGGCTCCTGTGTCACCACTAGGTGACAGCAGATATTGACAAGTAAATTTTTGTCTTTGTCACTAGGGGGCAGTCAAAGATTAATCTAGAAATATGATGTACCATCATGAATTTACATCCATTTTTCAGGGTAGTCAGTTAGTCTGTTTCTTTTGGTGAACATTTAGAAGACTCGAATGACTTGATCCACTCTCTGATACCTCCTTCCTCCTTTCCTTTATCTTATCATTAGAAGCAATAGGTATTTATTTATGTTAATTTACTGCGTCTGATTTTGAAAATAATAGCAAACTATTTTATCCTTTGTAAAATTTTCTACTCTTAGGGCTCATGTGATAGGATTTTAAAATACCGGTAGGTCAGTAGAGAATCCACGCAGTTTTCACTGTCAAATAATAGAATCACAGATGGGAGACACTATCAGATTTTTAGCTATTATCATTAAACTAGTTTCCTTTACCTCAAGAAGCTGGAAAATGTTTTAACTGTCTCATTTTTAAATATTTGGGGAGTGTGAAACAACTCCCTTATTAGTTATATTTTAGTATTGTTATTCTTCATTTTGTAGAAAGTTTTACAGTTCACATTTTAGGAAATGTATGTATTTACCTTTATTGTGGATGACTTAGTCATTTGTAAGTACATTAGTGTAAATTTATGAATTTATGTAATTGTGGAAATCTAATTGACATATGACATTGTGTAAGTTTAATGTTCACAGTGCGATGGTTTGATATGTGTATATAGTTATATACCTAACAATAAAGTTAGTAAACATATTCACTTCACAGTAACCATTTTGTTGTTTTCATGAGAACTTAAAGCTCTACTCCCATAGCAACTTTCAAGTATACAATACAGTATTAAGTATAGTTACCATGCTGTACGTTAGATACCTGCAACTTACTCATCTTATAACTGAAAGTTTATACCTTTGACCAACATCTCCCTAGTTCCTCCACCCGTCAATTCCTGACAACCGCCTTTTTACTCTGTTTCTATGAGTTCGATGTTTTCAGAATCCATGTGTAAGTGAGACCGTGTAGTATTTGTCTTTCTCTGACTTAAGTTCGTGTAAATTTAAAGTGAATAGTCAGAATCTGCCTTATCATTTTTTACTTTGGTGATTTCTCTTTTTTAATAACTAGTAGTATGATGTAACAGCATGATATTTTATATTGCAAGATCTCTTCTTCAACTAACTAAATATAGCTAAGCATCCACATTTATTTCACAAAATTAAACAGAATTCAAAATTATAGGATAAAACAAACACAAAAGTTTTATTTTCTTTAATATTCAGTGCTAAAATGAGAGAGTTTATTCTTCCTTTCTTTCTCCTAATCTGTAATGATTTAGTTAGAAAGCATCTCTCCTCCTGTGATTAAAGTATTAAGAAATTTAATTTTTTTCAGCCAGATGTTCAGGAAAAATTATACAACTATGAAGTTTCACAACTTGCATGAATTTTTAAATTAAGGAACACTAAATAAATGATTACCTATAGATCTAGTAGCTAAGGAAATGTATTTTTAAGGAAACTTTTCATTGTAATTTTGTTTTAATATCATTTTCTAATAATTCCTTTCTCTTTATTACACAAATTTTATATGTTGTTATTGTATTTTTAAATTATTAACCTTTCAATGCTATATAGAATGAAACTCTAGGGAAAAATAATCAGATGCCGTAATATTGAGTAAATTCAGTTTTGGAAGATGGCATTTCCAATGTACTGTTCTCAATTAAATGAGGCAGGAATGATTTTTAATTAATTGGAGAAGTGTCATGTCCAG
Organism: Mirounga leonina; assembly: GCF_011800145.1. Taxonomy (NCBI): domain Eukaryota; kingdom Metazoa; phylum Chordata; class Mammalia; order Carnivora; family Phocidae; genus Mirounga; species Mirounga leonina. The sequence goes on along the minus strand of NW_023270807.1, from coordinate 57,323,428 downwards.
TAATTATACTTACCTTCTTTTAAATAAAGTATAATGATGTATTTTAACTTTTGACAAAATGGCCTTTGATGTAATGTTTATATCCAACTTTAATGCATTAGTTTAATTTTGTTATATTTTTGATTTGCAGATTGCTCTGGGAACAGTTACTAATGTGGAAGAAGCAGTGAAGTGGATAAGTTACACTTATCTTTATGTACGGATGAGAGCAAATCCATTAGTATATGGCATCAGTCACAAGGCTTATCAGGTAGAAAACTCATTTATAAAAAAATATCAAACCTTCTTTTTTTGGTTTTGTAATCTTTTTATGATATGAGGATAAATATTTGTTACTTCTGCCTCATCTGAATAGAATTAGGTACCTGGAAGAAAAACAAAAAGCTTTAGTCTTTTTTAGAAAATACGAAAGGAAATTAAATTTGCCTCCTATAATTATTTCACTCTATTTATATCTCTTTTTCCACGGATACTAAAAAGTTAATCTTTATATTGTTATCAATTTATTATTCAGATACATTTCCGTTTGATATTAATATTTTGCTGTGATTTTTATTTTTTTAAGATTTTATTTATTTATTAGAGAGAGAGAGCATGAGCAGGGGGGAGGGGCAGAGTGAGAGGGAGAAGCAGGCTCCCCACAGAGCAGGGAGCCCGATGGAGGGCTCCATCCCAGGACCCTGAGATCATGACCTGAGCCGAAGGCAGACGCTTAACCACCTGAGCCACTCAGGTGCCCTTTGCTGTGATTTTTAAAAAACTATAATAAATTAAGGTTTTAGAGTAAACCAGACAGACATGAGGAAAATTATAGATCACTTTTAATAATAGGCTTATGTTTGGGGCGCCTGGGTGGCTCAGTTGTTAAGCGTCTGCCTTCGGCTCAGGTCATGATCTCAGGGTCCTGGGATCGAGCTCCACATGGGGCTCCCTGCTCGGCAGGAAGCCTGCTTCTCCCTCTCCCACTCCCCCTGCTTGTGTTCCCTCTCTCACTGTGTCTCTCTCTGTCAAATAAATAAAATATTGAAAAAAAATAGGCTTATGTTTTATTAAGTATGTTCCTCTTACCAAGTCCCTTCTAAGCCCGTATTCCTAAATTAAAAGATAGTGTTAATGAGTAATTAGCAGTTTGGAGGCTTGGATCAGTTCCACGGAGCACGGTGACAAAATCGAATGTATACTGTAGCACTTCCTCCTGTGAACTTTACAGTTGTGTGGGGTCCACATGGCTTACAAATTCTGTGAGATCTTGGCTTTTCTTAGAATTCTGTTTTATACAATGTAAATGCTTCCTAATTACAGATAAAATCAGTTGTCTAATGAGAACATTATTTCACCATCATCATATGGATATTCACTAGCGTTAAGTCAAAAGTAGCAAAGTTGAATTGAACTCAGAATTAGTTTTCCTCCAGTTACTGTCAACTCAGCTTTTGTAAATATTCCATTGTGTTATCAAAGGGGTTGCCAGTCTTTTTTGTCATTTTTCTTTTTCCTGTGCTATGTGCTATAGATTTGACCATGGGAAAATTGAAACTTAAAGGCTTAGGAGGGGAAAAAAAAAAAAGATCTTGTTACAAATATTGGCTTGTGAAAATAGTCAATGGCACTATGAAAATATTCTGAAAGGGTAGAGGAAGGCAAAGCACAACACATAGTTTTATGGGCTAAGCCATTGCAAATCTTGGGGCAAAATAAATATATCAATTGATTTTTTAAGTACTAGGTTAATATCAGAAGTCATTTTTGTATAATTTTCTAGTATAAAGAAAGTGATTTTTTTTCCTTCTGAGATACATAGTTTTACTCTCTTCACAGTTCAGAGACTCATCTTTTTAATTTTCTTTTTACTTACATGTTTATATTTTATTACTCAGTAAGAATGTGTAGCCACAAAACTCATGTGATCTAACACAAATCATGTTGTCCAACATATTTTTAATGGTTCAGAACGTGTAATGAATAAAATAGTTTTGTAAGATGAACTTGATACATACAGTATATCATTTATAGCAAATATTTAAGACTTTTGTATTTGCTAATGGCTTTTGATTCCATCTTCCCTACATTTGACTTTCCTTGCCTCATTTTTCTGATTTTTAAATTTACTTTAGCTATATTTGGTGTATGAATAAGCTACCATCAAAATGTAAGTTAGAAGGAATAGTAGGAGTATTAATTCATTAATTGATTTCTAAAGAATTTTTATACTCCCCTCCCTTCCCTTTAAAGGTCATATTTATTGCTCCTGCCTAGAGCGTGACCTTCAGGACTTGGTGTGTGTGCCTGGATATATGTATACATACATATATACATTTATACACATACACACACATCACAATATTTAAGAATATTTGTTAATATCTTGTGTTAAATGTCCTTTCTGTTTAGAAAGAGGCTATTAAATAGTAATTTCAAAACTATTCAGAAATTTCTTGTCAACTTCGTCTTACTCTTTGCTTCTATTATTATTATGGGCAAAATGGGTTTTTACATCAGCAGTTATGTAAACTATTAGAACATCAAAGTCATACTCTTGCAAGAATAATTATGCATTTATTTCTTTATATCTTTAACAGAGAAAATCTTACTGCGAGTTCTCCAAATAACTGATGAAGTAGGAATACAGCTTGATATTTTAGAGTCCCTATTTATTTTAGTGTGGGAGGGAAAAGACAGATTGTTTTACTAATATCTGATTGCCAATCTTTATATTCTTAAAGATTATAAGACCATATAAGAATTTTAGATTCTAAAATATTACTACCTAAAGATAACATAATAAAGATCAATAATCTTAATGAATTTTTAAGTCTTACTTTATTTAATGGATTAAAATATTTTCTGGTTATGTCCTGAATTTATAAAAATGTACTTCTTTAAAAACTGTAATAAAAAAATTTTATTCTAACTAACGTATCAACAAAAAATTTTAATTTCCATAAATAGGTATATGTTTGTAAATGATGACTCTCTAAAGAAATATTCAAGTGTTTATATATATATTTTTCCCTACAGATTGACCCAACATTAGCAAAGCATCGAGAACAGTTGGTCATTGAAGTTGGTCGAAAACTAGACAAAGCTCGGATGATTCGTTTTGAAGAGCGAACCGGGTATTTTTCCTCAACTGATTTGGGTAGAACCGCCAGCCACTACTATATTAAATACAACACCATTGAGGTATTATACTGAGTGTAACAAATACAATAATGTGTTTGTTCTTAGATGTAAATACTTTCTAGACTTCAGAATATAGTATTAATGGAAAATAATAAAAGCAACTAATAAAACAAAGTGCATTTAACTTACATGAATTCAATAACATGCTGAATAAACACAAGAGAAAAATAAGACTTTAAATAATAAGGACCCTTTGCCATCCGTTCAGTGAGTATATCCTAAGCAGTAGGCACACCCAAGCCTAAAATATTGAGCATGTGCAGGAGACCTATGGAATGAACACTTGAATGAGTTTAAGCAGGAGGTGATGGCTTAATGATATCAGTGAATAAAAGTTGAAAAATTAATTGCAGATTATTGAGAAACACTGGCTAAAGAAGAGTTTGAAAAACTACTGCAATTATCAGGTCAACCAAGCTGTACTATTTGGGCAATTTAAGAGGTTTCAAGGATAGGGGCACCTGGGCGGCTCAGTTGTTAAGCGTCTGCCTTTGGCTCGGGTCATGATCCCAGGGTCCTGGGATCGAGCCCCGCATTGGGCTCCCTGCTCGGCGGGAAGCCTGCTTCTCCCTCTCCCACTCCCCCTGTTTGTGTTCCCTCTCTCGCTGTGTCTCTCTCTGTCAAATAAATAAATAAAATCTTTAAAAAAAAAAAAAAGGTTTCAAGGATAATTTAGACTACAGGGTAGCCTTGCTTATTGCCTTTTAATGTAATCTTGGGTAAGATAGGATGCCAGTATAATATTTACATTTTAAGGAGTATATGCATGTCTTTATGTGTGTTTACATGCACGTATATGTACCTACATATGTTAATATATGGGAAAACATAACAGGGATTACCTGTGAGGAGAGTCTTAAATTCAAAGACCAAGATGGGTTAAAGCACATTTTTACTCTCCTTTTTATAGAGAAAGAGTTCGAATTTTTTTTTTCTTATATTCATTTTTGGGGTACCTAAATATGTTTTTAAAATGAAAAAGTAACAGAAATCACTAACGTGAAATTTCTTCAGAAATATGAAAACCTAAGCCAATATGAAATCTAAGTTTTGTACTTACTTAAATAACACATGCTTATACATTTAACAGGTTTCAGAAAACACCTTTGTGTGCATACTAGCTTTTCCTCATCTTTGCCAAAATAAATCTTGCATTTGTATAGCACTTTAGGTTTCTTCTTTTAACATGTATCATCTCACAACTGTGATCTGGTCTTCCTCAATCCAAAACATTGCCCCTACCTCTCTACTGCTTCTATCACCTGCTCACATGCTCACTTGCACTCCTTATGTCCACTAAGTAACCTTCCTCATTTTCTCACTGGGTAGTATGTTACTGCCAAACTCTATCTTAGGCCTGTTCGCAGCTCTTTCAAGAACTGTAGCCTTTCTTCAGCTTTGTCTTTATTCTGTGTGGTCTTTCACTGATTTTTTTTTTCTTCCCAGTTTCCTGAATTTGTATATGCCCTCACTAGTAATATTATGAGGCCTTCACCAGAATTTTCAGGTTGCATAATTTTAGTTATTCCTCTCTGAATTTTATATGATACGTGTTCAGCTTAAAGTTGGTGAATGGTACAGATTTCCATATGCCCATGCTGAAAATGAGCCAAGACCAGACTCTTATGCTGAACATTTTTTTTAGATATCTATTGTAGGTTTTAATAACTGATTTTGTTGATCTTTTTGCTTCTAAAGGTCTTCTCCAGCTAATTATGTTTTAGGAAATTTTTCAGTCTTTGCTAAATTTGATGATGTTTAAAGCAATGATCAAGAATAGGATACCACAGACATAATAACTCTGCATTGTCTAGGCTTCAAATATTCCTTAAGAATGTATGATTTTATAGTCACTTTTTAATTGAAACCATTTTACTGGATCTTCTATTTTAATCAAATATAACACTTACTTTGGTAGACCTTCAATGAATTCTTTGATGCTCACAAAACAGAAAGTGATATTTTTGCTATAGTCTCCAAAGCTGAAGAATTTGATCAAATCAAGGTAAGATTATTTGAAGCTTGAATCAAATGCATTTGGCTTATATACAGTCATTCATTTATAAAAGCTTATAATTAATTGTTATTCCTGTTACAGTATAAGCTGTGTGGCACTTCGCATTTAGAGTACCAGCAATGTTCTTCCATTTATCAACAGTGTCCACTATCCTAGATTATGCTATTATGTCATTCCTGACATTATTCTTTGCTCTCTACTGCAAATCAAATATAATTTAAGTAGGTTTGCAGTAATGAAACTAGCAGAGAATATAGTATGTAGATTTTGGGTTATTTGCAATATAATGTTCACTGAAGAAAATATAAAGGACATGCATGATTCAAACTTAGATATGAGTATTTCTGTACCCGTATTATAATTTAATCTTATTAACAGTGAAAACTTTAATACTGTGAATCATAGTACTTCACAGCTTTAAGCTATGAATGTGTTATACCATATAAAAATATATGACTGTAATGAATGCATTTGAAGATAATTCAAGTTTGCCCTAATCCATTTGGGCAGAGGTTTTACTCTGGTCAAATAAAATATGAAATCTCATCAACTGAAGGATGGTGAGGTCAGAAGATTTAATTTTTGTGGCATATCAAATTTTTATATGTCAATGGCAACTTTAATATTGGTGATGAATAATAAAATGTAATTGTATCAGCCTCAAGATAGTTTCTTATTGTATTTTATTAGCTACCTGTGAAAAATTACTATTATATTAATGTACAAGAGAAAAATGTTGAAAAATGAAAGCCTTAAAAAAACATGCAATGTGATTTAGTTTAAATACGAAAAATTTCAATAAATCAGCCCAAATAATCTTATAAAAACATTGATTCTTCCAGGTCAGAGAAGAGGAAATAGAGGAGCTAGATGCCTTATTAAACAATTGCTGTGAACTCGCAGCTCCTGGAGGTGTAGAGAACAGTTACGGGAAAATAAACATCCTACTTCAAACTTACATCAGCCGAGGAGAGATGGACAGTTTCTCCCTTATATCAGATTCTGCGTATGTGGCCCAGGTAAGAATATTACTCCCCTCCTGTTTTCTCTTCCTTGTTTACTTTTAGAAACTCAAGATATTAATTCATGCTATACTGTGAATGTATTGCATTGTGACATGCCACCAATTACCGTTTTATTGCAGAACTGGTTCTGTATCTTTTATGCCCTCTGTGCTGTTAGATCAGAAATGGAGGTGGGATTTGGTGGTGGATTTGGTTCTTTTAGATGTTGCTGTTGTTTTCATTTTAGAGTTTAAAGATATCAACACTTGGTTTTTCCTGAAGTTCACTTCTTTTACTTAGAAAGGGCAATAATACAAGAATATTTCAAGCAGAGTAAAAGATTGTGGAACCTTTATAACTTACCCCAAATGTTAGAAATATAAACAAAATTTTTACCATTAAATAAGGCTTAATAGCAGTGCCTCACACCATATTTTCAGTCTGATAAGTCTGTGATTAAAAAAGTAATCTTTCTTCCCTACCAATGATACTTAAAAATTGAGAACTGAAAGAAAATTATTCCCTAAATTACAGCTCATTAAATGTATTTTTTTTAAATACTGTAGTATAAAATGTGGTAGTATTTATGTTTTTATATTCAAGCCCTCGTGTGAAGTAAAGCAGGTTATTTTTTGCAGTATTTGCCTTTCAAATGAGGCTTCCCTTCTAGACATGTTTAAAAAAAATACTTTTTACTTATCAAGAATACCTTTTTCAAGAGAGAGAGGCAAACCATGAAACAGACTCTTAACTATGGAGAACAAACTGATGGTTACCAGCGGGGAAGTAGGTGAGGGGATGGGTGAAATAGGTGATGAGGGTTAAGGAGTGCACCTGTTGTGATGAGCACCGGCTGATGTATGGAAGTGTTGAATCACTAAATTGTACACATGAAACTAATATAATACTATATGTTAACTATACTGTAATTAAAAAGAAAAAGAAAAAAGAATCCCTTTTTCATCATTTTTCATTGAGTAGTGCCTCCTCTAAGTTAAAGAGAAATAAAAACTTAATCTTATTTTAAGTATAGAAACTATTCTGCTATGTATCTTATGTTGGTAATTTTGTTCAAAGACTTTATATAGAAAAAGTATGTTTGTGTTAAATAAATGAACAGCCATGAATATTCAGAAGTGCTTTGAAATAACTGTAAATGTGAAATATTTGCAAACATGAACCAAGATATATTGGCAAACAATTTGAATGAATTCAGTAATTTAATCAAAGTAACCAAGGAACCAGGTGATGATTTCATATGCTGTATAAACCAAATATGGATGTGGTGAAAAAAAATTTTGTTTGCGTATTTTGGAACCATGTATTTCCTGCCATAGAAAATTTATATATAATTTATAATCTCTAAACCCTGTGACTTCTACAGGAACCATTGTTTCTAACTTATTTTATCTGTTTTTCTGAAAAAATGATATTGTCATTTTACATTTTCTAATGATTTTATATTGAAATAGTTAATGACTTAAATAAAAGTTAAAGGGGCGCCTGGGTGGCTCAGTTGGTTAAGCGACTGCCTTCGGCTCAGGTCATGATCCTGGAGTCCCGGGATCAAGTCCCGCATCGGGCTCCCTGCTCGGCAGGGAGTCTGCTTCTCCCTCTGACCCTCCTCCCTCTCATGCTCTCTGTCTCTCATTCTCTCTGTCTCAAATAAATAAATAAAATCTTTAAATAAATAAATAAATAAATAAAAGTTAAAGCTTTTCTGGGTTCTGGATGAATAATCTGGCCACATTTCTGTTTGATTCAAGATTATGAAGGTATTATCAAAGACTGACACACAAATTGCTTTACAGTATAAGACAGGATTTCTTCATGATTGGTTCCCAAAAAGTCAGTTTCAAAAAATTAAGGTTATAATCAAAGCATCCTGGTTTTTCTTAAAAAGCTATTGTGGGTCTATCATCCTTGAATGCATTAGATAAATTATTGTTGAGTTTATATTTTAAATGTAAGCCACCAACAGTTCCACAACCCTCTCAGCTCTATAAAATAGTCATCCCTTCTGTATTTCTAAAACTTGATTCTCTCAACCCCTGAAATAAATCCTTAGCTCAAATAGTCTATGATTTTATAAAGAAGCCTCTATTTAGCTTCTCTAAACTGCGTATGTTAGAGATTTTGATCATTATTCCCCATTTATATCATTCCAGATTAAAATGCCTGCCTGTATCTCACATGGGATTTCTCCTTCCATTTCTTTTAGCTTCTAGGGAACAACTGTAGGTTCTGACATAGAAAAATAACATACTTTCAAACACAGTTGGGAAAATTAGCCTAGTATCTTCTTACAAGAGCAGCTAAGAATGATGCCGGAAGAAGACCTATTTGGTAGATATAAATGTTCATGGGGCGCCTGGGTGGCTCAGTCGTTAAGCATCTGCCTTCGGCTCAGGCTGTGATCCCAGGGTCCTGGGATCGAGCCCCGCATCAGGCTCCCTGCTCTGCAGGAAGCCTGCTTCTCCCTCTCCCACTCCCCCTGCTTGTGTTCCCTCTGTTGCTGTGTCTCTCTCTGTCAAAAAAATAAATAAAATCTTTTAAAAAAAATGTTCATTTTATCATTCTCTGGGCCTAATAAGAGTCATCCTATAATTTTTATTGGGTATCAGAACTGTCCTCATACTTCTAAATACCATTTTTGTTCTTAAATTTCTAATACTGTAAAAAAAGTAGTCAAATTTGTCAAGAGACAAATACATATTTTATATAAAATGGAAAACCAAAGCCCTTAACTCTTATGATCATTTTTGCCTTGTAATTTCAAGCCAGATCACCTATTTGCTACTTAAAATCTTCACTCTTTTTCATCTTTTTTATGATTTTGACCAGATTTTAACATTCTTCATTTTTAAATATAGATGTCGTTCAAGATTGTGAGGTATCTCCCAAGTTCATGACTTTAAAAACAATCTTCAGTAAAATAACCTGCAAAGTTAGTGATAGAGGGAAGGAGGCAAAACAAACGGAAACTAACTGTAGAGATGTTAAAAGGGCTTCAATCCTTGTAACTTTCTATATGTCTATTAATGAAGTTTTCCTGACCACCAAATTTAGGACCTTGGAGTTAAATTGGACTTGTTTAGACCTGGCTTTGATTAGATACTCTGACACCAACTATCTGTGTGATCTAGGTCAAATTATTAACCTCACCAAGCTCTGTTATCTTCATGTATAAAATCATAATATCAAGACCAATTGAATGCAGTTGCCATAAACATTAAAGGAGATAGCATACAGATTAAATGAGATAATAAAGCAGTTAAGGTGTTGCTTGGTTTGTAGGGAACCATTAATACAGGTAGCTGAACTCATCAGGATTTCCTTTATCACCCTTCTCACACTAATTTTTCTGTCTGACTGGATCCCAAAGTCCTCTTTATTTCTCTACGTAGACTTTTAATCACTCCACTATATACCCAAGGGGATCCTCAGCTGTATCTTATATTCTAGGTGGCCTCAACAGCCTTTTAAGTCTTACGCATACCTTGTATCTCTTCCTCCTTCATTCCTGGTTAGGGAGCATAGGGTGGAGCCTCCTAAGAACCTGGATATGAGACTACCATCTGAGATTGAACAAGATAACATCCACTTATGAAAGATGTGATTATTCTTATATAGAAATAATAAAGATAATTACGGTTATATGAGAATAGATTTTGCCCACAATTAAAGGCTGCAACTTGGCATGCTTCTTCTAAAACTGAGTGTGAATGACAAATCTGACAAATTTAAAGTACAGAGTACCTAACCACCAACCCCCTTTTTATTCTTCAGAATGCAGCTAGAATTGTCCGTGCTCTTTTTGAAATTGCTCTGAGGAAACGTTGGCCTGCCATGACCTACAGGCTCCTGAATCTTAGTAAAGTCATTGACAAGAGGCTTTGGGGTTGGGCTAGCCCTTTGAGACAGTTTTCAGTCTTACCACCACACATTCTAACAAGATTAGAAGAAAAAAATCTTACTGTGGATAAGCTGAAAGACATGAGGAAAGATGAAATAGGTAAGAAGGGAGCAAAAATGTTTTAATGTATTGTTCTGTACAAATAAAATATTTTATTAGATATAAAAGAAAACTATTGTGTATTTTCATATTACTCAAGATAAACTTTTTTACCATTTTAAATCCAGTTGGTATCAGTATGTAAATAGCATTTGTTCTGCTTTTATCATACGATGTTAAAAAATTATTCCTACATACATTTCTATGTACCTTAACATTTTATTGGACAAACTTACAATGTATTGATTACTTAATATTTCAGATTCAGAATAGGGATGACATTATACATGAAGGGAGTCAGGCTGAAGAGAAGTAAGGGGGAGGACTACTGCTGACAAAAGGTCCAATGATGGAAAGAGAGGCTGAGATAGTTATTTCACTTGTATAGTAAGACTACTTTAAGACAGAATGGTAGAAAGTATCAATAAAAATAGAGAGAAATTGAGGATATTAACTAGAAAAATTAAGATTACTTACATTGGGGTAACATATGTAAATATTTTATCAAAATAAGGAAAACCACTTCAGTTTCAAATTCTGGTGAATATAGAACATTTTGATTTGTTCATAAACATACTTTAAAAAATTGCATTACAAAGAACCAAGATATATAAGAAATATTGATACTATTAAATATTATCTGATACTATTAAATATTAAATAGTAAGTGGAAATATTATTTCCACTTAATTGCTTGGACTCAAGTAGGAAGATGTTTATAGTCAGTCACATCTGTTTGTGACCCCCTCCCCACCCTGGCATTCCCATACATAACTACTTCAAAATCTAATCATATATGAAAATAGGTATAAGTGGGTAAGTTTGTGCTACGTTAACCATATTTTATATTTTAGCTTTATTTTTTTCTGGAAATGAGTTTGGATGGGTGATTTGTGTTTGATTACTAAAGCATTTCCCATCATGGTTATAGAGTTGAGAAATAGACTTTGTGTAAATTAATGGCTATTTTCACAAAATACTAAATTTTTTAATGTGTCGTGAGCTAACTAGGAGAAAAGTGGAACTGTTTATAGTAGTTTAAATACTGTCAAGTCTCAGTAATTTTGAGAGCCCTATTAATAGCTGAAGAAACCTTGATACTGGTTTTCAGAGCTATGAATTGCTAATTCAAGTTAACTATTACAAAATATTCAAACATGCCAGGTCAAGAATGTCAACTATTCTACATAGCAAATCATAAAACAAGCAATAAAACCACCTTCTCTGAAATCCCATTTACAAGTCAGATTATGTTGCTTTTTTTCTGTCTGAACACATTTCTTCTGTGTGATGTTTTCCTTACAGGTCACATGCTGCATCATGTGAATATTGGACTCAAGGTCAAACAATGTGTTCATCAGATTCCTTCTGTTACAATGGAAGCATCCATTCAGCCCATCACACGGACTGTCCTCCGAGTGACGCTTAGCATCTGTCCTGATTTTACTTGGAATGATCAGGTAAAAGTAGAAAATATCTCTATCAATGGTAAGCAAAAATGTCCGCCCTGCAGGTTCAACTATACCTCCTTACATCTGTCTTTAAGGCATATAGAAAACTCTAAAAAGAATACATATTGAAGATTCATTTAAAGCATTGTAGTAATATTTACTATCATCCTCAAGAAAAACATGCTATAATATATTAATATGGCAACCAGTGAGACCTCTTCAGAACCTTTTAGGTACCTGAAAGTTCAACATTGAACAATAGTTTAGTGGATTCACTTACATAAAGACTGTGTAATTCTGTCTTCTTTAATTTTCTCTTATCTTCATTTTTGCCAGCTCTACTTACTCTGTCATTTTATCCTACTAAAAAGTCAAGATTCTTTGTACTAAAAGAGCCCTTTTAAAATCCTAATATTTCTGGGCGCCTGGGTGGCTCAGTCGTTAAGCGTCTGCCTTCGGCTCAGGTCATGATCCCAGGGTCCTAGGACTGAGTCCCATATTGGGCTCCCTGCTCAGCAGGAAGCCTGCTTCTCCCTCTCCCGCTCCCCCTGCTTGTGTTCCTGCTCTCGCTTTCTCTCTCTCTCTGTCAAATAAATAAATAAAATCTTAAAAAAATAAAATATAAAATCCTAACATTTCTCAAGCTATCAATCTTCTCTTCTCTTTACCATTAGATGTGTAGAAAGAGCATTCTGTATTTTCTCCTGGTCATCAGTTTCTTTCCTGCTGAGACTACTTTCTCGGTGATCGCCAAAACCTAACTGGTTACCATAATAAATGACTTTTTCTCAGTTATTTTCTTTACTTCTCTGAACATTCAGCACTATACATTGTCCTTCTTGCAAATGTCCTTCCTTGACACCCATCACATTTCTGTTTCTGTTTTTACCCTTTCTATTCTTCTTTCTAAATCTTAGGTGTTATGGTAACTATGTTTATAGTTAGTCACATCAATTTGTGACACCCTCCCCACCATAGTATTCCCATACATAACTATTTCAGAATCTAATCATTTATGAAAATATGTACAAGTGGTGTTGAGTTTGATAAGTTCTTTATAGAGACCTGTACCTCTGAAACAAATAATATATTACATGTAAAAAAAAAAAAAAAAAGAAGAAGATAGTAGGAAGGGAAAAATGAAGGGGGGAAAATCGGAGGGGGAGACAAACCATGAGAGACTATGGACTCTGAGAAACAAACTTGAGGGTTCTGGAGGGGAGGGGGTGGGGGAATGGGTTAGCCTGGTGACAGGTATTAGAGAGGGCACATATTGAAGGGAACACTGGGTGTTATGTGCAAACAATGAATCATGGAACACTACATCAAAAACCAATGATGTATGGTGATTAACATAACATAATAAAATAAAATAAAAAAGAAAATATGTACAAGTGGTTCACCATATTTTATATTTTAGCTTCATTTTTTCATATATCATATATATGAAATCTTATATATGTATTTAATGTACACACACACACACACGAGAAGATCTACTCTGGATCCTCTTATTCTGTCAACATTTTTTAAGGTCTATCTTTGCAACAGTTACTGTACAAAGACTATAGTAGAGAGTGATTGTAGATACAAAAGCAAGTAACTCTCAATCCTTTCTTTCAAGAAGCCAGTGGAGGAAAACGAGGAAATCCGTAATTGTAGTAGCCATGCCTACTTTACATGGTTGTTGTAAGGTTCTGATTAAGTATAAGTAAATATCTTCTACACTACCTGACATTATTAGTATATCTTTAATGTGAATTAATTTTATTCATCAACATGCTTAAAAATTATCCAACCATAGTCTTAAGTCTACCACTGGTGTTAAACTGCCCTAACTGGTGATTCCTTCAGTTTTCTCATCTGCAAACATGCATAATAATAATAATTAATTTTCTCACAGAAATGCTGTGAGAGCTAAATGATATAAAATCATATTTAATATTTCTATAAACATAAAATTTTACATAAAATATAAAATTAGTTAAGCCATATACTCATATTTCATTTTATATTTAATAGAGGGTTTTGAAATGCATAAAAATTTTATTTCCTTTTTTTCACAGTTTTCTTCTATCGGTATCCATAAAAAAATCTTCCACAGTTTGATTTAATTAGTAAGATAGAGTACTTAATAGTTTGTATAGTTAACTCTATCAGAATGCTGTTGGCTGCAAGAATAGAAAACCTGACTTATTTCAAAGTGACTTAGGCAAAAAAATATATTATCTTCCACAGTAAAAGGTCCACTGATAGAATAGGCCCCAAAGGTGATTAAGTCTATTTAATGCTATCATTTAGAGCCCATCTTTTTGCTGTCCTGACACTCTTGGCTACTTTCCAGATGTTTTCTGTGCTTCCTTGTGCACATTTAACAGGAAAAGGTGAACACACCCCTACTTTATCAACCCAGAGCATGAACCATAAGACCTTTCCCTTAGTCTAATTGGGCCAGTATTGGGCATGTGCCTATCCCTTACCAAAAGCTGTTTGTTATAAGGAGGATACTGTAAACTGATTGGCTTGGGCTAATCAAAATCATCCTGAGAGATGAGTTCACCTTCTCCTGAGTCACATAAGAGAGAGATGAACACTGTACAAGACTGGGCTTTGTTAGGAAAAAAAGAGGGAGAATGAGTACACAAAATATGGCATATCTGTCTATCCAGTGGAATATTATTTGTCAGTGAAAAAGAATGAAGTACTGTTACATGATACAACATGAATGAACCTTGAAAACATGGTAAATGAAAGAAGCCAGTCACAGAAGACCACATATGATACGATTCTGTTTATATGAAATGTCCAATATAGGCAAATATTTATAGAGATAAAGTAGATTGTGGTTGTCAAGCTTGGAGGTTGGGACAATGGGGGAAGATAAGTAGTGACTTGCAGATGGGTGCAAGGTTTCTTTTTGGGGGTAATTCTAAAATTAGATTATGGAGATGGTTGTAAAAGATTTGTAGAAACCATTGAACTGTGTATACTTTAAGTGAGTGAACTTTTTTATGTAAATTATGTATCAATAAAGCTGTTAAAAAGAGAAAGAATAGGTGCTGGATTTGCAAACAATATCCCTTACTTGAGTTAAAATATACTTAGTATTAGAATATTATTTTTCTTCTAGGTCCATGGGACGGTAGGAGAACCTTGGTGGATTTGGGTAGAAGATCCTACAAATGATCATATTTATCATTCAGAGTATTTTCTAGTTCTGAAAAAACAGGTAAACATGGGTGTGTCCTTATTATGTTGCTATCATAGAAAGAAGAAAATATAAGCTAAATAATTTCTGTTTGTACCTATTTCTCTATAATTTCATAGTACCCTTAAAGCTTTATTTTTTTTAATGTTTCTTTTTGGTTTCAAAGGTAACAGGAATTGCATTTTATTGTATTCATATATTCAATGTGATCTTGGTTTGAGAAATTGAATTGTAATCTTTATCGTGGTTTAAGGCATGACTTCCAGAGGAGTGAAATATGTCAAATGGATGGGATAAATAATGTAATGGATAAATAAGATTAAATAAATAAAAATTAATAGCTTTAGATGTTACCAAAAAATACTACAGAGTATTGACTCACATTGTGAAAAGGGCATTTTTTAAAATTTTCCATGAATCCCAAAAGAAAGACTCAATTTGATGCTAGCAAATCTTTAACTGTGATGCTTCATCCATGATTCCTCTTTTTATCAAAGAGAAAGCAAGCTTTAGGCTGGGAACCCTGGGCAGACAGCAGTAGAATTTCACAGCAGTGTTTCTTTTCATAATTACCTTCTATTTATGCTAAGTTCTG
Organism: Mirounga leonina; assembly: GCF_011800145.1. Taxonomy (NCBI): domain Eukaryota; kingdom Metazoa; phylum Chordata; class Mammalia; order Carnivora; family Phocidae; genus Mirounga; species Mirounga leonina. The sequence continues at coordinate 57,307,955 of NW_023270807.1, read as the reverse complement.
TTACTCCACTTAACGTAGTAGTAAAATTTAAAGAAAAATATTAAGTAAATAATTTGGTAAAAATCATGAAGTTAAGTAATTTAATGAATGAAATTTGGGAAATTCTGATAATGAGTCAAACTGGTAAGCTGTTAGTACATGATGATATACATAAATAATATAAATTGAATATAAATTTAACTTTCTATAATATCAGGTATCCTCAGAAGGGAACCATGTATAAATTTCTGAAGTGCCTAAATATCTCAACTATTTAGAAACCCAAGATATTTTCTTATGTTTAGTACCTGTTGGTGTAGATAGCATTTTCTTAACAGTAGACGAGGAAGGCCTTTATGATATCAGAATATTCATATTCACTTGAGACTTTATTTCACATTAGGTCATTAGTAAAGAAGCTCAACTTCTGGTATTTACAATCCCTATTTTTGAGCCTTTGCCTTCCCAGTACTACATCCGAGCAGTGTCTGATAGATGGTTAGGAGCTGAGGCTGTATGTATTATCAACTTTCAACATCTGATTCTACCAGAGAGACATCCTCCCCATACAGGTAACATAATTGAATAGTAACTTGAATCATTGATATTGTTTTCATTAAGGTTGCAAGTGTTTATGCTTTAAAGTTGTCTAAATCTGAATCAGAATTGAACTCATTTAGTCAATATAGTTTGAAAAGAGACTTTCCAAAATCAAATCTATGTATACATTTGGTAGAGCTTAATGGTGGGCCTTAATTTTGTTTGAGTTCCAAAAACATTAAGCCTTGTTCAATTCCCATAGCTCTAACGAGGTGGAGACTCACTACTTCTGTATTATTATGCCTTCATCTCTATTTTTTTTAAAAGATTTTATTTATTTATTTGAGAGAGAGATTGAGAGAACGAGTGGGAGGAGGGACAAAGGGAGAAGCAGACTCCCTGCAGAGCAGGGAGCCCGATGTGGGACTCGATCCCAGGACCCTGGAATCATGACCTGAGCCAAAGGCAGACAACTTAACTGACTGAGCCACCCAGGCACCCGCCTTCATCTCTATTTTATAAACAGTCATTACAATGTCTCCATATCTCCTTCGCTTTCGATTGCAAGTATTATTTGTCATTTAATCTGTGCTCTTTGGGAAACTTTTGAGGTATCCTTTTTGTTTGCATTTATTGCTAATAAACTTATTTCTAGTGTGTTAAATGAATTAAAGTGAATTGTAGGTTCTTTTTCTTCCATATAGTATGCTTCTACACCAGAAGAAAAAAAAGCTAATATTAAGGAGTCAGGTTATGATATCACTGCAGAATGGATTCACTATACCTCAAGCCATTCATCCTACAAACAAGATGTACCCTTTTTTTTTTTTTTTTAAAGATTTTATTTATTTATTCATGAGAGACAGAGAGACACAGAGAGAGGCAGAGGGAGAAGCAGGCTCCCAAGGAACAGGGAGCCCAATGCGGGACTCAATCCTAGGACCCTGGGATCATGACCTGAGCCGAAGGCAGAGGCTTAACCATCTGAGCCACCCAGGTGCCCAAGATGTACCCTTTATATTAGTTCTCTTCCCCCACACTAATGTGATAAAAGGGAATATGGTAATCTGCAATATCATGTAACAGTTTTTCATTGTCAAAACTAACAAAAATCCATTTTAGATTTTTGTAACATGAGGAATTATCTTTATATTTTGATTTATTAAAGAAGGAGAATTTCATGAATAAATGTTTGTATTGGTACTTTTAAGTGCCCTATATTCTATTTTAAAAATATCTTTAGATTAAGCTATTAATTTAGTGTATTAAGTGTATTTCTTGTTGAGAATTCATAATTGATGATTAATGATTTCAAGAGGCCCTTAATTTAGAGAAAAATAAAGGTCATTTTTTTCATATAATTCCTCTGAAGACAAACTGTTTTCAAAATAAAAATATTATTCCTTATCACTTTTAATGAATACATTTTTTAACAGTCCTTTGGGAAATGAAAGCAGGCATTAATGTGATTTTAATCTTTGCCATTTTTTGTCAAATGTGTACCTTGTTTATTACCTTAGCATATCTTAAAGAGAAATACTTTAGACTACTGCTTAAAACCACTTTGATATCTTGACAGAACTAAAAAAGTTTGTCAACATAGAGAAATAGTAAGATTGCAGTGTCTACTGATAATACTCATTGAAGAGGACCTTTCTGTTTTTCTTCCATCAAATATGCCTATATATGATATCTAGACTCTCAAAATACGTAAAAATGTTTGATGCTTTAATTTTAAAATATATGCTACCATCATCACTACTAGATCTCTTTGAGTGCAGTACTTGATTTTAACATGCATTAACATTGTGTTTTAATGCTCATTTAATCACTTCTCTGTTGAGTGGCCAAGCACATATCACCCTATTTATAGAATTAGTTGACTTCTGACTACACTTTAAAAAGCAGTAAATGCACCACTGTGACATCTCAGTTGATATTAGAAATGCATGATACAACCTCAGTGATTCCAGTTCTATTTGGCTGAGTGTGGGTAAGGGTGTGTGTTTATGTGGGTGTGTGTAGGCACCCTGTTGAGCCTGAGTCAAACAAGAAAATTCTTCACATTTCACAGAAGTGAATCATCATAATTTAATATTGTCAGCATATACCAAAATGTTTATTTTTTAGTTCCTATTAAGAATATGTGTATGCGGGCGCCTGGGTGGCTCAGTTGGTTAAGCGACTGCCTTTGGCTCAGGTCATGATCCTGGAGTCCCTGGATCGTGTCCCGCATCTGGCTCCCTGCTCAGCAACCTCTGATCCTCCCCCCTCTCATGTGCTCTCTCTCTCTCATTCTCTCTGTCTCAAATAAATAAAATCTTTAAAAAAAAAAAAAAAGAATATGTGTATGCTTTGATTAGCATTGCATGTTAAGACTTCCTCCCCTCTTGATTTTCAGTGCTTCAGAAAATTTAGGAGATTATAATCTGCTATAGAAAATTTATGCAGTCAGCTCTCAATTACCTATGTAATAGAGTAGAGCTGTGGGGCTAAGATAGTATTTTAAAAATACCTTTTTATCTTTAAGTACAATTTTTGAGAATTCTCTACACTTTCCATCTTAAAACTGTACTATGAAGATCTCACACAGATATAGACCACCATGTCCCCTTACAGATTTTTTTTTTCTTCCTTATTCTAACTTCAGATGGGTAGAATTATCCTCCATGAAAGAATCCTGAGAGTAAAGTTAGTTGCCTTCCAGTTTTCTAACTGATACTTTTCTGGGTTATGGGAAAATACAGTGTCTGTCAAGTTCAGGAGTATATAACTTCATTTCTCTAAATAATTTTAACTGTCTAATCTCCTAGACCTCTAGTTTATATAATGAGATACAACTAAATTTGTTTCTTTCAATGTTTTCTCAGTGCAGTTCTTTTTTACCCATACATTCTCTGATTTGAAACTCCACCTAAGCTTCTTCCTGTAATTATTTTAAGTTTATTTTAGTTTATATTGACTAAACCAATAGCTCCCTCAACCATTCTGATTTGGTCAGTTTTCTAACAGATCAAAGGAAATTTATTATTGATAACCATTGTAGTTCTGCAGTCTACAGATGGTTTTCCTTTTTCTACAGATTGGGGTAGATTTAATTTTCTTCTGCACCACGCATATTTTCATATACCAGTCATTCAAATTATTTTCCTGATTGGAAAAGAGCCATGTAGTGGTTTTAGAGTTGGTATATGGGGAACTCTCCCAGAAAAGTGTCCCAATATGTCAATATTACAAATATGTGACAGGGAGAAAAAAGGAGCTGTAACTAGTATATAAAAATTTATGTTAACCCTCTTTCCCCCCCTCCAATGAATTAAGGATTGTTATAATTTATTCCTGAGAGACAGTGTTTAGTATTGTGCATTTTTTACAGTTATGGCAGTACCTGTTTCATCTTTTCAGAATTACTGGATCTTCAGCCTTTACCAATCACAGCTTTGGGATGTGAAGCATATGAAGCATTGTACAACTTTAGCCACTTTAACCCTGTGCAGACACAAATATTTCATACACTGTATCACACAGACTGTAATGTCCTACTTGGAGCACCTACTGGATCAGGAAAGACTGTTGCTGCCGAATTAGCCATTTTCAGAGTCTTCAACAAGTACCCTATGTCAAAGGTCTGTTTGAAGGAATCATATGCTTACATTAAATTAGAAAACACAGTTCATAATCTGTAAACTAGCCAGTTCTAAACACACAGCAGGACTCAATGAGTAGATTTGTCACTCTCTTAGTGAATTTTCTGGTGGGACCAGATCAGTATTAGAATAACTGGCCAGAGGAAACAACAGATGTTGGAGAGGATGTGGAGAAAGGGAAACCCTCTTACAATGTTGGTGGGAATGCAAGCTGGTGCAGCCACTCTGGAAAACAGTATGGAGGTTCCTCAAGAAGTTAAAAATAGAGCTACCCTATGACCCAGCAATTGCAGTACTGGGTATTTACCCCAAAGATTCAGATGTAGTGAAAAGAAGGGGCACATGCACCCCAATGTTCATAGCAAGCAATGTCCACAATAGCCAAACTGTGGAAGGAGCCGAGATGCCCTTCAACAGACGAATGGATAAAGAAGATGTGGTCCATATATACAATGGACTATTATTCAGCCATCAGAAAGGATGAATACCCACTATTTGCATCGACATGGATGGAACTGGAGGGGATTATGCTAAGTGAAATAACTCAAGCAGAGAAAGACAGTTATCATATGGCTTCACTTATATGTGTTAACATAAGGAATAGCATAGAGGACATTAGGAAAAGGAAGAGAAAAATGAAAGGGGAGAAATCAGAGGGGGAGATGAACCATGAGAGACTGTGGACTCCAGGAAACAAACTGAGGGTTTTAGAGGGGAGGGAAGTGGGGGACTAGGTTAGCCTGGTGTTGGGTATTAGGAGGGCACGTATTGCAAGGAGCACTGGGTGTTATATTCAAACAATGAATCATGGAACACTACATCAAAAACTAATGAAGTACTGTATAGTGACTAACATAACATAATAAAAATTAATTAATTAATTAAAATAAAATTTTGGTACATATCCTTCCAAAAACAACCAAAGAATAACTGGCCAGAAAAAATTTTATCTTAAACTTTGGAGTCCTCTAGTTAGGTTTTTAATGTACATGTCGGTTCCCACATGTCCTTTCCTCATTGTGAGATGCATAATTCATAGCCATATTTATAAGATAATGACTTGTAATCAAATCTTTTTGCTATAAAAGAAATGCTAATACTTTAACAAATACAGTTTGATTATACACATGAAATACAGAGGCAGTTTTTGTTCCACATTTCTGCAAATGGCCATATTATTGATGGAAAATAACATGGTGAGTCAAATAAGTATTGATTTTATGCTTTCTTGAAATGTGAAGTACATACTCATAGTTTAGAAGTATTATTTTTCAAGAAAGCTAATTCATACACTGTGATTGGAATTATATGGTATTTTCCTTATCATTTATTATTTTAAAAATGTTTTAACTTCTTTTTCAGTGATTTTCAATTAGTGGCTTTTCTTCCCTGCTTAACTTGAAGTTTTCCTACTTCTCAGTCTATTTTGTGGTTATTGATCCATTATAAGACATGTTAATACAACAGTAGAGCTCTACTCTAAATTTGAAACATTTTATAAAGCAAAGAATTTTTTTTTCACTAAACAATCTGTATATAAGTTTGGATTATTAAAGACCAATTGTTGTTATTATAAAAAAAGGTAGAATACCTAAAATGTGTGACTGTCATCTTCCATAAAATCTGCGATAAATTTAAACAACCATATTTATCTCTCTTTAGAATTTCAAAAGTAGTAACTTTTTTCATGGAAGAGTTAAATTCAGATAATTCTTGATCATAATACCAGGAAAAACTTTCATTTTCATCAGAATATAAAATACGTAAAGGAAATACCTTCAGTATTTTTTTTAATATTTAAAATTTTCTATGTCAAGATTTTTATGATGTATTATATTTCTATCCTACTTTGGATAAAGGTAGTTTGGGCAAATTAATGACTTTTCCCATTAATTTAAAATTTAAAAATAAAAGATACATTTTTAAACCACACTGTCATAGATGTAGATGGAGTTTGCCTTTATTTGAAAATGATGTCACTATTTTCATGAGATCTTTTTACCCTCCCCTCCCCTTTCAGGCAGTATATATTGCACCCTTGAAAGCCCTGGTACGTGAAAGAATGGATGATTGGAAAGTTAGAATAGAAGAAAAACTTGGCAAAAAGTAAGTTCTTGCTTTTTCAGAAGATATGCTTTGAATAATCTAAAAGGACCAACAAATAAAAGATTTGCATAAACCTGTTGAATGCTTTTACAGTGATTTTCTTAGTCTTTTATTTAAAGGTATTGTACTTAGTGTTAAAATGTTATCAAATTCCCATTGTTTTAATATTGAAAAATGCAAGTCCTTAAATTATTTAATATGAATACTTTTGGGAAGATAATTTTCTCAAAATTTTTAAATTCTAAAACAAAAGAAAAGTAAGTTTTATCTCTTAATTTTTCTTTCATACCATTCAGAGTAACTCCCAGTACATGTTTTGCATGTAAACAATTTACAGAAAAATAGAAATCCATTTAAAGAACCTGACTTTTAAAAAGGTATTTTAGTATTGCCCAAGGTTATTTATTCATTGTTTTTAATAGCAAGATTGCTGGTAACCTGAGTGCCCAATAGAACATGACTAAATAAATTATGGTACATTTACACAAGCAAAATATTCTGTCATTCTATAAAGAATGAACTTTGTATATACTGAAGGAATGATCTCCAGAGATACTATAGAAAATGGTTTTAAGTAAAGCATCCTATCATTTATTTTTTTTAAAATGGCAAAGGATATAAATATGTGGTTGCTTTAGAACAAGAACCAGGTGATTGGAAGATAGACACGTTACAGAGACTGTTCACCACACTTGAGTATAGTGCATATTCAAAATAATAAAATGTAAAAATAAAAAATGAATAAAAATAAGCAAAAGCTTTGGGAACACTATACTTGGGGGAACTAATCTTGCCTCTTTTTGTTTTTTGAGGATTAAGACAGATGGAAAAATTATTTAGGGGCTACCTGAAATTTAGAGTTGGCCTCCAGACCCTCTTCCTCTCTGTAAAACTGGGGTCTTCTTAGAATGAGGCAGCACATATGTGCCTCAGCATATGTTATTTATGTCCTATTATGTTTGAATTTGCCTATAATACCTATAGAAAAGAGAAATGAAGCTTACACATAATTATATTCTTAATGAATGCTTCTTTTTGTCTTAATAAGTTAACACTTACCCATAATTAGAAAGGTGTTTATTCCAACCTATGGAGAAGGAAGTATGAGTTAAACTCTATAAAAACACATAGGGCAGAGACTTTGTAAGCATAATCACAGCAAAGTTTGACACCTTCGCATATCCGCATAAAAGTTAAATTATCAGTTATTTGAATTTATACATTCTCTTAAAATTCTTAAGAAACGTATTTTGGACTCACAAAAACTTTCAGAAATCAAAGGGAGATAAAGTAGGGTTAAGCATTATAAAATTTTATTTTGAAAGGTATTTTTGCCTTTCCAAGGTCATGTGTTATCTGAGAAAGGAGTCGTTTTTCTTCCTTTCCAGAGTTATTGAACTAACCGGGGATGTGACTCCCGATATGAAATCCATTGCTAAGGCTGACCTTATCGTCACCACACCAGAGAAGTGGGATGGAGTCAGTAGAAGCTGGCAGAATAGGAACTATGTGAAGCAAGTCACTATTCTCATCATCGATGAGATCCATCTGCTCGGTGGGTACCATGCTATGTGATACCAGTTTACACATTTTGACTCTGAAATGTGCAGCAGCTGGTATCAGGACCTGCTAAATGATTAACATGTATTATTCCTATTTCCTAGGGGAGGAAAGAGGCCCTGTTCTAGAAGTCATTGTATCTCGAACAAATTTCATCTCCTCGCACACAGAAAAGCCTGTGAGAATAGTTGGACTATCTACCGCGTTAGCTAATGCCAGAGACCTTGCTGACTGGCTCAATATTCATCAGGTATGTGGAAGATTGATAAATAAGCATTTAATACTGTGGCTTAGGTGGCTGTATTAAAGAGGCACCATAACATTATAAACTTAAATATAAAAACTGAAAATGATTTCTTTCTCGTTTTTACTCTAGATGGGCTTGTTCAACTTCCGACCATCAGTACGTCCGGTTCCACTGGAAGTTCACATTCAAGGCTTCCCAGGTCAACATTACTGTCCTCGTATGGCTAGTATGAATAAGCCTACATTTCAAGGTAAGCTTCAGATCCTTGGAATGAAATAGCAGCCATTTTGTGTGGTAGCCTTTAAATGCATTCCAGATAATTTGGATTTCTTTGAACGGGTGGTACTGCTCCAACTTCTACAAATGTAGGTTATGCCGCAGCTGTTAAGGCATAAAAATGTATGCTGAATTAACTATTGAAAATTGGAGAGATTTCATAGATGATACTGTCTTGGAAGTAGAGAAAAAAATGTATTTTTTAAAAGTAATTAAATCATTCTTAATCTATTAAGTTATTTTCTTATGGTAGTAGCTTGAACAAATGATAAATAGGAGCTCTAAGTGTAAAAAATATCTCATAATCTTAATCTTTACCAGAAACCATAAAACTTACAAATTTCAGTACTTTTTTTTTTTTTTACAATGCTTCTGTTTTTGTGTTTTTATTTTTTGGTTTTCCCTTTCTAACAAATTAGGCAAGCAAGAAAGATTTAAGAATAACACTCCTATTTTATTGAAACATGTTTTGTTGAGGCTGCATAAGGAATATTTATCATATCAATTAAAAATAACCTCCAAAATAAATTCTCTAATGTGAACTGCTGTTGATTGTGAGGTGACTTTTTAGCTGCTGTAATTAGCCTTATGACAGAAGCAAAGTATTGATTGTGAACTAGAGACCAGTCTTGGCAGTTCGGATTATTTACACCTCCACAGAAGCATTGTATAAAATCACTAATGAACAATAAATCTGCCGTGAGCTGTTCAGCCACACCTGTTCTCGCAGCAGCAAAAATCCATTAAATGTTGAGGTTTAAAAAAGAGACAGATTCATTCATGATTATGTGTACAAAAGATATCAATATTGTACTAATACGTGTATTTTAAACATTGTATTTCTAATATGATTTATCAAAGCATTACCATTTATATTCTGTAAGATTCGGATAAACTGTGAGTGAGAAATAGCATAAATGAGTTTATTTTTCATGGTATGTATTGTTGTGATTGCTTATATTTATTTAAGGAATGGCCAATTGCATACCAGTGATTGAAATGAAGCATTTTGTGTTCTATAAATCAATAGTAAATAACTGAAATACTTACACTTCTCTAGATACATCAGTACAGTAGCTGTCCTTATAAACTATTTATTATACTTGCAGTGTCTCACTATATTTCTTTGAGTTTAGAAGTATGATTTTATGATAGCTTCACTTCTCACTCTTAGGGCATAAATGTAGTCAAGGTCATATCAACATTTTTGTTACAAACCTTGTTTCTTAACCCATAAGAAGAAATTCTGCAGCTCACATTTCAAACAAGAAATTACAAGAAGGTTGAACTTTTTATATAAAACATTTAAATATCTCTGTTTTAAGAGACCTATGTACACATAAGGATAAATTTTACTTGTACCATCTTATCAGCATTTTGGAGCCAATGTGCAGTAAAGAAATCTTGTTTCCAGTTAGGTCACATGATTTATGTGGCTCTCTAGGTAATTTTTTCTGTCAGTCTTATTACTCAGGTTTCAAACCATTCATTTCCTCTTCTGTGTGTCTACCTTCCATGTGCCATCAGTCACATACAGATTCAGGCATGGTATTCTCTTCAGCTCTCTTCCACATTCTCTTATCTTTACTCTTGAAACCTTACACGTGTTTCAGGAAAACAGAAAACCTTCGTTTGACATATCTCTGACTAGTTTATTGATACAAACTCTCAATTATTCCATCGACTGGTACTGACAACAATAAAAGGAATTTTTTTGTGGCTTTTATTCTTAACAGAGTTTTCTTCAGTCTGCAGGACTTGACTCTCTCCCCGAGACTCCGGGACCAATTAAGTCTGTAATATCATAGCTTAGGCGAGCAGAAACACAACTCTGAAAACTGAACCTTAGATTGAGTATTCGTTTACAGCTGTTGCTAGAGGGTCGCAGCTTTTGTAAGTGTCACCTTCCTCAGGAGCTCAGAATAGAACTGAGACCTGACACAGTTAAATTTCCCCTGCCCAGGCAATGTACTCCCCAAGGTGGGTTCAGCTACCTTTCCTTTCCTACCATTTCTCTAATATGCTGTTGGGTCCAAGTCATACCACAAACAATGCTGAATTTCATGACCAAATTAAGAATTCACTTAAATCAATTACATTAAGTTTCATGCATCCATTTGATATCCTAATGACATGCAGATTCTGGTGTAAGTAGCTTACCCTTTTATTTTCCACAACTTTTCAATAGCAATTAGAAGCCATTCTCCAGCCAAACCTGTTTTGATATTTGTCTCATCAAGACGTCAAACTCGTCTTACTGCTTTGGAATTAATAGCCTTTCTGGCTACTGAAGAAGATCCAAAGCAGTGGTTGAATATGGATGAAAGAGAGGTAAGCAATCTATTTTATTTCTATTTCTTATACATGTCAAATTAGTTTGTATTTAATATAATGGAAATTACATATTTAATGATGTTTAGTTTTAATCTATACAAAATTTAGTATAACATTACAGAAATTTAGGGAAAAAGTAGGAAATGCATAATACTGCCACCTTAACACTATTAATATTTTGATGTATTTTCTTCTACTGTGTTTCTGGTAAATATTTACTTTTATATCCATATTTATTTCTGTATCTCTTCCCTTTAACATCATCACCTATGTATATTATAATCATATTTGTTTTTCTATTGGAGTGTTCACTGCCCTCATGGAACTTAGAATCAATTTTGCAAAATTAACTTTCTATAGAATATATAATAAATGACCATTTTCAAAAATTTAGAAAACACTAAATGTAAAAATTAAAAATCTGTTTTTTTATTTTTAATATTTTTATTAACCTATCCTTTAACCAAGTAGTAACCATCATTAAAATTGGAAGCAACTATAATTTTTTTTGTCTATGCAATTATAGTCTATTATGTGGCTATCCCATTAAATAAATAACCATACATCCTTATTATTATAGGTTTTTCTTTATTTAGACTTATTTCCTCAGTATAAATTTAAAATTAATGGGTAAAATAATATGGATTTTTTATAGCTTTTCATATACACTGCTAATTATTTTCCAAAAGGGTTGTACCAGTTGATGTTCTCCCACTGATACATGTATTGTCAGCAGTATATGAGAATAAAATAACAATTTTACTACACCCTCATTTGTTGTAATTTATCGATATATTACAAGTAAAATATTCCTTATTATTTTAATGTACATCTTGATTTTTGTGTGATTGAACTTTTTTTCATATATTTGTTTACTATTGGTTGTCTTTTTTTCTTTTTTTGTCTGTTCATTCCTTTGGACTTTTATCTTTTTCAGCACAGCATTTTTCTTATAGATTTGTGTGAGAGCCCTGGCAAATTAAAATACACATACACCCCTGAAATTTCATATATCACTTTTTTCCATAAATATTTATTACTATATACATATACACACATACTAATCTCTTGTCTGCTTTTATTAGTTAATTTTGCTAATTCCTTGGATGTCTTTTTGTCTTAGTAGCTTTTTACAAATAGAAGTTTTTGCATTTTGGGGTGCCTGGGTGGCACAGTCAGTTAAGCATCTGACTCTTGGTTTCAGCTCAGGTTGTGATCTCAAGATCGTGAGATCAAGTCCCACGCCAGGCTCTGCGCTCAGCTCGGAGTATACTTGAGTGTCTCTCTCCCTCTCCCTCTGTTCTCCCTCCCAACACTCTCTCTTTCTCTCTCTCTCTCTTTCTCCCTCTAAAATAAATAAATCTTTAAAAAAAAAAAGTTTTTGCATTTTGGAGCACCTAGGTGGCTCAGTCAGTTGAGTGTCTGACTCTTGATTTTGGCTCAGGTCATGATCTCAGGGCCGTGAGATGAAGCCCTGCACGCCAGGCTCCTCACTAGGCTGGGTGGCTGGGTGTGGAGCCTGCTTGAGATGCTCTCTCTCCCTCAGCCCTCCCTTCCCTGCTTGTACTCTCTCTCTCTCTCTCTCTTAAAAAAGAAAAAAAAGAAGTTTTTGCATTTTGTGTGATAGTTGATATCATTCTTTGTGATTCTTTCTACTACTTCTAAAGGTAGATAGTCCTCTTTCCCTCCATAGATTTATAGATAGTGATTTTCCTTTCTTGTACTTTTCTCATTTTTTAGAAATATTTTTGTCATTGGAATTATGATGAAAAAGTAGATGAAATCAGTAATAAAATTGTTGCATTGTCTCCCTTCTCTCTCCATATCTCCCCTTTCTCATCTCCTGCAGCCTGAAGAAGAAGAGTCAGAACAGTGTTTCTAACCCACTAGTGTCCAGTCTCAGCAGTTGGCATATTTTCCCTTTCCACTTCTCATGAGTCATTTAGGATTAGTGGACCAGTTGGATGATACTGTATCTATTACGTTTGTGTGTTAACTAATACTAGTTAACTAATAATTCGAAATGTTCTTGTATAGGCCTGTAGGTGACCTTATTCACTGGTAAGTAGCAGACCCCAATATTAGTTTCCTATAAAAGGTATCACATGACTCCTTTAAGTAGAGTGACTGCTATCATGTTACCTTTCAAGTTTCATCATTACTTCCTTAATGCTGTTTGTGTATACTAAATCTTTATTTAAGATCAAAATAATTCTGTCAAAAAGTTTCTTGTCCTTTTATTCACTTACTCAGCTAGTATGTTCAAAAGAGTCACCCTGTTGTGTCTAACAGTGTCTTGAACTTAGGAAGCAAATGGTGAAAAATAGATTGATGGAATATTAACAGTTTATGTGCAGCATCTGTCTAGGCTTAATATATTTTCTCTTGTGTCTTATCCCTAAAAATGTTCCAAATGGACACTTTTCTTTGAAGTCAAGGTACAAAGTACATACCTATTGAATACATTTTGAGATGTTTGTTCAAAATGCATATGTGTGTGTGTGCATGGCTGTGCATTTTGCACGTATGTGACTCATATTAACCTTAAATGTGAACCTCATGTCCTCTTCCCAGCTATAGTACACTTACTATTTTTTTTTTATTTTAATGTATGAGACCTAAGAAACTGTGGTCAGCTCAGCCATTGTGTAGAATTACTTCTCTGTTTTGTATTTTTTTTTCCTCAGCACAAAAATTTATCACCAAGGTTCATTAGAAACCGTAGAATTTACTTAGCATGGTTTCTGCTATTTTGTAGGTTTTTCACTGCTAAAATAAGACAGCTAGAAATTATGTCATTTCCGGACATTGTGTTTCACCAAGACCATTGCAATAATAAGACAATCCAGGTTTTGTTTCAGTCTTTCCTCTAAAAGTCAACACCTTTAAAATCAAAATGTCAGAGGTTTTGCAACTGATTGCTATGCAAATTCAATCTGATTATACCAATAAAGCAGGTGTTTCAGTTGTTGAATCCACTAATTACCTTAAAATAGGACTTTTTTAACACTTTAATCTTTATGAGAGTTACTTTCCGTAATAGTATAGACTAGAAGCTTAGTGACAATTCCTGTTGCTGCTTCTTGCACAGTTTCAGATTGGTGTTCTGCGGCAGGACCAGGTAGGTTAGGTGGGTGGATCAGCAAAGGCAAAAAAAAAAAAAAGTTATCCATCTATCTTCTTAATCCAGTAAATCTTCAAAGTACTAGGAAGCAGGACCACCCCTTCAAGTGTATCATTGATGTGAAATCATACTGCAGCATGGGGAAACCCCAAAAGTAATACCCTTCCATATTTCTCATCAGGAAATGATTTCAAAAGTTTGTGGGCATATGCTGCCATGTCACTTGGATTCTCAGTTTAATAACCACCGCTTCCACCATTAACCTCAAACTGTGGTTGGGTTTTTACATTACCCTCTTAACCTTCAAATCCAAGACAGAAACACCGGAATGCCTGAGCTTCACTGTCAGGCATGCAACAGGAATAGGGAGTATCTTCCCCTCTCTGACCTCTGAGGCGATACTCAGACCCTGGCTGTCTGTAGATAATCTTTCACAGTATGTTGGCTGGTTAAATCCAGTCACTCTGGTTCTTTTGCCATCCCATTTCAATATTCTCTAGCCAGTGGGCTAAAATATAAAGTTACCCACAACCAATACATTATTCATTTCAATTAGTTAAAATATATAAAATACGTTAGTTAAAATATGCTTAGAGCATATATGAGATAGCAAAGGTAGAGGTCACAGTATTTTTTTGCAACACAGGTCCAAACGTATTTGGTCGGGGAGCCAAACACATTTGTGATTTATTTTCTCTACCATCCATCACCTGCACACTTCTTCAAGCAGCCTCTAAGCTAATTAATATTCTTTATCCATTGTAGTAGCCAAAACCCACATTCCTGAGACGTTGGAATTTGGCTTTTTATATATGCTTACTATATAAGGCTTTAAAAGTTTTTGATTAGTTTTTCAAGTGGATACAATAGTGTGAGAAGATTTCTCTAGGGTCTATCCAAATTTTCCCTCCCCTTATTGTGTAGCAATAACCCAATTTCTTTATCAGGATTGGTTACCTAAACTACACTATGGCCACATTTTGCTTGTTTACCCCATACAATGAGAGATGTGGCTATTTCAGCTTCTAAGTAAATTGTTACATCCCTTGGATGTTAAGCCTCCAAACTAACACAGCTAGATTTATAGGGAAGGGAAACAAAAATTTTCCAAATGGTTTATTAGCTGTGACTGCAAAAAAACATTTGCACATATTGACTACTGTATCTTCTGGCAATGAGAGGAATAGTATCATTTAATGATTACTACTTCAGAGCATATACCTCATTTTACAAGAGAGCACCCCAACCTTGCCAAAGCAATGTCTCTTAGCTGCCACTCTGAGTCATTCTTCTATAAAGCCAGCTCTTTCTGGGTAATGAGGGATGCAATAAGACCAGTGGATCCCATGGTTCCATCGCCTTAATCTTTCTCTATAAAGCAAGTTCCTCAGTCAGAAACATTATCATACGAGATATTAGATGATGTATAAAGTGTTCAGTAATCCTACTATTGAGGCTACTGGCAGCACTCAATAGGCAGGAAAGAGAATCCAAATCCAAAGTGTCCATTGTAGACATCATCCCAAATAGACATCCCCTCTGTGATAGCAAGGATCCAGTATAATCTTCTTACTGCCAGTTAGCTCTCTGGTGCCCTGGGCAAGGTACTTTATAATGGGCCTAGGGATGTTTGCACTGGTGGCATAATAGCTGGGTCTGCCTGAGGAAATGGAAGTCCATGCTTAGCCTGTGCATAGTTTTCATCTCTTCCACCATGGCACCACTTAGTACATGAACCCCACTGCACAAAACACTGGAATCTGGGAGGGAGACTGCCTGGTATCCTTAGAAGTGGTCATTTTGCCCACTTGACTGTTAACAGCATTGTCCACACTGCTGTTAACTTTTTGGTAAACATCTTAATGGGATATAGGTAGTCTATTCTGGGACCATTCCAGAATTTCATCCACATAAAACTTGTGCCTTTCTTGCCATCTGCCTTCCAGTAGCACTGTTGTCAAGCTCCTGACCCTTTGACTAACCCATAGCCACAGAGCAAAGTGTGGAGCATCAATTCACATCATCTCTTTGCAGTAAAGTGACAGGGAAATACTTGACACTTAGCTGTTTTGAGAGTCATCCCCAAAAGGAGCTGTGACACCACATCAGTGTACTTCATATGGTGCTGCTATCTTATGCAAAGCTATTTGTAATTTGTAATTTTTTTTTCAGTCAATTTGACGTAAGAAATACCCATGGGGCCTCAGTGGGTTGAATTAGGGATAGCATGGAAGGAAAAGGCACACACGTGGAGTGTTCATGAATTACCTTTCATAATATTCTTCCATCTGGTCCTTTTATTTCTACTAATGATGGACTGCAGCCGGCACACCCACATGTATAGCTGGAGAGATCAGATAGCTTTGGTTCATGATCGGTAGCTTCAGTTGCAAGATTACCTGGTATCACAGAGTTAGGCATTTTTTGTCTCCCACATCAAAAATACCCATAAGAGTAATCCTCTAACTTAAGTCAATAGGCAGCTCTTACCAGAATTTGTAAAGTGTTCATTTATGTAACATATTTATTGAATATCTACAGCTTTACCAAGCACTCTGTTAGCCAACTGATGCCAATTCTCAAGGAGCTCAACTAGATAGAAATTTAAAAATATATATGATGAAGCAAATAATATTAATATTATAAAAATTATTATAAAAATGCGAAATGAAATATGATAAGGGGGTGTGGGGCTTCTTTAAATAAAATGGTCAGCAGAGAAGACGTCTTTAAGGAGATAACGTTTAAGCTGAGAACCAAAGCATAAGAACAAGTTAGCTACACCATGAGAGAAGATAATAGCATTTCAGGTAAAGGGAACAGGATGTTAAAGGAACTGAGAGCAGCTCAGCTGGAACAGAATAAGCTAGGAGGAAAATGATAAAAATTAAGTTTCAGAGATAGGCAGAAGCCCGCTCATGTAAGACCTTAGACCCATGGTTACAGAGCTCGGATTTTGATTCCAAGCACTATGGGAAGACAGTCATTTATTTATTTATTAAAGAAACATCTGTTGAGCTCCTTCTGCATGTTAGGTAAAGTTCCTACCCTGGGAATTAACATTCTTATGGAGATGGTTAGATAAAAAGCAAATATGTCAAATTGTGATAATTTCTGTGGAAAAATAAATAAGCAGGGTAAAGAGAAAAGAGGGTGCTGAATAGTAAAATGTTATACATTGATGTAAGTACAGAATGCCCTTGTGATGAGGGTAGCTTTGAATAGAGAACTAAAGGAAGCAAGGAAACAAACCAAGCAGGTATCTAAGGGGGGGGTCTGTAATTCTCTCAGGGAATTAAAAGGTTTTAAGCTAGGCAAATTACATACTCAATTTGCATTTTCAGATCACTTTTGCTGCTTAGTGGAAAATGGATTGAAGTGGAGGTTAAGCATGGAATTAATGATGGTGGTCGTGACCTAGGGGCCACCTAGAGTGGTGACAGTGGGAATGGAAAGATGTTTTGGCCTAGATTCACTAGGACTTTCTGATAGGTGAGACATGGAGGTTGAGAAAATGAAAAGAATCAAGAATAACTCCCCAGTTATTGACTCTAAACATCTGAGTAAATAATGGTGTCGTTTACTGAAATGAAGAGAGCTGAAAGTAGAGGATGGAGAGGAAGGAAAAGACAGATTTGAGCCAAGGGGGTGGCGGGGGGAAGAAAAAGAAAAAAGTTTTATTTTGGATGTTAATTTGTATTTCCAAGACTCTCAGGGCAGTTAGATATAGGAAGTCTATAAAATCCACAGGAGATGTGAAATGAACATACGAACTTGGGAGCATCAGCATAGAAGCAGCCTTTACCCAGGTAAGCACATGAGAGCCTGAGACAGTGTGTGGAGAACCAGAGGGCCAGGCCTTGAGGGACTCAAGGTAGAGCTTGGGTAGAAAAATGAGGAGCTGGCAAAGGGCACTGGGAAGGTGATGTCAGTAAGCAAAGTCTTAAAACATTGTAGATGAGAGGGTTTTGTGAAGGAAGGAGGGTTTAACTACTTCAAACGTTAATGGGAGCTGAGAGAGATGGGAAACACCAATGGGATTTAGTACTCAGACATCCTGGATGAACGTGGCAGGCAGCATCTCTGACAACTCAAAATCACCACATGTTCAAATTTGGTAGAGTTTCTACTAATGACAGTTTTTTTTTTTTTTTTAAGATTTTATTTATTTCACACACACACACACACACACACTCACAGCACAAGCAGGGGGATCAGGAGAGGGAGAAGCAGGTTCCCTGCTGAGCAGGGAGCTTGATGCGGGGCTCCATCCCAGGACCCTGGGATCATGACCTGAGCCAAAGGCAGATGCTTAACTGACTGAGCCACCCAGGTGCCCCTAACAGCAGTTTTCTATCATTCTTTTGATTCATTTGGTTTTTCATTCAGCCTATCTGTTGACCTCTTCCTTATAGGTAAAACGTTAGTACCAGGCTTTGAGGATGGATTTGAGATTGTTGAAAATCAGAAATTAAGTTGAATTTAATATAGGGTAATGACATTTTCAACTCGAAAATCTGTTCTATTATCAAACCAAAATAGATTTAGCTTATGATACAAAAGTCCCACCCCAGGTGCTTTCTATTTTGATCAGTTCTCAGACCTCTTAGTGACTGACCAGTAGAGAAATTATTAGGCTAACAAAATATTAAGTAACAAAACAGACATTATCCACAGATTTTCTGAGCATTGGACATTTGAACTTAGTTGGTCCTCATGGAGCAGTTGTGCAATTCAGAGCAGCTACAAAACATGAGGCTGTTTTATTTTGTCATAATTGATATCATGCATGTCTTAATGAAGAAGAGGCAAAGGTCTTATGCTTAGTAATAATTGACATATTTATAGACTACTATATAGTTCATTAAAGGCTTATATTAAGTCATTTAATCATGAATTCTGGGAGGGTTGTTCTTGTTATCCCAGTTTTACAGATACAAAAATTGAAACTGAAAGAATTAAGTAATTTCCCCAATAGCATGAAATAAATGGAGCTCAGAAACTCAAAACCGGGATAGCTGACCCAGCTTTTTCTCTCTGCCATACAGTAACTGAAATCTTTGGCAACACACTGACTAGAGAAAATGGAAAAGTCACAGTGCCCATATGTGTTTTGATAGGGATGGAAATATACAGTAAAGACAGAAAAGTCAGTAGCTACAATATCAAACATGGGCAGCCAATAAGAACTGTGTCATTCTCAGTCGTGAGTGGTGATATTTTCATTTATAAAAGAAGATACTTTTAGATATTCTTAATTTTTAGGCATAGGAGTGGAAATACTCAAATACTGAAGAATAAATAGATTTGCTAATCATCTTCATAGCTCCCCAGTTGTGAGTGTGGTACACAATTCATTATTTCAAGTCTAACCTGTTTTTTGCACACAGTCTAAAACAGTGAGGCCCAGGCTTAAGCCAAATGAATGATTTCATTATTTTAAGTATATCACATTCCTGTGGTAATTAGAAGTTGGTATTTTGGTTGAGAACATGGACTGGAGCCAGGCCTCTTGTGTTCAATACTGACTGTCCATTACAAGCTACTTGACCTTGGTTGGGTGTTAAGCCTCTGAGCCTTACCCCTTCATCTATAAAAAAATAATAATAATAATCCTATCCTTAGAGGATTGTTGTAAGTATTAAATGCATTAAGTTATGTAATATACTTAGAACAAGCCTGGAACAGAGGTAAATGTTCAATAAGTGTTAAATGTTATTACCATTATGGTACAGCACCATTGAATACCTTATAAATAGATGTTTTTTTTGCTGGAATCTCTGTGGTTAAATTTGCTGTTATTTTTATAATATTTTGCTTATGTTCCTCCACAAATTTAATTCATATTATTATAGTATTTGTTCATTTAAAATTATGCTACTTTAGCAAATTAATTTTATAACATCCCTTTCATCAGCTTTATCTGCATTTTAAAAGCTTTTCAATATATGGACATGTTCTCCAAACATGTGTTAGAATCTGAACTCTCCAAAAGTGGAAATAAGCATAAAATGTATATTCCAGAATAAATATGAAGCACTGACTTGGATTTCCTACCAATAGCATAGTGAATTAAGTTAGAAACATTAATAAGGAAAAATCTTTAATATTTCACCCTACAAACCAGTTTTGATATTGCTATCATTAAGAATTAGGACAAGCTAAAAAGGAAACACTGAAAATAGTATTGTGTTTATTTAGCAGACATAGCAAAGATTTACATGTTATTGTTTAGATTTCATTTATATATGTAATTCACATGTAATCGTATGTTTAATTACATATATTAATAGTATGGTAAATCATTTGAGGAGTCATTGTTTTGGGCTTCAGAGAGGACAGCAAGGAATATATTATGAGGAGTGTTGGCAAAGATTGGAAACTTACTATCTTTAATTAATTACTATTATTTTTAAATTTCTTTTCCCTTAGTAGATCAGCAGGATGTTCTAAAGCGTTTCTTTCATTTTAGTTTTTTCCCCTTCAGTCTGTGGGGTTTATCATACAGAAGTTTATTTTAAGAAATTAACACTTGGGGCGCCTGGGTGGCTCAGATGGTTGGGCGTCTGCCTTCAGCTCAGGTCGTGATCCCGGCGTCCTGGGATTGAGTCCCGCATCGGGCTCCCTGCTCCTTGGGAGCCTGCTTCTCCCTCTGCCTCTCTCTCTCTCTAAAAAAAAAAAAAAAGAAAGAAAGAAAGAAAGAAAGAAATTAACACTTGGTAATTGTAAGGAAATGTTTTAACTTTAACATCTGTACCAGATGTGATATATTTAATTATCTTTGTTTTTAAAAAGTCTTCGTAACTTTCATTATTCTTCTGTATGCTGCATCTTTTATTGAGCATTTTAGACAGTTGATAAGCATTATTCAGTGGCATATGGTCTGAGTCTGACGTGCTTTGAAAAGAGTACAGAGTTTTCTGATAATGAGGATTCTGTGAAAATGGGAAAACCAGCACAACAGATACGCTTTGAGAAAGTATGGGTTTTTAGCATCTTGAAACAATATATCACACTCAAAGGGACAGAACTGGGCTGTACAGTCTGTTAGCTCATTCTTGTCCAGTCTGGCCTCCTCCTTTCTTTTGGAGCCAGCATTGTCATCAACTCACTGAATTATATTCTGACTGGAATGTATTTCAGGCACAGAGTAATGTATCTACTTAAATGGAATCCTGTATTTCTACAAAAGCTTTTTGAGTATAACAAATTTAAAGTATAAAAAAAATTCTATTAAGCTAAAGTAATTGGTTCAACAGTTTACATATGTGCCTCCTCCCCCATCACCCTAAAAAAAAAAAAAAAAGCCACTATTTAGAGGAATATAGATCTGTTTTTCTTTTACGTATAATCTGAATAATTTTTTTTGGTTTAACTATCAGGTAGTCAGACATATTTCAAAGACTGTTGGAAAGATACCTATACATTACAACAAATGTTGGTTGAACAGAAATGAACTATGGAATTAAAACTTCCTCTATCAATGTTTTAATTATCATAATTATTCTTATTAAAATTCTACAGCAGCCTTACTTAACAAGAATTAAGCCTTAATGTCTTAAGACATCCATTGCATGTAGTAAGTGAATTTTTCTCGTAACCATCTAGAATGGTACTATCTTTGGAAAAACTAAAAAGAATGTAATTCAGATACTTTTTGTGAGGTTTAATTCTCTCACGGAATCAGGGTTGAGAGTCTACTCTGTAGTATTCAGGATTGCTGGGTCTTTTAATTTGAAATATACTGGATGGTGTAAATGAATTGAGTGTTACATTAGAGCTATATTATTTTATGTAAAGGACTAAATGTGATAATCTTTGTGAAGTGTTAAGCACAATGCCTGAAACATAATAAGTACTCAACAAATAATATGTACTACCATGTTTTAAGCTTTCATTATCCAAAGTTTCTCAAAAATTTTGCTTGTTATTACATCATGATCAAGATGAAACATTCTAAGTATGTAATTTAATCAAAGGTATATAGAATTTAATCAATAGTTTATATTTTCAAACTTAAACAGGCTGTCCTGGTAGTATCTTATGCTTAATGACTACCATTACTATAAATTTTGCTTTTTTATGATGTTCAAATAACTCAGAATTCATCCACAGTAACTGTGTAATAAATGAAGTTGTTTTTTGTAATTGTCCTCATGAGGATTTTAGGTCTTTGCCAGTTCAGATAGGCAAATAGTTCTTTTTAATGCATTGATTTATGTGAAAGAGGGGGCCAGGAGAATGAGAAACAGCTTCCCTGATGTAGAAGGACAAGATAGTAATGCCTCACCAAATCTCCTGCCATAGGATTCCTTAGCTTTCCTATAGTAAATGGTATATTTTGAGGAGTATGATTGGCATTGCCCTGAAACACTATAAATTATACAAGTTATAAAATTATTACTGTTATTAAGTTATGAAACTGAAAAAATTCCCTGAAATTAATTGTCACAGCAAGAATATCAGTGAATTATTTCTTGATAGTGTAAATTGAAGATATTTATGCAGTGAACTATTGAACAAAAAAATGAATAATAGGCTGTCACTTGAGGATGGCTAACATATAATTTATGAGACAAGACAAGCACCTTTCTTTATAGCATACATATGTAGTCAGCTTACTTATCCTTTGCTAATTTTAAAGGTAAAGTGGATTTATGTTAATACATTTCCATATCCTTGCTTAACAATTTATAAAATGAGTATTCAGGAATATCAGGTTACCATACTGTGTGAAACAGAATGAACTGTTTACATATTGCATTCAGTTTGGGGGAAGTTGATAAATAACATGATGTGTATATGATTAAAATATTACTTTGTTTCTATGCAATGCTTTTTATACATTAAGAACTATTATAAAGCCAAATTTCATCTTCCTATTTTTTGAATTATTAGTGTAAAAACAACTTATTTCCACATAAAAAAATTAGGAAAATTTTTCTTTCCATTGAAAATAAGATGGGTAAGAATGAAAGCAATTGGAGTGCTTCATATATGAATATATTGTCTTACACATTTTTACTAAACTGCAGCAGCCGGGTAAACTTTTGTGAGATTTTTGTGAGCTGCTCGTTGGTTTCTTCACAACCAGGAGAATGAATGTATTACAAGTATATTTGTGTATATTAGAGGTGCTTAATAGTAGAAGGAAAAAAGAAGAAATGAAGTCTGAAGACAGTGTCGGTTATTTATACTATCTCAGTCTTCAGGCATATAAAAATTATACATGTACCCATTTCCAAGTTTATCCTCCACTGTTGTTCACTGTTGGAATATGGTAGGGAAGCTATAGATACAACAAAAATATGTCATTCATTTAACTGCTCATATATTCTCAAACCACCTGATTTCTACATTACTCCCCGCCATGGAGTTGTCCAAAAAGAAGATCCCCATACTGCATCTTGTATCATCATCTGCTTTAAGGACCAGTAGGAGTCTATCATTAAACAGAAAGAGATTGGGCTTTCTATTTAGTTCTTTACAGGGAGTAAGTTTTATAAGAAAATAAGACTTGTTTCTGTTGCCATAAAATCTGTGTTGCATTAAGTATTTTCCATGTAGAATGGAAAGTGATAGAATATTCAGAGATAATATAAAAGTTTCAGAAACTGTTTGGACATTTGAAAACTTAGCTAAACTGAGGCTGGAATGAAATAACTTTACTACATATATAGCTTAATAATAGCTCTAATTGATAAAAAGCCATTATAAACCAGTAAGAAAAAAAAAAGCTATCATATCCACTTAAAAAATGAAAAGATAATTTACCAAAAAAAAGTTAGTAGATATGAAAAGTACTATATGGTGACTAACATAAGAAAAGAAAAGAAGAGAAGAGAAAAAAAAAAAAGTATTTAACTGCACTGTTGATCAAAGAAGTGAAAAGTAAACAAAAATATACCAGTTTGATTTTTTAAATAAAGAAGCTGAGGCTCAGAGAGGTTATATGACTTGCCCTGGGTCATTAAGTTCAGTTAAGAAAGCCTAAATTTGAATGATTCCTGACTGTTCAGTGAGATTATGACTGATTTTTTTGCATTAATATTTTTGTCCATATTTTCTAAATTTTTAGCAATGAGCCAAAAAGATGGAAGGTTTTTCTGTTACAGAAGATGAACAAGACACTGAAACATTTTAGGCAACATTATATCCTTTCTAATAGTTGTTACTCATTTAAGGAGATATTGCATTTATCCACAGATTTTTTTTTTCCTCCATGCATGAGAATAAAATGGATAACATTAAACTTTAATTCATTTAGGATATACATTCTCACTAACTAGTTTCAATTAATTTAACTTTAATCATAACTGTAGATGAGGCCTGTATTTTTGTTTTATGTAGTATATGAATCAAAAAACAAAACAAGTCAATTATAATCTTAGAATGAAAATTTCACCTACATCCTGTCATTGTGCTTCTATTTGCAGATGGAGAACATCATTGGAACACTAAGGGATTCCAACCTGAAGCTGACACTTGCTTTTGGAATAGGAATGCATCATGCTGGACTACATGAGAGGGACCGAAAAACAGTAGAGGAGCTGTTCGTAAACTGTAAAGTTCAGGTATTTTATTTTTCATAAACAGATATTTAAATGTAACTTTAAAAGTTATATTTTAGTTAAATATATTTTATTTTCTAGGTTCTGATTGCTACAAGTACATTAGCCTGGGGTGTAAACTTTCCAGCTCATTTAGTAATTATTAAGGGAACAGAATATTATGATGGAAAAACAAGACGTTATGTGGATTTTCCCATTACAGGTAATTTTTAAAAAATTTACAGATACAGTAAGCTTCTATTTTAGCCTTAATCTGAATTTGCATGAATGGAATTGCAGAGAGTTGATCATATTTAACATATGTGATGAGCAAATTGTAAATTTTTGTTTCCAATGCAAATACTGTTCAAAGTATTGAGCCGTTTTATTTACTTTTATGAACCTAATTTGTTAATAAATATCAAAAGCATAACTAATGGTTTCAAATTCACAAATAGATATAAAGTACTGACTAATAGCTATTAGTGACTTAATAAATTATAGTTAAACATTATACCATTTAATTTTAAATCTGTTTCACTAGAAATACTTCCATGGCACTTCTAGAAACAAAGGGTTTGTTGCTTCAATGTGTCCATGAACATTCCTTTAACATATTTTAAAACTTGATAAAAGCATTATCAGTGAGTTCTGAAGAGGGAAATATACTGTGTGTATTTCCACTCAATGATTACATGTAAAAACTGTATTTCTAAATCCTTTTTTACCTCAGAGATTCCTGCAGTATAAAAGAAAGAACATTTATACCATAAGTGGGAAGAGGGTGAGGCCTAAATGGACTCATGGGGTCGATTCCTGGGGAAAAATAATCAAATTAATGTGCTGAAGAGATTTACCCATATATGTCTTACTTTTTCTCATTTAATTAAAATAGTAATAACTCTTAAGATTTTGTTTATTTATTTGAGAGTGAGCACACACAAGCAGGGAGAAGGGCGGGGGAAAGGGAGAGAATCTCAAGCAGACTCTATGCTGAGGGTGGAACCCAACGTGGGTCTCAATCCTACCACCCTCAGATCGTGACCTGAACCAAAATGAAGAGTCAGATGCTTAACCAACTGAGCCACCCAGGGGCCCCTAGTAATAACTCTTAAACAGCATTTTTAAGCATTTAACTAAAGGAAACATCATTCTTACTTTTACAAACAGTAAGAGAGACCCTTTTCGGGGATTCAATTTCCTGTCAAAATGAATTGGTTATTTAATTATTAGGGAACTCAACAGTAGGCATCAGAGGTAATATGCACACTCTTAAAATATTCTGTATTCTTTGTTATTTTGTTGTGTTGTCAAACATGCTATAATCACTAAATATACCTTGTGCTATCTGCCACATTGTGGAATACCTCTTGTTCTCTTTTTTATAGATGTACTCCAGATGATGGGGCGTGCTGGGAGGCCTCAATTTGATGACCAAGGCAAAGCTGTAATTCTGGTTCATGACATAAAGAAGGATTTTTACAAAAAATTTCTTTATGAACCTTTCCCGGTAGAGTCAAGGTAAATTTTGCTATAAATTAATTTAAATGGATTCATGGCATAGCAAGTTAATATTTATCTCATGATATTTTATTAGATAAAAATCAGTAAAAGCTCTAATTCAAAAGAATTATTTGAAATGAAACTGAATTATCACTGTAAGACAGAATTCAATTATAATTTCATTTTTTAAAAACCTTTTAAAAGAAGCAGTGCCATGCAGTGTTGAATCACATGAACTCTGGAGCCAGATAACCTGGGTTCATATCTGAGCTCCACTACTTACTTCCTTGATCTTCAGCAAGTTACTTGATTCCTCAGTGCCTTAGTGCACCTATCTTTAAAGTGGAGATAATAGCAACACTAGCTATCTCATAGGTTACTTGTAATGATCAAATGTATAGTGCTTCTACCAGTGTCTATCCCATAGTAAGCATTTAATTAAGTGTTAGTTTGATGTGCGTTTTTGTACTATAGTTAATAAAGAAATATCCAAAATAAAGGGACTTGTAATGAATAATTTAGGCTACTGCCTTATTTCAGAATTATCACATACTTCTCCGTGGCCCAGTAAACTACCCCTTTGACAAAGGCTTCCCTCATTTTCTCAGTGGAAAATAGCCTTTCTCCCTCAGATTTATATATTTTTTATTTATAACTTTTGTTACTTGCTATCTTTTGTTCTTTTTTTTATTATGTTATGTTAATCACCATACATTACATCATTAGTTTTTGATGTAGTGTTCCATGTTTCATTGTTTGCATATAACACCCAGTGCTCCATGCAGTACGTGCCCTCTTTAATACCCATCACCAGGCTCACCCATCCCCCCAACCCCCTCCCCTCTAGAACTCTCAGTTTGTTTCTCAGAGTCCATAGTCTCTCATGGTTTGTCTCCCCCTCCGATTTCCCCCCCTTCGTTTTTCCCTTCCTGCTATCTTCTTCTTTTTTTTTTTTCAACATATAATGTATTATTTGTTGTCTTTTTTAATACACTGTATTCTAACTGCAAAAGACAACACGTTTCTAATTGACAGTGTAAATAGTTACTAGAGTTTTTATTATAAGTGCTCATGTTCCATTTTTTTAATTTAGAAAGTATAAAAACATGGATTCACTTAACACTGTGCTGAGAGAAAATTTATGATCCCATATATAATATATATGTATTATATATAAATATATATAATAAGATATATATATGTTTTAAAAGAAAGCATGAATGGGGTGACTGGGTGATAGACACTGGGGAGGGTATGTGCTCTGGTAAGCACTGTGAATTGTACAAGACTGTTGAATCTCAGATCTGTACCTCTGAAACAAATAATGCAATATATGTTAAGAAAAAAAATAAAGAAGAAGAAGAAGAAGAAGAAGAAGGTAGCGGGAGGGGAAGAATGAAGCGGGGGAAATCGGAGGGGTAGACGAACCATGAGAGACGATGGACTCTGAAAAACAAACAGGGTTCTAGAGGGGAGGGGGGTGGGAGGATGGGTTAGCCTGGTGGTGGGTATTGAGGAGGGCACATTCTGCATGGAGCACTGGGTGTTGTGCACAAACAATGAATCATGGAACACTTCATCTAAAACTAATGATGTAATGTATGGGGATTAACATAAGAATAAAAAAAAAAGAGACACACGAAAAAAAAAAAAGCATGAATAATCTAAATATCCATCTCAAAAATTTGGGAAAAAAATTAACAAATTGAACTCAAAAGAGAAGAGAAGAAAGATAAGAGCAAGAATCAAAGATCTGAAACCAAATATACATTAGAAAAACATCAAAAAGTCAAAAGTTGGTTTTTGAAAAGAATGAAATCGATAAACCTTTAAGTTTGATCAAAAATACAGAAAGAAAGAATGAACAAAATAATATTAGCAATGAAAAGATCACAGGCATTAAAAAGATATTATGAAAAACATTATGTAAGTAATTTTAAAATTTAGATCAAATGGTAAAATACATCAAAAAACTTATCAAACTGAAGGTTGCTGGAGTGGTGGGGGGTAGGAGGGATGGGGTGGCTGGGTGATAGACATTGGGGAGAGTATGTGCTATGGTGAGCGCTGTGATTTGTGTAAGACTGATGAGTCACAGACCTGTACCTCTAAAACAAATAATACATTGTATGTTTAAAATAAAAAAAAAAAAGAAGATAGTGGGAAGGAAAATGAAGGGAGCGGAAATCAGAGGGGGAGACAAACCATGAGAGACTATGGACTCTGAGAAACAAACTGAGGGTTTTAGAGGGGAGGGTGTGGGGGGATGGGTCAGCCCAGTGGTGGCTATTAAGAAGGGCATGTATTGCATGGAGCACGGGGTGTTATACGCAGTGAATCATGGAACACTACATCAAAAACTAATGATGTAATGTATGGTGACTAACATAATAAAATTAATTAAAAAATAAATAAATAAAAAGAAAAAAACTTATCAAACTGACATAAAAGAAATAGAAAATCTAAATGATCTCTTATTTATCAAAGCAATTGAATCTAAAACTTAAAATCTTGCCATAAAGAAATCTTCGGACTCAGATGCTTTACTAGTGAATTCTTCATAACATTAAGGGTGAAGTAACATCAGTCTTAGATGAACTTTTCTTAATAGTAGAAAAGATAAGACTATTTGCCAACTTATTTATAAGATCAGAGTAACCATGATACCAAAACCTGATAAGAAATTTACCAAAAAGGAACATTAACAAACCTGTAACTTTCATGAATATAAATATAGAAATCCTAAACAAAACATTAGTAAATCAAATTATGTATAATTTATTTTATAAATGTGAAATTGATTTATTATTTGAAAATAAATTATTATAAATTACTATAATTTACTACATTAGCAGGAAAAGATGAGAAAATCATGATTATTTCATAGATTTAAAAAAAAGTATTTGAAAAAATTCTACACCAATTTATAATAAAAATCTTAGCAAACAGGAATATAAGGAAATGTCCTTAATCTGATAAAGAGTAAATCTACTGCAAACATCGTAAGTAATAATGAAATAGTGAAAAGTTCTCCCTTTGAGATAGGGAATGATACAGGAATATTGTTCTCCCCACTTCCAGTAAGCATTGTACTAGAAGCCCAAGCCACTGCAATAAGGTAAGGAACAGAAATAAGTCAGAATATTCTTTTGAACAACGGTAGTGACTAAGCAGCACAAAAGGAGGGCTTCTGGGGAACTGGAAATACTTGATCTTAGTGTTGGTTACACAGATGTGTTCACACTGCGAAAATTACTTGAGTTGTCCATGTATGATTTATGTAATTTTCTATATGTATATTTCAGTAGTCAACTAAAAATTTTAATTTTGTACCTTACTATGACTATTATTAATACTTACCTATCATGGAGTATTCCATAATGTACATATTAACTTCTCTATTAATGGGCCTTTCGAGAGTTTCCTATTTTTTTTTCTTACAGATAATGTTGCAGTGAAGTAATTTGCTTCCCTACCCTCATCTATAAATGTTTCTCTGGCAGGTGATAGTGAAAAGTGAAATTGCTGCATCATAGAGATCATTCAGATAGATATTGCCAAGTTGCCCTCCCAATTGAGTATACAGATTTATACTCTGCTACTGATGAATTGAGAGTAATATAGAAACTTGTGTTGTTATTTTTGTAATCATATAATTTATTACCATTTTCTCATGTTCTTAAACATCCTTTGCAAAACCTATTTTTAATACCAGTGTATTGTCCCACATACCATAATTTATTTAGGTTTTCTTTTGTTGGACACTGCTTCCCCTTTTTTTTGCATTTTACATAAGAAACTAAAATGAACATTATGTTATACTAGTCTTTCAACACATCTGATCATCTTTGAATACTCTGCAACACCTAGCACAATTATGTTTCATATCACTAGGAACTTAATACTCACTGAATAAATGAAAGGAATATATATCTTTACTCTCTCATAACTGTCATTCCTTTCCTGCCAACTCTCCTTTCATCAGCCTCAATACTATTCCAGTACCCCATAAGTATACTCTTCCCTACTCTCTAAGTCTTCTGTTGCCCACTCTTACCTTTCTCCTTTCGGCTGTCATCTTCTCCTGAAAGTTACTAGCCCCATTCCGTCAGCCTGCTATATGAGATAAAGTGTGTTTCATTTAATGTTCATGTATGTTTCCCATGTCTTGTTCACTATATAGCTTATTGGCAGTGCTCTCTGACCATTTAAATGCAGAGATTGCTGGTGGTACAATTACATCTAAGCAAGATGCAATGGATTATATTACCTGGACCTACTTTTTCCGACGTCTTATCATGAACCCCAGGTAAGTGCAGGGCAGCTGTTATCATTCTGTTTCACACTGAACGAAATTATGTTTGAAAGTAATAATCCCTGAATTTCAGTACCTAACAAAAAAGTCAGAACTTTGGGCATTCTAGGTATATGAATTTTCCCAGAGAATCACATGATTATCTCTGATATCACAATATATTATGATATATTTGAAAATGAATAATGGTATGCATTTATTCCTTAGCTTATTTTCGTTAACTTAGGATATCCTTGAGGAGTTTGCTCTGTAGTAAGAGAGACAGGACACCTGAATTCATTAAGAAATGTGCTAAACTAGATGGTAGTTACTGCCTTAGGTGCAGCTGGAATTCAGAGAAGAGTGAGGCTTGTGCAGTTATAGAGGGAAGACTTTGTCAGGCATCTGTAATGGTTAATAAGAACCCTGCAGGAGGAAATAAAATTAGGGGAGTTGTGGTGGAGTATCTTTTATTTTCAGGCAGTATAGGTAGATCTTCTTCATTGAGCACCTATTTTTCAAACGTTATGTAGATTTTGAGGGTAAAAAATTAGTGTACCTTATCCCCTATCTTCAGTGGCTGATCTTTTAATGTGGGAAAAAGACTTATAAATGATTACAATGTAAATCATAAGTGCTCTAATAGAACTGTATTAAGCCTATGAGAGTAAAATCTTCAGAGAGGTGATACTTCAATTTTGAATTGAAGTAGAAAATTGAAGTAGAAAAGGTAAGAGGCACAAAAATACTATATGGACGGGGGAGGGGAAAGATGGCGGAGGAGTAGGGGACCCTATTTCAACTGGTCCCCGGAATTGAGCTGGATAACTACCAGACCACTCTGAGCACCCACAAAACCAGCCTGAGATGTAAGAAGATCTGGATCTCTACAAACAGAATATCGCAGGCAGTTGGTTTTGAGGTACGAAGCGGAGAGCCGTGATTCTGCGGGCAGATATCGGAGGATAAATGGCAGCAGGAGGGTGCCTGGACATGGGGATCCTACACCGCCGGTGAGTGACAGCCTCGTGGGCTGCGGACGCGCACAGACTCCCAGACCGGTAGCATCAGGAAAGGACTTTAGGGCAGCCCCCGGGGTGGAGGACCAGACCGGCGGGATTGCACGCACGCGAACCGCAGCCACCCAGACAGAAACCCGGAGCGACGGTCGTGCGCACGCGAACTGCAGCCTCCGAGATGGAAACCAGGTGCACCGGGGTGGAAACCCCGAGCAGCGGAGTCGCGCACACGCAAACTGCAGTCCCTGGAACAGGACCCCAAGCGGTGGAGTCACGCGCGCAAACTGGGAGCTGCTGGTGGTTTTAGAAGCACAAAGGGCAGAGACGTGCCCGACCTGGAGGCAGGAGTGGGAGCACTGGGGAGGGGCGCACAACCCAGGCCGCTGCAGTTTATAGCAGCACAGACAGAAATGGAGACGGTGTGGCCTGGAGAGCTCACTGAAGAACAGACTGAGGTCTCTCTGCTCTGAGGCAGAGGGTTGGAAACAGTCTCTTCTGCTCTGACTCGCGGAAGAGACATGGAAAGCCGCCAGGGAAAGGCGCCAGAGAACAAAAGCCCCAAAGACTGAGTCCCACTGAGCCCATCCCCTGCCACAGGGGCGCAGGGCAACTCCGCCCAAACAGGGTTGCCTGACTAACAGCGCGGCAGGCCCCAGAAGACAGGCTGGGAAAACAAGAGGCCAGCAACCCTAAGGTCCCTAGAAAACAGGTGCATCGTGCTTGGGTTCTGGTCAATAATTTCGACTCTATACATTCCCTCAAACACCCATCAACAGAATGACTAGGAGGAGGAGCCCCCAAAGCAGAAAAGACTCAGAGATTATGACTTATGCTGCAGATTTACAAATGGATGCAGACCTAACCAAGATGTCAGAGATGCAATTCAGGCTAGCAATTGTGAAGACAATGGCTAGAATGGAGAAATCAATTAATGGCAACATAGAGTCTCTAAGGGCAGAAATAAAAGGGGAATTGGCAGAACTTAAAAATGTTATCAATGAGATCCAATCCAGTCTAGATAATCTAACAGCTAGCGTAACTGAGACAGAAGAGAGAATAAGCAATCTGGAAGACAGTATAATAGATAAAAAGGGAAAAGAGGAGGCCAGGGGAAAACAACTCAGAATCCATGAAAATAGAATCAGAGAAATAAGTTGACACCATGAGGCGTTCCAATGTCAGAATCCCATTGGAATCCGGAGGGAGTGGAGAGAGAGAGAGGGCTAAAAGATGTATTTGAGCAAATCGTGGCTGAGAACTTCCCTAATCTGGGGAATGAAACAAACATTCGAGTCCTAGAGGCAGAGAGGACCCCTCCTAAGATCAAGGAAAACAGGCCAACACCCCGGCATGTAATAGTAAAACTTGCAAATCTTAGAACCAAAGAAACCATCTTAAGGGCAGTTAGGGGGAAGAGATTCCTTACGTACAGAGGGAGGAACATCAGAATAACGTCAGACCTATCCACAGAGACCTGGCAAGCCAGAAAGGCCTGGCAAGACATATTCAGGGTACTAAATGAGAAGAACATGCAGCCAAGAATACTTTATCCGGCAAGGCTTTCCTTTAGAATGGATGGAGAGATGCAGAGCTTCCATGACCGGCAGAAGTTGAAAGAATATGTGACCACTAAGCCGGCCCTGCAAGAAATATTAAGGGGGGTTCTATAAAAGGAGAAAGACCCCAAGAGTGATCTACAACAGAAATTTACAGGGACAATCTATAAAAACAACGTCTTCACAGGCAACATGATGACAATTAATTCATATCATTCAATAATCACTCTCAACGTGAATGGCCTAAATGCTCCCATAAAACGGCACAGGGTTGCAGATTGGATAAAAAGACAGGACCCATCCATATGCTGTCTACAAGAGACTCATTTTGAACCTAAAGATACATCCAGACTGAAAGCGAAGGGATGGAGATCCATCTTCCATGCCAGCGGACCTCAAAAGAAAGCTGGGGTAGCAATTCTTATATCAGACAAATTAGATTTTAAACTAAAGTCTGTAATAAGAGACACAGAAGGACACTATATCATTCTTAAAGGGTCTATCCAACAAGAAGATCTAACAGTTGTAAATATCTGTGCCCCCAACATGGGAGCAGCCATCTACATAAGCCAACTGTTAACCAAAATAAAGAGTCATATTGATAACAATACGTTAATTGTAGGAGACCTCAATACTCCACTCTCAGCAATGGACAGATCATCTAAGCAGAAAATCAACAAGGAAACAAGAGCTTTGAATGCTACATTGGACCAGATGGACCTCCTAGATATTTACAGAACATTCCACCCTAAAACAACAGAATACTCATTCTTCTCGAGCGCACATGGAACTTTCTCCAGAATAGACCATATACTGGGTCACAAATCAGGTCTCAACCGATACCAAAAGATTGAGATTATTCCCTGCATATTCTCAGACCACAATGCTCTAAAACTGGAACTCAATCACAAGAAAAAATTTGGCAGAAATTCAAACACTTGGAAGCTAAAGAGCACTCTGCTCAAGAATGTTTGGGTCAACCAAGAAATCAAAGAAGAACTTAAACAATTCATGGAAATCAATGAGAACGAAAACACATCGGTCCAAAACCTATGGGATACTACAAAGGCGGTCCTAAGGGGGAAATACAGAGCCATCCAAGCCTGACTCAAAAAAATAGAAAAATCCCAAATTCACCAACTAACTCTACACCTTAAAGAACTAGAGAAAAAGCAACAAACGACGCCTAAGCCATGCATTAGAAGAGAAATAATTAAAATTAGAGCAGAAATCAATGAATTAGAAACCAGAAACACAGTAGATCAGATCAACAAAACTAGAAGTTGGTTCTTTGAAAGAATTAATAAGATTGATAAACCACTGGCCAGACTTATCCAAAAGAAGAGAGAAAGGACCCAAATTAATAAAATTATGAATGAAAGGGGAGAGATCCCGACTAACACCAAGGAAATAGAAACAATTATTAGAAATTGTTATCGACAACTATATGCCAATAAACTGAGCAATCTGGATGAAATGGAGGCCTTCCTGGAAACCTATAAGCTGCCAAGACTGAAACAGGAAAAAATGGGCAACCTGAATAGGCCAATAACCAGTAACGAGATTGAAGCAGTGATCAAAAACCTCCCAAAAAACAAGAGTCCAGGGCCTGATGGATTCCCTGGGGAATTCTACCAAACATTCAAAGAAGAAATAATACCTATTCTACTGAAGCTGTTTCAAAAAGTAGAAACAGAAGGAAAACTTCCAAACTCATTCTATGAGGCCAGCATTACCTTAATCCCCAAACCAGGCAAAGACCCCATCAAAAAGGAGAATTTCAGACCTATATCCCTGATGAATACGGATTCCAAAATCCTCAACAAAATCCTAGCTAATAGGATCCAACAATACATTAAAAGGATCATCCACCACGACCAAGTGGGATTTATCCCCGGGATGCAAGGGTGGTTCAACATTCGCAAATCAATCACTGTGATAGAACACATTAATAAGAGGAGGGAGAAGAACCATATGGTCCTCTCAATTGATGCAGAAAAAGCATTTGACAAAATACAACATCCTTTCCTGATTAAAACTCTCCAGAGTATAGGGATAGAGGGAACATTCCTCAAGCTCATAAAATCCATCTATGAAAAACCCACAGCAAATATCATCCTCAATGGGGAAAAGCTGAGAGCCTTTCCCTTAAGATCAGGAACACGTCAAGGGTGCCCACTCTCACCACTGTTGTTCAACATAGCACTAGAAGTCCTAGCAACAGCAATCAGACAACGAAAAGAAATAAAAGGTATTCAAATTGGCAAAGAAGAAGTCAAACTCTCTCTTTTCACAGACGACATGATACTTTATGTGGAAAACCCAAAAGACTCCACCCCCAAATTACTAGAACTCATCCAGCAATTCAGTAATGTGGCAGGATGCAAAATCAATGCACAGAAATCAGTTGCTTTCTTATACACTAACAACGCAACTGTAGAAAGAGAAATGAAAGAAACGATTCCATTTACAATAGCACCAAAAACCGTAAGATACCTCAGAATAAACCTAACCAAAGAGGTAAAGGATCTATACTCTAGGAACTACAGAACACTCATGAAAGAAATTGAAGAAGACACAAAAAGATGGAAAAATATTCCATGCTCAGGGTTTGGAAGAATAAACATTGTTAAAATGTCTATGCTACCCAGAGCAATCTATACCTTCAATGCCATCCCGATCAAAATTCCAATGACATTTTTCAAAGTGCTGGAACAAACAATCCTAAAATTTGTATGGAATCAGAAAAGACCCCGAATTGCCAATGAGATGTTGAAAAAGAAAAACAAAGCTGGGGGCATCACGTTGCCCAATTTCAAGCTATATTTCAAATCAGTGATCACCAAGACAGCATGGTACTGGCACAAAAACAGACATACAGACCAATGGAACAGAATAGAGAACCCAGATATGGACCCTCAACTCTATGGTCAAATAATCTTTGACAAAGCAGGAAAAAACATGCAATGGAAAAAAGACAGTCTCTTCAATAAATGGTGCTGGGAAAATTGGACAGCCACATGCAGAAGAATGAAACTCGACCATCGTCTAACACCACTCACAAAGATAAACTCAAAGTGGATGAAAGACCTCAATGTGAGACAGGAATCCATCAAAATCCTAGAGGAGAACATAGGCAGTAACCTCTTTGACATTGCCCACAGCAACTTCTTTCAAGATACATCTCCAAAAGGTAGTGAAACAAAAGCAAAAATGAACTTTTGGGACTTCATCAAGATAAAAAGCTTCTGCACAGCAAAGGAAACAGTCAACAAAACAAAGAGGCAACCCACAGAATGGGAGAAGATATTTGCAAATGACACTACAGATAAAGGGCTGGTATCCAAAATCTGTAAAGAACTTCTCAAACTCAATACCCAAAAAACAAATAATCAAGTCAGAAAATGGGTAGAAGAGATGAACACTTTCATGAAGAAGACATACAAATGGCTAACAGACACATGAAAAAATGTTCATCATCATTGGCCATCAGGGAAATCCAAATCAAAACCACACTGAGATACCACCTTACACCAGTTAGAATGGCAAAAATGGACAGGGAAGGAAACAACAAATGTTGGAGAGGTTGTGGAGAAAGGGGAACCCTCTTACACTGTTGGTGGGAATGCAAGTTGGTACAGCCACTTTGGAAAACAGTGTGGAGGTTCCTCAAAAATTTAAAAATAGAGCTACCCTATGACCCAGCAATTGCACTCCTGGGTATTTACCCCAAAGACAGATGTAGTGAAAAGAAGGGCCATATGCACCCCAATGTTCACAGCAGCAATGTCTGCAATAGCCAAACTGTGGAAAGAGCCGAGATGCCATTCAACAGATGAATGGATAAAGAACATGTGGTCCATATATACAATGTAATATTACTCAGCCATCAGAAAAGATGAATACCCAACTTTTACATCAACATGGATGGGACTGGAGGAATTTATGCTAAGTGAAATAAGTCAAGCAGAGAAAGTCAATTATCATATGGTTTCACTTATTTGTGGAACATAAGGAATAACATGGAGGACATTAGGAGAAGGAAGGGAAAAATGGGAGGGGGGAATTGGAGGGAGAGATGAACCATGTGAGACTATGGACCTGAAAAACAAACAGGGTTCTAGAGGGGAGGGGGGAGGGGGGATTGGTTAGCCCGGTGATGGGTATTAAGGAGGGCACGTACTGCATGGAGCACTGGTTGTTATACGAAAACAATGAATCGTGGATCACTACATCAAAAACTAATGATGTATTGTATGGTGACTAACATAATATAATAAAATTAAAAACTACAAAAAAAAAAAAAATACTATATGGACATAGGCCCTTGTGGCTCGAAAGGCCATTTGTAGAGTGCCAAGAAGTTTGATGTAGCCAGAGCTTAAGAGTATGGAGATCAAAAGATTGTCCTGACCAGAAAGTGGGCCACTCTCCAGAGAGTAAATGGCCTGTATGTCATGCTAAGGAGTTTACATCTGATCCTATTGGCAGTGGTGAGTTTTTAAACATGGTTTAACATCCCCAAATTAGATTTGGTTTGTTTCTGTCCTGATGACACTATGACACTATGGTAGGGAATGAGCTGGAATGGGAGACATTTAAAGCAGGAAGACCAGTTAGGAAGCTGTTTAATAAGAAAGGTGAATAGGACCTTAACAGTTGCAGAAGGAATAGAAGGAGGGCCAGAGATGGGGGACATTCCTGATATATTAGGAAATATCAAGGCATTGTAAGGTCTTGAACAGAGAGATCATGATGAAAATGTCATTACCAAATCTTACCTGTTGGTACCTTAAGAAATTTGTTTCATGTTTCATCCAACATTTCCACTCACATAGATCTCAGTTTGAAAATATGGTGACAGTTTTCTGTTTCCTCAGTTCTTAGGGCTTCTGGATTAGATACAAGATACCATTTGGGAACATGACTACGGGATTAGTGAGGTAGCCATCCAGCACTGCAACTTTACCATAGCAAATAGATTGCAGGATTAGAATTGTGGAAGGTATACTGGGATAGACTTTACATGTACTCTGGTCCAACCTTCTTGTTTGATACTGAAAAAAGGGAGTTTGGAAACTTAAAGTGACTTGCTGTGGATCCCAGAACTGCTTTGACATAAAACCAGGACTTAACACCATAGGTTTTCTGACTCAACTCTTTTTTTAGAGGAACGAGTGGCTTGGTGTGTAACTGTAGATGTATTTCTTTTTCTTATGTCATAAAAGATAGAGGCGATTAATAGTGTGGAAAGAGATTTGAACATGGAATCAGAACACTAATTCCTGTTTTAGCACTACCCTTTACTGTTTGACCCTGAGTCACTTCACCTCTCAGCTTCCCTTTCTTCATCTGGAAAATGAGTAATAGCCTCCCTCCCTCACAGGATCATGTTGAGAATCAAATACATGCATTAAAGTATTTCTAAGTTTTGTATTAATTATGAAGAACATAATTAATGTTGATTAGTGAGCTGTTAGTCCTGTACTGCCTTTCTGTACTGCTTTACTGGTCCATACCATCCTAAGGAATCTAGTTTAGAGACTAAGAGCCTAATCATTTGTCAGTTCCTCTGATTAGCAAACAAGGAAATAATTCTCTGAGTTCTTTAAACTGGTTCAAACTGAGTTCAAATTTAAATTGAGTTCTTTAGCAAATTAGAGTTCTTTACTAAATCCGCAGATACACTGAACTTTGTGTGTGCATCTACTTTTATTAAACTTAAAAAAAAAAAATTTTAACTTTCAATTAGAACCAATTTGTGACTTTAAAACAATTACAAAAATAGTACAGACACTGTATAGCCTGCACCCAGCTTCCCCAAATGTTAACACCTTACATGACGGTAGCACAATTATCCAAACCAGGAAATTAACATTTATGTCATACTATTAACTAATCCACAGACTTTACTCAGGTTTTGTCAGTTGTCCCACTCATGTCCTTTTCTGTCCAGGATCCAGTTTGGTATCCTGCATTGCATTTAGTTCTGTCTCCTTAATTCACTCTAATGTGTGGCATTTTTTCAATATTTGTCTACTATAACCTTGACATGTTAGGAGAATACTATCCAGTTATTTTGTAGCATGTCCTTCGGTTTGGGCCCTACCAAGAGGGAACTGGAACAGACATCACTCCCTGTTGTTCTGGTTGCTAACTACCTTCTATTTAATATTAATGTGGTGAGAAAAATCCACATGCAACTATAATAAACAGTATTAATAAGGACAGAACAAGAAGTGTGGGGGAGGTTAGCCCAGTGAACAAAGATGAAATCTTGAGGGGATGTACTTGGTTTATAACTTAAAGAAATTATATTGCGCCTCTGAGCCTGGGGACTTCTTGGGTATTGACAGTTTAGGGTATCTCCTGCTCATATGATTGTAGTGCATTTAAATAGGAGTATTCTGCAGTTCACATTGCCTCACGTAGTGCATTTAAATAGTGAGTATTCTGCAGTTCACATTGCCTCACCTATTTTTACCTGAGGGCCATCTTTGCTAAGGGGAAATTCTAGCTCTGGGAGTCAAAGGATGCATTAGCTTAGGGCACTTGGTTATTGTGGCAGCTGCTTTTCTTGCTGCCCCAAATAAAAGCTAGGTTTCCTCTACTACCACCACCAACACCACCAAGGAGACATTAACCTGTACCACCGCTAGGTAAGAGTTTCTCTCACTTTCATGCTTTTGCTGTCACTCTTCTGCCTGCCTGCAGTGCTCTCTCCAGCCCTTATAACCATCCAAGTTCTAACAGTCTTAAAAGTCCAGTCATATATTGATAAATGCACTTAAATTAATTTTCAGGAGGTGATGGTCTATATACTCTTGACTATCCTTA
The DNA here is from genome assembly GCF_011800145.1 of Mirounga leonina. Classification (NCBI taxonomy): domain Eukaryota; kingdom Metazoa; phylum Chordata; class Mammalia; order Carnivora; family Phocidae; genus Mirounga; species Mirounga leonina. The sequence continues at coordinate 57,268,383 of NW_023270807.1, read as the reverse complement.
TCAAAGTTGCTAGTTCTTTTTTAGAGTAGTCACCTGAACATATTTTGAGATACCTAGCTAGGTTGAGACTAAGACTGGTCTTATCCTGAAGTAGAAACCTGTGCCCAAACTGTTGCCATATGAATTAATCAGTCCAGAATAGGTACAGTATTAAATTTTTTTGAAGGGCTATGATGACATTTTTCACAGAAAGAGAACAAGCAATCCTAAAACTTGTATGGAACCACAAAAGACCTCAAATAGCCACAGCAAACCTGAGAAAGAAGAACAAAGCTGGAGGCATCACACTTCCTGATTTCAAACTATATTACAAAGGTATAGTAATCAAAACAGTATGGTATTGGCATAAAAACAGACACATAGATCAATGAAACAGAGAGCCCAATAATAAGCCCATACATATATGGTCAATTAATTTACTCAAAGGATCCAAGAGTATATAATGGAGAAAGTATAGTCTCTTTAATAAATGGTATTGGGAAAGCTGGATATTCACATGCAAAAGAATGAAACTGGACCCATATATTTCACCATGCACAAAAGTCAACTCAAAATGTATTAAAGACTTGAAGGTAAGACCTGAAATGGTAAAACTGCTAGAAGACATAGAAGGTAATATCCTTGACATTGGTCTTAGTGATGAGTTTTTGGATTTTACACCATAAGTGAAGGCAAAAATAACCAAGTGCGACCACATCAAACTAAAATGCTTCTGCTCAGTAAAGGAAACTAGCAAAATGAAAAGGCAACCTACCAACTGGGAGAAAATATGTGCAAATCACATATCTGATTATATATTTATATACATATAAGTATATAAAGAATTCATACAACCGAATAGAAAAATAACAATCTGATTTAAAAATGGGCTAAGGATCTGAATAGACATTTTTCTAAAGAGGACATACAGATGGCCAATAGGTACATGAAAAGGTGCTTGACATCACTAATCACCAGGGAAATGCAAATCAAAATCATAAGATATCATCTCACACCCTGGAATGGCTAGTATCAGAAAGACAAAAAATAAGTGTGTTTGTGAGGATGTGGAGAAAAGGGAACCCTTGTGCACTGTTGGTGAGAATGAAAATTGGTGCAGCCACTGTGGCAAACAGTATGGAGTTTCCTCAAAAAATGAAAAATGGAACTACCACATGATCCATCAATTCCACTGCTGGGTATTTATCCAAAGAATATGAAATCACTGTCTCAAAAAGATATCTGCACTCCCATGTTCATTGCAGTATTATTTACAATAGCAAACACCTAGAAACAACATGTGTCCATCAGTGGATGAACAGATAAAGACATGATACACACATGCACGCACACACACACTGAAATATTATTCACCAAAAAAAAAAAAAAAAAGGAAATCCTGCCATTTGCAATAATATGGATGGACCTGGAGGGCATTATGCTAAGTAAGTCAAGCAGAGAAAGATAAATACTGTATGTTGTCACTTGTATGTGGACTCTCCCAACAACAGCAAAAACAAAAAACAAAAAACCTCATAGATACGAAGAACAGATCATGGGTAGGGTGGGCAAAATGGGTGAAGGAGATCAAAAAGTACAAACTTCTAGTTATAAGATAAATAATCCTGAGAATCTAATGTACAGAATGATTATAGTTAATACTGTGTATATATATTTGAAAGTTGATGAGAGAGTATTTCTTAAAAGTTCTCATCACAAGAAAAAAGTTTCTAACTATGTAAGGTGATTGTTGTTAACTAGACAAATTGTGGTAATCATTTAACAATACAAACATATATCAAATAATTATATTGTATAACTAAAACTAATACATTGTTACATGTCAATTATGTCTCAATTAGAAAAAAAAAGCTATGCTCAGCAACTGGAGGTAGTAGCAACATAAATAATGATTTCTAGTCTCAAAAATCATAGAATTGCCTTAAAATGGTGAGGTAGAAGCATTTAAAAAATTAAATCTATTTTCCTTAATTCAGTAAACATTTATTGAGTGCCTACTATGTGTCAGGTACTATTCTAGGCATTTTGAAGATGTAAATAAAAAACTTTCTGCTTTCATGGCACTCTTATTTTTTAGCAGAGACAATGAGTTTAAAAGTTATGCTGATACAAATCCGAACTCCAGTGAGATAGCACCTCACACCCGTCAGAATGGCTAAAATTAACAACACAGGTAACAACAGATTTTGGTGAGGTTGTGGAGAAAGGGGAACCCTCTTGCACTGTTGGTGGGAATGCAAACTGGTGCAGCCACTCTGGAAAACAGTATGGAGGTTCCTCAAGAAGGTTAAAAATAGAACTAACCCACAATCCAGCAATTGCATTGCAATGTTAACAACATATTTACCCAAAGGATACAAAACTACTGATTTGAAGGGATACATGCACCCCGATGTTTATAGCAGCATTATCAACAGTAGCCAAACTATGGAAAGAACCCAAATGTCCATCAACTGCTGAATGGATAAAGAAGAAATGCTGTACACACACACACACACACACACACACACACACACTGGAAAATTACCCAGCCATCAAAAAGAATGAAATTTTGTCATTTGCAATGACATGAATGGAACTAGAGTATACTATGCTAAACAAAATAAGTCAGAGAAAAACAAATACTATATGATTTCACTCATATGTGGAATTTAAGAAATAAAACAGATGAACATAGGGGAAAAAAGAAAAAAAGAGGGGCAAACCATAAAACAGACTTTTAACCAAAGAGAACAAACTGAGGGTTACTGAAAGAGAGATGGGTGGGGGGGGGGAGGGGGGGATGGCTTAAATGCGTGAAGGGTATTAAGGAGGGCACTTGTAATGAGCACTAGGTATCATATATAAATGATGACTCACTAAAATCTGTACCTGAAACTAGTATTACACTGTATGTTAACCAACTGGAATTTAAATAAAAACTTGAAAAAGAAAAAAAAACGTTAGGTTAGAAAGTTATGAATGCTTTGAAAAAAAGAACGTGGTACTGAAGACCAGGAGGCCAAGTGGGTGGGGTGGGAGAATTATAGTATTAAATAGGGAGACAGAGTGGGCCTAATTAAAGGTGCTAAAGAGGGAAATGGGGAGATGTTGGTCAAAAGATACAAATTTCCAGTTATAAGATAAATGCTGTAATTTACAGCACGATGACTATAGTTAATAATACTGTAAGTTGTTGTTGTTTTTTAAAGAAGGTGCTGACTTTTGAATAAAGACTTAAAAGGGATGAGAAGTTTGACCACATGAATATCTAGGGAAAACATTTCAGACCAAGAGAACAGGAGAGGTTCGAAGGCATGCATATCTGGTGTATTCAAGGCATGGAAAGGAGAAGTTGTAGCTGATACAGAGTGAATAAGGGGTAGACAGTAGCAGGAAATGAGATTAGGGATGTGGGGGATTGGTGGTTGTACCAGTCATGTGAGACCTGAGCTGAGACACCATGGGAATGACTTTGACTTTCATTGTCAGTGATATAAGAACCATTGTGGGGTTTTGAGTAGAGAAGTGACAGGATCTATTTGTTATATAAGTGTGGTCAATTATAATCTTAAATGTTAAAAATAATTTAAACCAAACTGTTGAAGGACAGAAATTCTCAGATTCAATTATTTTATATCCACCTAACATGATTTGTAAGAAACATCAAATCAAAGTGATATAGAAAAGTTGAAAGTTAAGGATTGAAAGAAGATATGAGGGACAGTAGCAAAAAGAAAGCAACAGTTGCAGAATTAAAATCAGAGAAAATGAAATTCAAGGTAAAGAAAAACTAAAAAGAACAAAGAAGAATGGCCCATATAGATAGCAAGCACAATCACTAAATATAGTATACAAATTTTTAGGTAACTAAAAACATAGCGTCAAAATACAGAAAGCAAAAACTGATAGAAATTCAAGATGTTAACTAAATTACAATCATGGTGAGAGACTTGAACGCATCTCTTTTGAAAATCAGCATGCCAAAGAGATATAAAAAGTACTTTGTAAAATAGAGGGTTTGATTAACAGTATCTTTGAATATGTGTATGTATCTTTATATTTCTCCTCCCCCAAAAGAATAAGCCTTCTTGTAGACACGCATCAAAATTTATTTATAAAAATATACCATGTACTAGACCACAAAGAACAACTCAGTGTATTTCAAAAAATAGAGATCATAAGACTACATTCCCAGTGTATAATGCTGCAATAATACCAGAAATAAACAAGAAAAAGGATGGCAAAGGCAATCTACCTGCTTGGGATTTAACTATTTTTATTCTAGTGGAAGGTGAAAATTTATTTTAAAGGTAAAGACTAGAGCTATAAAAAAATAAAAGTAATATATAACAAAGTCAGTGAATTTCTCAGTCACAGCACAATTCCAAGGAGTATTCATATCTTTAGAGCATCTACAAGATAGCATGAATGCTTGAAAACAAAATAAGCATTCATCTCTAGGAACTAGATGAACTTAGCAAAACCACACATATAAGAAAGGAATTTATAAAAGTAACAATTGAAATTAATAACTGAGAAACAAAAACGTACACTAACATTATTTATTATTATACTTCAGTTGTTTTAAGAGCCTAACTCCTTTAGTATTATTATGATCCCCATTTTGTAGATGAAGGGACTGAAGCAAAGGGAGATTGAGCAGCTTGCCCATAATCACACAGCTCCTGAGTGACAGAGGGAGCACTGGAATTTGGCCACTCTGGCTCCAGAGGTCACAATCTCTATCCCTAGGCTCATTATCGGGTCCAGAACCCAAATATCCACACTCCCTCTCTACTTCTCCTTCCAGTGCTATGCTGGAAAATGTGTTCTTTATGGAAACCATACCATACAAATTTTGAATGTGTAACACTTTCGTTCATTTGATGCAAAAAAAAAAAAAAAGTCAGTTTTAATATCTATACCTTTACATCTGGATAAAAATGAGAACATGTGCCTAAATCAATTTTTATGATTTATGTATTTTATTTATAAAATACTTCTGCTCTAGTGAAGCTCTACAATCAGAAAGAATTCTGACTGGCCCTTGATTGTATCTTCTTCTTATTATTGTCTGTGTTAAAATCACCTGTTCCATAATCTGGAAGCAAAGAAAGGCACAAGAGTTCAGGAAATTGGCAAATTTTTCCTACTTATTTTTAGATCTATTAGAAGTTTCAAGGAAGCTAAAATCTTATATCATGTGTAGTTTTAATTTATCCTTAATACTCCCTATTACTCAGTTTCATAAATTGAGATTTGACTTTTGGTTGGGTGGGAGAGGCATATATACATGCATGTGTGTGTTACAAGGAGAAATTGAGGTTTATTTAAAATAGAAAAGACAGAGACCACTTTCAAAATACAGTCATACGTAGATAGTAAATATGACCTAATTCTCCAGCTCCCTTCATTTAGTCATACTACTGGAAGGTACCCCAGCACACCACCACCAAAAGTAGAACTTATGTTGACAAAGATTCTGCCACTGTTCCTGGATTGTTCTCGATGTGTCTGTTTATATTCTCGTGTGTGTGTGTGATATGTATATACATGCAAATATATGCACGTGCATACAAAGATACATATTTATATGCATAAATATATATGTAGACACACATTACATTAGTGTGTTCAAATGTATATAAACACATGTACTGGGTGCATCATGAAATATAATATATTCCAAATTGAGTTCTGGATTCAATTTGTATGTTCAATTTTACTCTCTTGTTTTCTCCTGAGAAAGCTTTTAAGCATTTCTGGGACAAAAAATGTTGTGGTAGTTTCAGCTGTCCCTGCAGCCACTTTCATTATTTGTGTCATTATTCCTGCTGCATAATGTGAACATAAAAAAACATGGTTCTGTAACAAATGACTTCCCAGGACTGACAGTTATAGCTGCAGCATTTCAAGACTGATGAAAAATTTCCCAGCAAGATCTCTGGCCAGGTCTACAATAACGAAACAGGAAATGGCTGCCACTATTCACATTAAATCCAGACTGTTTGGTGTAACTTTATCTATGTTTTCGATTACAATAAAATCTCTTTCATTCCCAACCAGCAAAATTTCATCCTTATTAACGGTTTCCAAAAGATAACTTGAGGTTTCATGTGTGGTATTCCTGTTTGTCCTTTGATAAGATCTTTTAAAGATAATTTTTTTAAAAGTTTTACCTTTTGGATTGTTTAAATTCAATGAACTTTGTAAATTTTTATGAGAGGGAGAGGTTTGTTATGACTTTTTCCCAGGGGACTGCTAATAGAAGTTAGCTTGCCTAGCCCATGTGCTAGATGCTGTCAGTATCAAACTGCCTTTGACTTTCACACCTCCCAGGGGACTAGTAATTGTTGTGTTCAAACAGCCTGTAATTGTGATCCCGCTGGCTTTCTCAGTACGCTTCTGGCTATTAGAATCATTAAACAACTCAGCACCTGTTAACAGCATTGTAAATATTCAACCCTGCTTGTGTGCAGGTTGAGTCCAATATAGAGAAATCTTACAGAGCTCAGCCTCATAAATTAGAGCTTCTGACAAGTCAATTATTGTGAAACTGGGTTTCTCTGTGAAATAAATGAAATAGCATGCTGACAAAAAGGTAGGCTGTCTGTTTATGGCAGAGAAAAGACAATGACTTGATGATCCAATGCAGTGAGCATGAAACTACATTGTATCCTTTATCTGTAATTAAACAGTTGTGTAATATTTCTGTTTTAATAACCAGTAAATTGTAAATTTTGTACTGTGGAGAGTGCAACATGAAAACAGACCTTTTTACTTAGCTCTTGCTTGCTTTTTCAAGTTAGTGAAGTGATTGTTGATATTAATGTTATATAATGTTTTAAGCTAAATGCTTATAATTATTTGGGCTAGAAATTACCCAGTGACTGAAAAGTTCATGCAGTAGAAGCAAAGGCCATATAATGCTAATGAAGATCATGTAAATATAAACTCCATTATTTATTCACAGAAAACTGTCAGAATATATTACCTCTCAAAATTATATGTGACCTAGACATAATTTCATTTACATTTAGTTTATTTTACAGTGTCTTATAAATTATATAGCGTAGGTTAATTAGGATTAAGATGTAGGAAATCTTACTTTTATAAGGATTTGGAAGTGTTGTAAGTAAACTTAGGTCAAATATTAGCAAAGAATAATAGTATAAATCAGTGAAGTTACATCACAACAAAAATTACGCATGTTAGTGTTTGTGTTGGGTGTATAGAAGACAAGTTTTTTAATGTTTGAGATTTTCCTATTCTTGAATGTAATATTTTATCTAGCATTTTCTATTTTTAAAAGTTATCACTTTCTAAAAATAAATAAATAAAAGTTATCATTTATATATGCCAGGATACCCGAAGTAAACAATTTCAGGATTTTTTTTTTTAATTCTAGATTACCCCCAGATTCCATAAAGATAAAAGTATTGATACTGAGTAAATTGAATGTCAATTCAATTACTTAAATTGAATTTTTGCATTTCTTCTCTTAGGCAAGTCAAGTGTGAGAGTGTTGGTGAGAGCATTAGAAAAGAAAAAATACCTGGAAGTTTTTTAAGTTATTCTGAAAAATGTGTTGATTTATAGCAAATTAGAGTATATGTAATGTAGTCATCAAATAATTTGTTGTAATCTCAGAGACATAATTTTAATTGGATTTTTTTTTTTCGTTTTTGCAACTTATTTTAAATGTTTAAGAAATGTTTACCCTGACTGTACTTTATCTGAATAAAAGCTACAAATTAGTCTTAAAAACTTCCCAATAAACTTAGACAAACATTAGAAAGGGTATTAGCCCATCAGAATATACCTTGTAAATACATAAAACAGTGGCTAAAATAAATATTTTAAAAATTTATAATTTTTGAAGGAAAATTTTTATCATAGATGGTTTTAAATATTATTTGTAAGTATACTAAATTTGTTAAAGTAAAAAATGGTAAAATTGTTACTCAGTTATATTTATAGGGTAATGGCTTATGGTAATCAGTAGCAGCATCCATGAGATTTTTTTGTTTTAAATTGCCTAGTAAATTTTTAGACAAAAATGGTATTTTAACTTTTTTTTTCTTTTTTTTTCTTTTTTTTTTTTTAAAGATTTTATTTATTTATTTGACAGAGAGAGAGCACAAGTAGGCAGAGAGGCAGGCAGAGGGAGAGGGAGAAATTAACTTTTTGTTTTTCATGGTAATATTATTTGCATAATGTCTTCCTTCTGTAATTTTAATTGCATAAAAAATTATTTGATTCTTGGTCTAGAAATTCTATTACTTATTCAGTTCCTGGGCACATTTTCACTGCTTTTTTTTTTTCAATTTAGAAATAATTTTATCAACTATATATTAATCCAGACAGCTGAAAATCGTGTTAGAAAATGTATAGATTTAGCAATCCAAAAGAATGTGAAATATAAAATAAGCAATTCTGTTGTAGAAAGTTTGGCTGATAAATTCCATTTGTTGGAAAAAAATGAAAGACAACAAGTATCACTAATAATTTGGAATGGCTTTAGAGATCTCTTTTATGGGGCATTGAATGTCCAGAATTTTTATTTTCACCTTCTACAGCAGAATACATTATTCTAACTAATACTCCTTTTAGTCATTTTTCAGGATAAAGGAAGTATTTTCTAATGGTTTCTAATGCTTGATTTTCACTTTATATGCCTAGATAAAAGTTTGTACATTTTGTTTAAATTAACAACAGCACTGGTTTCAATACTTATTTATCTGTTCACTGATAAATATTGCTTTATTTTGGTCTGTGACAAGAACTTTTCCAGGAAAGGCAATAATTTCTCTGCAGATTAAAATGAAAAGTAACTATTTCTCTTTTGTGAAAATTAAAATCATCAGCATATAATTACGATTTACAGTTATTTTCCCAAGTAAATAGTCTGTTATTAATCCTTATTCAGTGGAAGCTCTCATATTGGTATATCTAGCCATTTGTGCAAACTTCTCTTTCTATTGAAAGTATATCATGCCATCATTTAAGTCCTACTTTGTGTATCTTTAAATAAATTATTACAGTATGCTGACCCCAAATCTTTCCCTTTGAAGAAAGAAAAAATAGTCACCATACTTGGCCAGTTATGGTTTCCTTTAGGCCTCTCGCATTTGAGATTGTTAACACTTTCTTCCCAGACCAAGAATATCCCCTTTCTAGTCCTGTACAGAAGTACAACCTCTGTGCTGGGGGCCAGTGATGAGTCTGTCCTGAGGTCACTTTACACTCCTGTTGCTTGATTTGGATGGAGATAGGACATACAATTCTCTATGCTGACCGGGGTATAGGATTCACCACCAGGAATTAGAGATCAGCCATGACATGGGGGCATTCTGTCACCCTTTGAATCCGTTCCCAGGCACAGATTCCTAGCGATCTTAGATATTTGGCAAGACACTTTTGGACTGAGAGGGAGGATCATTCAGGTGAATTGCATGTCCTTCAGCCTTTTACTCGGAAAATATACAGAGCTGAACCTGTGTGTTTTTTGTATATAGAAGCTTAGTTCAGATGCTTCATTGTTAGCTTGATGTCCTTCCAATATTTAGGGTGACATGTAGTTATTAAGCATTTAGAGAACAATAAATGACTAAATTTCCTGAAAGAATTCATCTACCCAAATCAATAGTTCTTTGAGTTTTATAAAGTTACTGAGGATGGGTTTTTATATATAAAAGGGAATTATATATTTATATATAATATGCTTCTGTTTCTAAATCTAGTGTATACATTTAGTTTGCTGTAGATGTATAAAGTGGAGTCATGCCAGTTTTAACACTGGAAAGTTAGTATCTTTTTAATGTGATGCTGAATTTTATCTGCTTATCTTACATAGTTTTAATGTATTCTCATTGTTCGTGTCCGCAAATCTTAGTATGGGAATTTTGATCTGTACGATGAAACTGGCAGTTGGCAGTTGTTTTACTTCTTTGATTTGTCATAAGTGTAGTTGTTCTTTGAAATTCTGAAAGAAAAATAGAATGATAAAAAATTGAAATGCTAATTTTAGTAGAAACTATCTTGAAATAAATAATGACCTTGCTTCTTTTCCAGCTACTACAATTTGAGTGATGTGAGCCATGATTCTGTGAACAAATTTCTGTCTAGTCTGGTTGAGAAGTCTCTGGTTGAATTGGAACATTCCTACTGTATTGAAATTGGAGAGGTATGACTCAGTCATATACATTCCACGTGCAAAGACTGCCCAGCTTTTTAACAGTAGGGCTTTTGTTCTAATGATAACCAAAAATGTTAACAAAATTGTTGCAATAGCAGCCTGCAGTAAGAACGATTAATTTTATGAATCTGTGTGCTTCTATTGTACTTTTTATTTGTAATTTTATCTTTCTTTTTGAAATAGGATAATCGGAGCATTGAACCTCTGACATACGGCCGAATTGCTTCTTACTACTATCTGAAGCACCAAACAGTTAAAATGTTCAAAGAGCGTTTGAAACCTGAATGTGGTACCGAAGAATTGCTTTCAATTTTGAGTGTGAGTTTCATGATATTATTGTATTGCTTTTTCATATAAAGAGATTATATCTTCTGTATTTCATACCTTCTCTTTTAATTTGGGTCCTTAAATTGCTGCCAGCCAGTGTCTCTAGAAATTCAGCAAACTGTTTTTTTTTTTTTTTTTTTAAGATTTTATTTATTTGACAGAGAGAGACACAGAGAGAGAGGGAACACAAGCAGGGGGAGTGGGAGAGGGAGAAGCAGGCTTCCCGCTGAGCAGGGAGCCCGATGTGGGGCTCGATCCCAGGACCCTGAGATCATGACCTGAGCCGAAGGCAAACGCTTAACGACTGAGCCACCCAGGTGCCCCATTAGCAAACTGTTTTTAAAATCTTTTCCTCTGTCAAACAAGATCACTACAGAGCAACATATTTGGACCAAGTTTCCCTACATACTATATTATCCAAACTTGGGTACTTCTGAGAATGGAATGGGTCACTATTAATATTAAGCCAGGATAATAAGTATGAACTGGGCTATCCTCAACAGCCAGATGATCACCCTATCCTTCAATATAATAACTTCTATGAATTATAATTGAAAACTTTTCTTACTGCTTCTTTTGGGTCTTTCTTGTTGAATCTATGATGTTCCTGAAGTTTCTTTACATAAAGACACACAATTAGGATCTCTTAGAATTAACTAATGCCAGAAAAGCTGTTCAACTCCCTCCCCTGTCCCCCTTCCAAAATAAAAATACAACCAGATTTAGCACATGGTAAAAAAAACAAAAACAAAAACTATACTGTGTTTGGTTTTGTTTTTTGGCCAAGAAGCTAAGAACTAAATTTTATATTGAAGCTAAAATTACTATTAGGAGTATTTTCTTCATTTTCCTTTCAGCATACTATATATACATTTTGTCTTTGTTGAGTTTAAATATAATTTCCCACAGAACTGTGTTAGCACATTAGTCAAGATATATATTATAAATGAAAGCTATATATTGTCTTACCCCTCAGGTACATTGATACGATTTTAAAGAGTTAAGAACCACTGGACTGTATAATGTCTTTAAGGTCCTTCTCTCATATCATCACTGATTCTGAGGTAGTTCACTTACTTATTAGCTTTTTTCTTACCTTCTTTGCTTATCATTCTCAGTTGGCTTCAATATCCCATTCACAGTTTCCAATTTTTCAGTGTTTTCCCTTTGAGAAGCTGGTTTGTAGATTTTGTGTGAACATAGGGCCTAGTACATTGTAGTGAGTCAGAAAATAATTTATTAATGAATTGATGGATGGATGGATCCTGTATTCATCAGTTCTCTGTTATTTGCTCTATAGAAAAGAGTAGAGAATTCAAGTATATGAGGCAGCTATCAAAAAAAATTTTATGAAATTAAAAATTTGTTTCTGAAGTAAGAGTATGAAAAAATAAGAATTGTTTTTAGATCCCTAAGAATGAGGTTTTTATTATTTCCCAGTTAGAGAGTCATAAAAACATGATTTATCTGGGTGGAAGACAGTAAAATCATGGTTAATTAATTTGGGCAAGTATTTTAAACTAGTATCTGTTAGATTTAAGAATATAATTTTCCTTTCATATTTACCTACCTTGATATATTTATCTAATCTAATAATTAAAAGTATATACCTACCTTGGGAACACGTAATAAGAGCTAACACCTTTGAGCACTTTTCATGTGCTAAGCACTATTCTAGGAACTTTACATCAATAAATTCATTTGATCCTAACAATGACACTCATTTTATATTGATAACATTCCATTATTATTCCTATTTTACAGGTTAACTAACCTCTCTAAAGTTACACAGCAAGTGAATACTTCGCAATCTAGCCGCCCAAGTATGGGTTCTTAAGCACTGTCCTGCCTTTCATGTCACACACAAACACACACACACACACACACACACGCACTCTGAAGTGGAAGATTTTTGAGGTAGGAGATATGTGTTAAGACTGGATCCTAGATGCACATTTTGGATACTAACCCTTTATCAGAAATGTTATTTGCAAATATCTTCCATTCCATAGGTTGCCTTTTAGTTTTGTTGATTGTTTCCTTTGTTGTGCAGAAGTTTTTTTATCTTGATGAAGTCCCAGTAGTTCTTGCTTTTGTTTCCCTTGCCTCTGGAGACGTTTCTAGTAAGAAGTTGCTTTGGCTGATGTCAGTGGTTGCTGCCTGTGTTCTTCTCTAGAATTTTGATGGTTTCCTGTGTCACATTTAGGTCTTTCATCCATTTTTAATTTATTTTTGTGTATGGTGTTAAAAAAATGGTCCAGTTTCATAGCTATGTTGCTATCCAGTTTTCCCAACAGCATTTGTTAAAGAGACCATCTTTTTTCCGTTGGATATTTTTTCCTGCTTTGTCTAATATTAGTTGATCATAGAGTTGTGGGTCCATTTCTAGGTTTTCTATTCTGTTCCATTGATCTGTGTGTCTGTTTTGTGCCAGTACCATACTGTCTTGATGATGACAGCTTTGTAATAGAGCTTGAAGTCCGGAATTGTGATGCCTCCAGCTTTGCTTTTCTTTTTCAACATTCCCTTGGCTCTTCAGGGTCTTTTGTGGTTCCACACAAATTTTAGAATTGTTTGTTTTAGCTCTGTGAAAAATGCTGGTGCTATTTTGGTAGGGGTTGCATTAAATATATAGATTGCTTTGGGTAATATAGACATTTTAGCAATATTTGTCCTTCCAATCCATGAAAAAAAAAAAAAAAAGACTGGATGCACATTGTTTGTAAAGGTTTGTGAAAACCATATGCCTGTTACACTCTGTATCCCCCTCCACCCCACTAAAAAAAGACCCAAAAATATATCCAGTACCAAGAGAATTAAACTATTATCCTCTTCAGTCTTCTCTGAAAAGGTATTGATCAGAACAAGAGGTCTGTCCACATCCTTTCAGCAGCTTGTTTCTTTCCACCATTACAACCCCTGAAACCAGTTACACTGATCTCATGGTTTATTTTTATTAAAATAAGGTCAATTCTTGTGATACCTAAGCAAAACAAATCATCTGCAAATACATGTAAGATAAACTCAACAGTACATTTATATAGATATTGTTTTGGGGTACCCCTTAATAATTTTCACAGCAACAGTGATGTCATCTCTTCATCCTATGGTGTTTAGTCCAGGAAACTTAGCCTGTGCTAAATAGCATCTAAGCCTGTAATATCTCAGTGACACTGATTTTTGAATGAGGATATAGGGGCATTAGAACTGTAGGACTCACATAGCCAAGGAGATCTGCAGGTACCACTGTTTTGTTAATTTCTTGTGTCAGAATTGCTTTCCATTCACTAGAGAACATATGTGTAACTAACAAAGAAATATTAAATAATAAAGCAAGATTGGATTTGAGGTAATTACAGTGCAATTTCTAGAATTCATTCTGTTGCTGAAAAGTACTTCTTAAATGTTCTCTGTTACCACACTAAAGATTCCTAAATGACTCACGTAGCCTCATTATCTTTACTCTCACCTCCAAAAATGGATATTAAATCTCCTTGTGGTTTTGAAACAAGGAGAAAAGAGCAGCCAGACAGGAGCTCTGGAAAACAGGATGATAAACACAACAGGGCAAAGGAAACCAATAGGAGTGTCGTTAGTTTCAAAGGCATATTTTCATTATTATTGTTTTTATTATAATGCTTAATAATGTCACATTATACTTTTGAAAAATGTAGTATTAGAACTCATTCACTATCAGCATCTCCTTTTTAAAGGTAGTTATTGATGTTTCTAAAGTCATCTTTAAACTTTTTTTATTAATACATTATCTTTTTAAAGAAGTTTTAGTATTCCTGAGATCACAACTGAAAAGCTTCTATTCTCTTGAGTATTACTTTGATCTTACTCTAATACTTCCATCAGTTTAATTTTTTAGTGAATGAAGTTTTCTCATTTTATCTTAGGTTACATATTGTATTTAACTTTTTGTTTTCTTTCCTTTGGTACTAATGATAGTATAGAAAGTGTGTTCATTAAGATTTCCTTTGAGGTTCTCTATGTTGCAATGTGATTGATTATACTTGGCACAGAGAAAAAAACTAGAAGGTAACCAATCATAGAAGGAAAAAAGAATATTAAGACATTGATTCATTTTCACCAGGCATTTAAAAATACATAAATGTATTATTTCTCTTTATTTAACATCAAATATAGTTTCAGATGATAATCTCTTGATTTTACATATTCATAACTGATAATTGGTAGCTGTTTTTAGACCTCTTTCCCTTTAGAGAAGATAAGTATTTTGAATCTCATAGTTAGTGATAGAGTTGTTTTTCCTTTACTTAATTTAATTAGAATTCCTACTCTTTATTTAGTCATTTTGTATATCACTGTCAACTTTTCTGATTTTCTTTTTATAAAGTAAGGATACAATTTTTTTGCCTTTATAATTACCAGACAGTGTAGTTTCTTTCAAAAATAAAAGAAAAAGCATTTAATCAGGTCATTTCATGACATGCTTCCTTGTACAGTGTTTTTGGCACTATAGACCTCCCTCTTCCAGTGTTCAAAGAAGATTGTCAAGTTTGATTAAAAAATATATATATATATTAAGCTCATGTATACCCTGTCTTCTGAATTCTGTTCTTTTTCTTCTCTATCAGTAGAATGGTTGGGGTCAGACTGGTATTTTGCAGAATGGTATTATATTGACAATAATCATCCTTTTGACCAAAGGATGGACAAAGAGGAAATTTCTGAGTTTAAAGTTGAAAACTAAACTCTTCCCAATAGTAAAGAGCTAAGCTAAGTGATATTGTCCTAAGAAATAAATATCTTGAGAAAGACATGTATCATATGATCTCACTGATATGAGGAATTCTTAATCTCAGGAAACAAACTGAGGGTTGCTGGAGTGGTAGGGGGTGGGAGGGATGGGGTGGCTGGGTGATAGACATTGGGGAGGGTATGTGCTATGGTGAGCACTTTGAATTGTGTAAGACTGTTGAATCACAGACCTGTACCTCTGAAACAAATAATACATTATATGTTAAAAAAAAAAAAAGAAGATAGGAAGGGAAAAATGAAGGGGGGGAAATCGGAGGGGGAGACGAACCATGAGAGACTATGGACTCTGAAAAACAAACTGAGGGTTCTAGAGGGGAGGGGGGCAGGGGGATGGGTTAGCCTGGTGATGGGTATTAAAGAGGGCATGTATTGAGTGGAGCACTGGGTGTTATATGCAAACAATGAATCATGGAACACTACATCAAAAACTAATGATGTAATGTATGGTGATTAACATAACGTAATAAAAAAAAGAAAGAAATATCTTTAAAAAAGAAAGAAATATCTTAAGCATAAAATGAAGTATGCATAATTTATATATTTTATCATTAATATGTTACTCTCTACATGGTCTATGTTAAATTCTATCAGTCATATTTCTACCCACAGACCATATACTGGTTCTTGTAAAAAAATATTTATTTTGTACCTATAATGTGTGAGGCTCTTTGTAGGGGCAGGAGATAGAATAGTGAACATTACTGACAAACATGTGAGAGAGTGTGACACACATACATATGCCAAATACATAGATTCAGAAAGGGCTGGAATGACTGTAGTAATGATAAAACTACTGAAGAACTAAAAGACAAGGTGGAACTCTGCCTGTCATATTTGGTGGGATAGATGGTGATCATTCCTTTACAGACAGAGAAGGTGGGGATTAGGATTAGACTTGTGTGGCATTTACATGAGTTTTCTCTTGGCCCACTAGATACTTGGGATATTTTCATCCCTCCCAGTAATATAAGGAGTTTTGTTTGTTTTTTTAAATGTGCCATGTGTTAAACTTCCAGGAACTAATTCTTGTTGGTTATTACTTCATTATATATAAATTTTTATTTCGGTCAACACTGAAAAAGAAAATACAGTTCCACTAATTTTTTTTTTTTTTAGTAACACCTCTTTTGAGACTTCCATTTCTCCTCATTTGTCTTCTTCCTAAGAAATTGAACTGTTTCTAGCTTACATCTTCAGATGTCATTGCCTTTAAATGATAGTTAAAAACTCTAAGGCCAAAGATTGGTACTGAGAGTATTTCTGTTCACTAATCTTATTCTATAATGCAACCCATTTATTTAAATTTTGTCTTTCCAATACATCCATTAAAAAATAATACTATCTTTTATTGAGCACCTACTACATGCCAGGCATTTTATATACATCATTTGTAATCCATCAAACAGTGCTTCATGGTAAACACTAATTTACAGGTAATGAAATTGAAATTTAATGAGGTTACATTTTCCGGGTTCATAGAGAGTAGTTCTTTAGAATTCCTTCTCTATATCTTCCTTCCTCTCCAAGACATAGTTTATCCTTATCCAGTGTTTTAATTCCAACTGTAAAAAATTTTTAAAGCATGGAAGTATAAGGGCATATATTTTTTAAAAAGTTAATTAAAAAGCAGGAATACTTTTAAATTTATGTGTGGCCCTTGTAACTTAGAATTATAGATGTTAAATGCAGTTGTTAATTACTGTGACAAAATAATTATTTCAGTATTTCTTATTGGAAACATATATTTTAAGTTTTAAATGATATGATGCTATTTGGAAAGTTTAGCTATTTTATAAGAACTCTTGCCAAGTTTTTTTAACACCATGAATTAATAAGCTTCATAATTAAGGCAGCTGCTTCACACTTCTATTGTTAACCAGTGACATTACATCTGTCTTGCTCCATTGATGCCCTCCTCCTACTTATTGAAGCATTTAGCAGTTTTGGCAACAGGGATTACATGGCATGGAGTAAGTAGTCTAATTAGATATAAGTGAAAATCCTGAGGGAAAAGGACATTTAAAAAGTAATTTAAAGAATCTCTTAATGATGTTGGCACTGAAAGCCCACATCTAGAGTAGAAAGTGCCTGTCATCATGGCAAACAAGGATCATGAGTTGATATGTTCAGTGAACTTTTAGAAGGTAACCTATTTTAAAACGATAATAGAAATGAAAAGATTTCAAAGTTAGAGAAAATTTATTTGAACAGATTTACGAATATGCTTGCTATCGTATTAATAGCTTTGAAAGAAAGCAGAATATGCCCCAAATGTATTCTGTCTCTAGAATTTCCAATAATTTTTTTAAAAAGATATACTCAGTTGTTATGGTTCTTGTGACTACACAGAAACATAAGATTATATATCAAATATCCAATCTGAAAAGTTGTGAAATTTTTATTTTTTCACAAAGCCTTGGATATTGACTAAAAGTATGGGTTTCATATGTTAATATAAAATAGAACCATTCCAAATTTAGAAAAGTACCAGAGCAATAAGATTTTTATATGTCAATAAACTTCCAGGTTTGGCAGTTCTCTGTACTGCTTTCTTTAAAAGCATACAGATTCTTCGCTCTGCCCATATATAGAGCATTTTCAGTAATAGAGCATTTTTAATGCTCAAATTTTGTCCTGTTTGAGCACAACTACAAATCTTTTGGTAGAAAATTGCAAATACATCTTTCTCAAACATGAGATTGGAAAAATAAGCAATATTGTTTTAAAAAGAGAGAAATTTAAAACAAAACAAATAAAAAGGACAAGCCAGATATGAATAGCATCAGTAGGGGACCCAGCATGCAAAATTAAAGAGTTCATTAAAGGAATAATGAAAGGAAGGAGAGGTTAACTGAGTAACAGTGAACACCACCAACCTCGTGGCCTTCCATTTCCAAATAACCTCCTGACAATTGCAGAATCCCATCTGCTACTCTTTATCTTCCTGGTGGGGAAACCTAATGGGATATCTTCCAGGGTTTGTGAGAAGAGTGTCCCTAACCCTCAGGCTGGGGAGCTGCCTGGCATCTTTTGGACAGGCACAGATGGCAAATGTCTTGAAAAAAAGTTCTCTTTCTACTTCTCTTGGTCTCTTTCCCTTGAGACTTTCCCTCTTCTCCCTTATTTCTCAGCTTCTTCCTGGCTTTCTGTACATATAAGCTCTCCTCAGCACAGAGAAAAGTGCAGTATTTTCCTGGTAAAAGACCTCAGTCTTAGATATATCTGTTGTGCTTCAATAGATTACTTCAAGATTTTTAAGCTGATTATGTTCTGATGAGCCTAAAATGTATTTATGATGTTACCTGAAATTTGTCCTGTTTTAAATTTTTGATTTTTTTTTTTTTGGCTTCCTAAAATATCCCACAGAATGACAACTGGCAATTATTAGGAATCTAATCGTTTGTGATTAAGTAGAATTGTTAATTAAGAAATGATTTTACATATCAAAATATGAATAGCTTTGATATTTCTTTCTTTATCACCTAATTTAACTTCCTCATTTTGTCAAAGAACAAAGACCCATTCTTGCCCAAGAAGACACAATCAGTGTGGAAAAATAATATAAAAACTCAACTCTCAGTAGGGAAAGGGCAAAGTTGGAATTAGAATTCGTATCTCCCAGCAACCTTTTAAATGTCTTGTTTCTCCCTTTGCCATTTTATACTTTTCTTTTTCCTCTTCTTGCCTCTTATTTTGCCCTTTTATTTAAACTTACAAAGCACATGGTACATAAAATACACCATTAACCTTCTCAGCCTAAGCTATCTATAAAAAATACTTTTGGCTTGTCAACATTTATTAAGATTTGCTAAGTGTTCTGTCCAATACTCGGTGTACTTTGGGGAATACCAAAGAAATGGAAGACCCATATCTTTTAAGGAGATTTGTCCTGGAGCCCAAAGATTCTAATAAAAACAAGGGATAGGCTTGTGCTAAATACCTGTCTCTTGTCTATTGCTGCTTAATATAGCTGTGCCTATGCATGAGAAGTGTTTAGTTGTACTTATGGCATTCAGAGCAGAAGAGTTGCTGACATTGCTGTCCCCAAAAAGTCAGAATTACCAGCCTGGCCTATAGGCAGGAGGTGTATAAGTCATGGGGGCCATATAAGTATTTGCAAAAGGAGTCTACATTTAGACATTTTTTAATTACAAGTATAATCTTGGATGGTGTCATATGAATTATGTTTATAAAACTCCAGGGTAGTTTACAGGGAACCCTATCACGAATCATTTGGCAAAGAAAATCATCATTAATTTAGTCTTAAAAATATTTTATCTTTGGTATCTCTGCTTAATTTAATGATATCAGATATCATAACTATTTAGAATTGTCAATACAGGGGTGCCTGGGTGGCTCAATCAGTTAAGCATCCAACTCTTGATTTTGGCACAGATCATGATCTCAGGGTCCTGGCATCGAGCCCTGCATTAGGCTCTACTCAGCGGCGAGTCTGCTTGAGATTCTCTCTCCCTCTTTTTTTCTCCCCCGTACACGTGCATGTGCTCTCTCTCTCTCTCCAAAATAAATAAATAAATCTTTAATTTAAAAAATATATATATATTGGGACACCTGGGTAGCTCAGTCAGTTAAGTGTCTGCCTTTGGCTCAGGTCATGATCCCAGGGTCCTGGGATGGAGTCCCATATTGGGTTCCTTGCTCAGCAGAGAGCCTACTTCTGCCTCTGCCTGCTGCTCCCCCTGCTTGTGCTCGCGCGCTCTTTCTGTCAAATAAATAAATAAAATCTTAAAAAAAAAAAAAAAAGAATTATTGATACCCATACCATCACATTGGGGAAATAAAAATAACATCAAAGATTATGATATTGCTGGAATCAAATCTCTTCCCTAAATTCTAGCCATTTGTCACTTCGTTCTTTGAGTCAGTAGAGTGTTGTTTAAACTTCAAAAATAAGTAGAAGATAAATTGAAACTTAAACATTGGATAAAATATTTTAAAATGCAGTTTTTGTATGCCAAAAATTGGTTTCTGCTCAAAATGTTTTTAATATAATCCCAATAAAGTTAAGTGCTCTAAAATCATTGTTAAGGTCCTATTGGTCCAGCAGGTGGAACAGTTCAGAAATCAATGCTAGCTCCTTCCTCAATTAATAATGGTGATCAGAAATTTTCCAAAAGGCTCATGGTTCCTGTCCTAAGTATCTTGCAAATACAAATAATGCCAAAACATTGTTTAAGCTAAATATATCATCCTGCCTTTTATTTTCAGAGAGCCGCCAAGTAGGTAAATAAGTGTAATTATTCCCAATACTTAAAGCCAACTCAGTGTATTTCAGTATCACTTCTGTATAGCAGAGCAAAAGAAAAACTAAACATCCTAATTTCTTTTCCAACCCCCAATAAGTGGAGTCCACAATATTACATTTTTTTAGAAACATGGAATTTTAAAAGGAAAAAATAATCATAGACATACTCCTTGGTGCTGAGGGACATAATAGCCTTCTAGATTAACTAATGTGCCAGGCTTTTTCTTTATGTAATAATGTAGAAAAACAATAGAATCACTATGTGCTTAAAAATATATATTTTTTAAAAACTGTGTTGACAGTTTGGGATCAAACTTTTGTGAATTCTCTATTGTAAAATATATTAAAGTGTATCTTAATATGTGTTTAAAAATAAGTCATTATATGTAGCCATCTCCCTGGTTTATTGAATTTTATTGTACAAATAATACTACTTTACAAGTTTAGAAGGCTTTTAGCGAAAACAGTACAATCATCCTTCCTTAATTTGTTATTTGGCTATATTTCCTTATACTTAATTTTTAATAGTGTTCACCCACTTATTGGTTATCAGACCACCACTAGTCCTTGTACATTTAGCCATTATTTAGTCTATATAGAGATTTATATCTTCTGATTATTTTCTCCAAAGCAGTTTCTTATCAATTAATCCTTCTGAGTAATTGTTTCATCGTCCTGTTTTAAAGGAAACAGCCAATAGTCCAAGTACAGAATGATTCATAGCTATGACTTTTGTGATATCACCACTGTAAGTACCTCATGGAGTTACTGGGAAGATTAAATTAGTTAATATAGGTAAAGCACAGAACAGTCCTTTGCTCATTTACAGTAAACTCAGTAAACAGAAGCTATTATTATATTTAATAATAATATTTATTACATACAGACTATGCTCCAGGCATGGAGAATACAACAGCAGACTAGGCGGATGAAGTTTCCATACTCATGGACCTTATATTCATAGTGGGGCTAGTACACAAACAAGTAAATAAACATGTAATATAACAAAGTAGATATAAATGGGATTTTTAAAAATCGGGCAAGTGTCTACAGGTAACTAGAGGAGACTGTTCTAGATAGGACAGTTAAAGAAAGCTTTTCTGAGGAGATGTCTGAACAGAGAACTGAGGGACATGAGCAACCAACTCATGAGAAAGCCTCGGGGAAGAAATTCTAGGCAGAAGGAAAAGCATATGCAAAGGCCATCAAGCAGGAATTACTTGTCAGGTTCAAAGAATAGCAGGGAAGCCAGTGTGGTTAGAGCAGAACAAGCATTGGGAGGGCATGGTATGCAGGGAGCTAGGTCATCTGTGGTCTCCCTAGGGAGTCTGGATTTTGTCCTCTAAGTGTTCAAAGAAGCCATTGGAAGGGTTTTGATCAAAAGAGTGATGTGGTATTATTTGTTCTGAAAAAAACACTCTGGCTTCTTAATAGAGAAATGGTTGTTAGTCAAATAGAAGAGAAATGGTTGAAAGTCAAGGTGAGAGAAAATGGCTTGGATAGAATGGTCAGAAGTTGAAATGATGCGTAGTAGTTAGACTCAGGATGTTTTGAAAATAGAACCAATAGGAATTGATGGGTTAATTATAAGTAAACAGAGGAAATAAAGACAATGCTAGGTTTTTGGCCTGAACAACTTGGTAAAAAAAGAGAATACCATTTACTGAGGTAGAGAAGACTAGGTAAAAAAGGTGGGGTTTGTGTTTACTTGGGGGGGCTGGTAACTGGCATATGGATGGTATTCAAAATTTCAGTCCTGAGGTTAGGTGAGATTGGGTGGAATAAGTATTGAAAAGAAATCTGTGGAGCTAGAGAGATTTATAATGCTAAGCAAAATAAGTCAGAGAAAGACAAATACCATATGATCTCAGTCATATGTGAAATTTAAGAAACAAAACAAACAAAGGGGGAAAAAAGAGACAAACCAAGAATAGACTCTTAACTATAGAGAACAAACTGATGAGGGCAGGTGGTTGGGGGATGGGTAAAATAGGTGAAGGGGTTAAGGAGTGCACTTGTGATGAGCACCAGTGTTGTATGGAAGGATTGTATCACTATATTGTATACCTGAAACTAAAATAACACTGTATGTTAACTATACCAGAATTAAAATTAAAAACACAAAAGAAAAGTGGTCTGAGGATTGAGCTCTGGGAACTTAGCATGTTGAGGTTGGGGAGAAAGAGGAGAAGGTGGGTCAGCAAAGAAAACTGAGAATGAGGGATGACAAGTGGAAGGAAAACCTCTAGGAGAGTGAATGGTCCTGGAAGCCAAGGGGGGAAAAGTATCTCAAGAAGGGGATGGTGATTAACTGGGTTAAAGATTATTGATATGGAGTGGTGAGAGCTCCAGTTGTTCGTTTTACTTGATAAGATAAAGATCCTAGATGTCTTTCATGAGTAATTTCAGCAGAGTGATAGGAGACAAAAACCTTATTGTATTTGAAAGGACCCAGAGACTGAGTTATAAGAAAGCAGAGATGGTAAATATAGCTAATTCTTACTTGGAGCTGGGGGCAGGATATAAAATCAATTTCCTTTTTTAATTTAAGATATAGAATATTTGTATGCAGATAAAAATGATCCTATAGTGAGGTAAAAAATGATGTTACGGGAAAGAGCAAAGTCCTTAAGAAAACAAAAGGGAAATAGGAATCAACGCATAAGTGGAAAAATTGGCCTTAGATAGCAGAGCAAATTAATCCATTGTAATGGAAGAAAAGATGGAGTATTGGGGTATAGGTTAGTAGGTGGTAGGATAATGAGGAAATCCCCTTGTGTTTGCTTTAATTTTTTTATAAACTTAAGAAACAAGGTCCTCAGCTGAAACTGAGGAGGTGGGGAAAGACCTGTGAATGTGGACAAAGGCCATTAATAGACCAAGGGGCCATAGTGTGGTAGAATGAATATGGCATTTGCATTTAGGAAACATAGGTTCAAATCTCAGCGTGGCCATTTTAACTTCTTTGTGTAAGTGGCAGGTCATTTAATTTCTTAGTGTCGGTTTCCTCATTCATTAAAAGATGTGCAGTCATACCTGCCCTACTTATCACAGGATTAGTGTGAAGATCTAATAAGGTAAAAAATACATGTTCAGACATATCTGACCTTGATCGAGGTAGATTTTTTTTTGTTTGGTGCTATGTTTTCGTTCATGTTTCTTATTTGTGTTTTACTTTTGTTTTGCATTCAAAACTGTCATACTCTAGATACTTATATATGTTTTTGTCTACGGCCATCCCACCCTGAGCGCGCCCGATCTCGTCTGATACTTATATATGTTTTAAGGGTTCAGAACACTTGGTCTCTCTCTCTCTACCAGAAGGACTGGCCTTATTGGATTCACTAAGAAACTTTTTATTTCATTATTAATATTTGGAGGAGTATAGAAGAATACAGAGTCTTATTTCTCTTATGATCCCAAGTACAGCTTTGCCTTTACCCTACCATGTAGTTAGTGAGTTTTGTTACTGCTTTTTCAAAAGAACACATGGTAATTTCATTCCCGAGATGTTGGTTTCCTTGATGGCAGTGTCATTTTCTGAGTTTTCTCTTGCCCTTACTCCCCTACTCCCTTGTTCCTTCTTCCTTTCTCTCCAGGTTAATATTTTACTAGAGGCCATGGCTCTGGGTTTTAGTGTACCACAGGGGAATGACAAAGTGTGTAAAAGTAATGATTCCCCACTGCCACATCATCCTACCTCCAAATAAAAAAGCACTAGGATTCTTTAATGAGACATTACCCTGGCTTCCAGACCAATGTCTGTGTTGCTAAGAGTGCTCATCTATTTATAGTTGTTAAAAACCACTTAGTAATTAAAAGAATTCATGAAGTAATTATGACTTGTAATAGTGATTATGGCTGGGTGATTACTCCTTCACTAAGATGCTTTGCAAATGGATTAGCACTTCTTTGAATTAGGAACTTGGGCTTGAAATCTATGAGGAAGCTATCTATATTAATAAGAAAAATGTTCTTTCTTTTGGGACTAAGCAGAAAGCTGTAAAACAGCCAGGAAGCCACTGGGATCCTGGCTGAGAGAAAAACCAGGCAAATCAAATTGGTCATATTATTAGGCATATATTCATCTGGAAAAATTCTCTTCATTCAGTTGCAGTTAAAACTCTGGTCAATTTAATGTAGTTCATTAGTAATGCCAACTCTAAAATGGGCTGTGATATTTAGTAGTTTCTCTTCCTGAATAAGTAGGCAAATATTACATTATTTAACCTGATATTTTAGGAAGGAGAACCATATTGAGAGTCCAGGTATTTTTAAAATACAGGTTTTCAAAAATTAAAATTTTTGATATACAAATAGACAAAGCCCTACCTCATTTTATTTTCTAGTGAGGAAATAAATGCCCATTCTTTCTATTACTCTGCACTTTATAAATCTCTTCCTTCCTTTACTGAAGTTTCTTCTTTGCCTCCCTTACTGGTTGCACTTTCTCTTGTCCTTCATTTTCTCTTTTTAGAAGCTTATATGTTCTATATCTACTACCATCCTACAGATATTCTTAAACACACATCTTCAGCAGTTCCAACAAGTATTTATTTAGCACCTACCATGTTAGGTACAAGAGGACGGTGATAATTAAGGTATGGTCCCTGCCTTTAGGAAGGGACTAGCCCTATGCCTAAGAAGTAATTATAGTTTGATATTAACTGTTTTGAAAGTATAAGTTGTACTAGTATGTCTAGAGTATGATAAGTCTAGTTATTTAGAATATGGGCTTCAGAGTCACATGACTCCATCATTTTCTAAATATGTGATCTTGGGTTAGTCACTTAATCTGTCCAAGCTTCATGCTCCTTTATAAAATAAAGGAGAAGGTTAAATAAAATAATGTGTGTAAAGCCTCAATACATTGCCTACCATATGATACTTGAATTCTTTGAATTAGGAACTGTAGTCACTCACATCTGTTATTGCTAGTTTTCATGAATATTTTGATATATATAATGCACTAGTAATTGATGAATTGTAATTTATATAAATCATATCTACATATGACAAATACCATTAACCTCCTCTATTCAAAAGATAAAGATTACAAGATAAATTCAGGTTCATTATTATGCCATACAAGATTGTTCTAAGTCTGGCTGCAGTGTAGGTTGGAGTGCAAATAGCCTCCAGTCTTCAACTGCTCTTCCCCTTTTGCCCCTCCATGGAGCTCATGCTATTCCATATGCAGGAATACCTCCTTCCCCAGGTAGGCCAGAACAATTTTCACACACTGGTGTGAAGCTCTAACCAAATAAAAAGAAAACATAAAATCATTGGTTAAGGGATGATTTATTCAACAAGTATTGTTGGGCAAATTGTATAACATTTTGGAAAAATATTCAAGTTAGATTCTAATTTCATAGCATATATTAGAATAAATTTCAGTAAGATTAAGGATCAAAGCCAAAATAATGTTAAAATTTCAAAGAGATATGGGGGAAGTAACACAAAAAGCATAAAGGAATTGAAGAAATTGCAAAGGAAATGGATGGATTTGCCTACATAAATGTATAAAATGTATGAATGTCTCTATACAATTTTTAAGTATTAGTATTTGTTACAGTTATGATACAGAAGTAATATATTTTAATTTTTTAATTAAAAAGAAAACTCTGGCTCCAGTTATAAAATGAAAAGAGGACACTGATAAAGTTTTCATTAACCCAGTCTTTCTAGAAAGAAATTTGATAGTATCTGTCAAAGTTAAAAAAAAAAAAGAAAAGTCTTTAAGAAATTTCTGCTCCCTGGTGTTGTGATTCCATCTCTAGGAATCTATCTTAAAGAAACAAGTATGTTGTCAAGATATATGTACACAGATGTTCATCACAGCGTTATTTATAATAGTAAAAAAAAAAAAAAAAACTGGAAAATTTTTCTAAAAAGGCCAAAACTGTCTTCTTTAGGAATAAATAATTTATACTCACTTAAATATAAACTTAAGTTTTTTGGAAGACAATCAGTGGACAAGTGTTTTTTGTTTTGATTTGTTCATTTATAGCCTGGTGTGTACATTCTAGTACTGAGATATTCGTGCTTGCCTTGTCAGACAATAGAGGATCACGTGCTAATTAGCTGAATAGTTTTGAAAAACTCTTGCCAAGAAAAAGATCTAGCCAGTGATTAATAATTCTTAGCAAACTGTAGTCTTCCCACTGTGAGAAAGACTAAAATGAATATTTTTATGCTGAGCCATTATACATATAGCAGAAGCCTAGATTTTTTTCTCCAGTGATGCACTGTAAGCTGCATATCTTTTGACTTCTCAACCCAAAGAAATGGATGTGCCCCATTTTCATTCTTACATGTATTCTGAAAAATGTTGTTACTACCGAATAAAATGCATAGATATGGTCTTTATTACAGTAGTACTATTCATACCATCTGCATTTTATTTTAACATTACATTTTCCTAAAAAAGGACTCCACTCACTTTATAATGTTTTCCAGCTGACAGTCCAATAGAATATAAGCATGTCTCAGAAATTTGATTATGTCAGAAACTTAGAACTCATTTTGCTTTAAAAAAAAAAACACAAAAACGAAAAACTGGGAGGTAAGAGGGATTTCCAAGTGTCATGCTCCTTACATACATAAAATTCTACATGTTCTTATGTTCTCTTCACTATTTTGTATGTAATTCAGAGGAATAATGCAGTTTGGCAGAAGCACGGTAGTCTCAGTTTTAAAGTATTTCCATTAACAAAGGAGAATTTTCCATATATACAGCTTCAACTTATTAGATGTAGGTCCTTAACACCATCTTTGTAGGTATTTTCTGTTATTTATTAAACAGTGTCAGCAGATTTGTAAGACAAATGCCAAACAGGTGTCTTCTACTGACAGATGAACAAACTGTCTTGCAGAACCATTGATGGAGCTAGCAGCGTATTGCTCTGCTGCGCTGAAAGCACAGATAGTGGAGTAACCTTGAACTACTTTTACTGTTTTAATCAATGAAGGAGGAAGAGAAGCGAGAGGGGAAAGAATCAGTAAGACGTTGAAATAACCAGTGAAAGCAACTAAAATCAGAGGGAAAGTGCTGTGGGTAACACCAGGCTAGAAGTTAAAAGCAGAGTGGGTTGTTGTTGTTGTTGACTGGAAATATGGTGTAATGATTACTTAAAATATCTTTTTAAGTAAAATTCCTAAATACATGTCGTATGGATTTCAGAATTCAAAGAACTGAAATGCTATAAGATACTCTTAGAACTTTGCCGAAAAAATTTTTCTTTGACTATTGAGAAGACCCGTAAAGATCTTTTAGAATCCTAGAACTGTCATTATAAACATCAGTCATCATTACATTATGGACATGTTGAAGTACTGGGGGGGGTCATTAATAAAGAGCTGATAAGAATCCAGTCAAACTCAAAATGGCTCTTGGTAAACCATAAGCAGTAGTTCTTTCCTTTTTGGAGAAGGCAGAAGTCCACAGATATTTATTACATCAGTGTGTCAGTAAAAGAAAGCTAAGTGAAATTAAAGGCCACAAATCCTTTGTGTAACACTTGCTTAGAAACTGATTAAACAGGCTTACTTTTTGGAACAAGTGGTTGGCTGCTGTATTTGAGAATCTGGGAATGTGTATATGTCTAATGTAACGTCATGCTGCTCTCTAGAAGTTTAATTTCGAGTCAATTGCCCCATATGAATATCAAATTTGAAAGCTTATAGTTTTCTTGCCGTTTGCGACAACATAGATGGACCTAGAGGGCATTATGCTAAGTGAAATAAGACAGAAAGACAAATACCGTATGATTTCACTTGTATGTGGAATCTAAAAAACAAAAATAAACAAAACAGAAACGAACTCATAGATACGGGAAACAAACTATTGGTTAACAGAGGGCAGAAGAAGGCTAGAGGGTCAGGCAAAATAGGTGGAGGGGATTAAGTGGTACAAACTTCCAGTTACAAAATAAAGAAGTCATGGGGATGTAACGTACAGCATTGGGAATGTAGTCAATAATACTGTAATAACTTTGTATGGTGACAGATGGTAGCTAGACTTACCATGGGGATCATTTCATAATGTATGAAAATATCAAATCACTATGATGTACATCTGAGACTAATAGGATATTGTATGTCAGTTATACTTCAATTAAGAAAAAGAGCTGTACTTTATAACCCCTGAACATGTTCTTTGTTTTCCAATGTTTAAAGCACCAGGAAATGCAAACTAAATCGAGGAATTCAGTTAATTTAGCTTACAGTATGTGATTGCCTATTATTGAAGAGATAGGTAGATAAATAGAGATACAGATACAAGTAGATATACATACATATATATGTATTCCTATAAGATATTATGGGGTTTGAATATGACTTTAGCCATAAGAATGCTTGTTTGCTTTCTCTTGATTCACACAGAGCAGATGGATGCTTGACTGCCTGCTAATCCACAGCTGGAATGGTTTCAGCAGTTTCCACGTTGCTGGGTTAGAGTGGCTTTTCTAGTGGACTGAGAGGGCAGCAAAAGAGGGATATCATTATTCATCAGTATCCCAGTGGGAGCGCTGCCAGCAGAGATTAATTTTTTCTGTTATGCTTGTAAAACAAGCTCAGGTGGAGTCTCTAATCCTCAGGGCACGGGTGGCAGATCAAGGAAGATGCTACAAAGCTAGTTAATTTTCTGATTTCTGGGGGAAACAGAAGCTCTGTTAGATGTATAAATACATGATTGCAAATTTAAGTAGCTCAAATCCAAATGGGATCTTCCCAGACATCTGGTACTGAAAATTTCTATTTTTCTTTGTTGCCTTTAAATATAACTTCTGAAAAGTTTGCCCCGGAGCCAAAATATTGGTAACTCTAAATATGAGGAAGTAATTAATCTTATGAGTTAATAACAAAACATTTAATTTTATAAACATGAACAAAAGAAAAGCTTTCTGCCTAAATAGGCTCAAACTTAGGATGCCTAAAGTACCCACTTAAGCATATTACCAGAAAGACATAACATTAGCTATCTGATTGGCAGGGTTGTTTTGTTTTGTTTGTTTTATGTATATCCAGGCTATTTTTTTAATGGTTCATTTTTATTCTCCCAATTTATAATTGCCATGTGACACCTGTTTCCTCTGTGTTATTGTGTGATCCATCTATGTGTTCATATTTTTGAGTAGTTCATATAGCCTTCAAACTGAAGTTAAGGGACTTTTAAAATAAACATGACAGAACTAATACATTCATTAACTGTTGTCTTAGGATTATCTTTAAAAGCTGTTTACTAACTTCACTACAAAAAATATTAACTTCATTCAGGCCCATGGCACTTTCTTTTGATTATTTTGGGCACCAAATGTTCCCCATTAATGGTACTTTTCTGTTTGGATGTTTGCTTTTGTTTTGAGAAAATGACAGGAAATTATTTGACATCAAGTCAGAAGACTAAATTTGTGATTAAGTCAGGCTGTATGATTTTTGGTTGTAAAATTGGTTAGAAGATAAGCATAGTTTCTAAAGTCATTCTGACTATAATACCAAAAGAAGACTTTCTTTTTATTTTATTTTATTATGTTATGTTAATCACCATACATTACATCATTAGTTTTTGATGTAGTGTTCCATGATTCATTGTTTGTGCATAACACCCAGTGCTCCATGCAGAACGTGCCCTCTTTAATACCCATCACCAGGCTAACACATCCTCCCACCCCCCTCCCCTCTAGAACCCTCAGTTTGTTTTTCAGAGTCCATCGTCTCTCATGGTTCGTCTCCCCCTCCGATTTCCCCCCCCTTCATTTTTCCCTTCCTACTATCTTCTTTTATTTTTTAACATATAATGTATGATTTGTTTCAGAGGTACAGATCTGTGATTCAAGTCTTACACAATTCACAGCGCTCACCATAGCACATACCCTCCCCAGTGTCTATCACCCAGCCACCCCATCCCTCCCACCCCCCACCACTTCAACAACCCTCAGTTTGTTTCCTGAGATTAAGAATTCCTCATTATCAGTGAGGTCATATGCTACATGTCTTTCTCTGATTGACCTATTTCGCTCAGCCTAATACCCTCCAGTTCCATCCACATCATTGCAAATGGCAAGATTTCATTCCTTTTAATGGCTGCATAATATTCCATTGTATATATACACCACATCTTCTTTATCCATTCATCTGTCAGTGGACATCTTGGCTCTTTCCATAGTTTGGCTATTGTGGACATTGCTGCTATAAACATCGGGGTGCACGTGCCCCTTCGGATCACTACATTTGTATCTTTGGGGTAAATAGCCAGTAGTGCAATTGCTGGGTCATATGGTAGCTCTATTTTCAACTTTTTGAGGAACCGCCCTACTGTTTTCCAGAGTGGCTGCACCAGCTTGCATTCCCACCAAAGACTCCGCCAGATTGAAAGTGAGGGGGTGGAAAATCCAAAAGAAGACTTTCAAAATGTTTTGAGTGATGCAAGCCCTATTGAAATGAATTTATAACTTCTCACAGTGTTTATTTTGAATAGCAAGACATATGTTCTGGGATATTTATTTAAAATCAGACCCTCCCAAATAAATAAATAAATAAATAAATAAATAAATAAATAAATAAATAGACACTCCTGTGACTTTAGTTACCTCTTACAATCTTTCTTTTGGCTAAGTTTTGGACTTTTATTAATAATGAGTCTAAGTCTTGTTGTTCTACCAAGAGCATTTTGTAAGCCAAGCAAAGATAAACATTTTAAAGCACTAAGTAGAAATCAAAAACTAACACTTCATAGAAGATTCTCCTACAAAATGGAAGATTAATGAGAGTGAGAAAGGCTTTCCAGTTACGAGGAAATAGCCAGAGGATAATACATGGACTTGTGTAAACAAGTCTCAGAGGGACTAGAGAACTGACTAAGGAGTGAGGATGAAGTCTAGAGCTATTTGTGAAATAATTTTTGAAGTAGTAATGACTGCTAATAAATTTAAGTAATTGTCCCCTAAACCTGTGCCAAATAAGCCAGCTCTTATGTTCAGTTACCTGTCCCACTCAGAAAGAAAATCAGATACCTTTAAGTATTGTACTGAGCCTAAATAAGACATGAAAAACCCACAAATCTGTAGTCTTTTCATTTTTTTTAAAGTTTGTATTTAAGTCCAGTTAGTTAACATACAGTATAATACTAGTTTTAGGTGTACAATATAGTGATTCAACACTTCCATACAACACCCAGTGCTCATCACAACAAGCGCCCTCCTTAATCCCCATCATCTATTTCATCCATCCCCCCACCCACCTTCCTTCTGGTAACCATCAGTTTGTTCTCTATAGTTAAGAGTCCATTTCTTGGTTTGTGTGTGTGTGTCTCTCTCTGTCCCTTTGCTTATTTGTTTTGTTTCTTAAATTCCACATATGAAATCATACGGTATTTGTCTTTCTCTGACCTATTTCGCTTAGCATAATAGTCAGTAGCTCCATCCATGTTGCAAATGACGAGATTTCATTCTTTTTTATGGCTAATATTCCAATGTGTGTATGTGTATATATGTGTGTGTGCATGCATGCATGTGTGTGTGTATGTGTGTGTATATATATATATATATGTACACACACACACCACATCTTCTTTATCCATTCATGAGTCGATGGACACTTGGGCTCTTTCCATAATTTGGCTATTGTAGATAAAGCTGCTATAAACTTCGGGGGCATGTAGTCTCTTAATTTTACATGTCCACCATGACTTATTGAAACTTGTCTTTTTCAGATAGGCCTTGCAAGTCATGTGATTAATTCTGTAGCAGCATTCTGTAGGAAACCTTGTTTCAAGAGCAAATAGAAATCATTTGTTGGATCACTCAATTTTAAGCAATACATTTCCAAATAAAAATAAAAAATTAGAATATATATCAGAATTCTTCAGAAATCTTAAGGATACCTACATATTTCTTCCTAATGTAGACTTTGCTTCATAACAGAATAGTTTATGTATACTCTCACATGTGCAAACTACCATTTCTTAGTTTTCCCTGAGAACCTAGATTTTTACATTTCAAATAAATCAGAAATTCCTTAGGATATTTAAATAAGTATAGAAAAGAAACTTTGTACTTAGTGAAAAAAAGCAAAAATCAAATATAATTTGGAAAATATCCTGAGCTGTCTCTCCATATTGCCATCCAGTCAATTTGGCTGACTTTCAGTATGGCTGGTTGCTCCAGGTACTGTGGTACAGGGGTCTTATTTGCTGAAGTCTGGACCTCAAAGATGTGTTTGTTGATTTGACATCTAGGAATAGAATTTTTAAAACTTAGGAGGCTTTAGGGCGCCTGGGTGGCTCAGTTGGTTAAGCAACTGCCTTCGGCTCAGGTCATGATCCTGGAGTTCCGGGAACAAGTCCCGCATCGGGCTCCCTGCTCGGCAGCGAGTCTGCTTCTCCTTCTGACCCTCCTCCCTCTCATGCTCTCTATCTCATTCTCTCTCTCAAATAAATAAATAAAATCTTAAAAAAAAAAAAAACTTAGGAGGCTTTATGTGTAAGCACTGACCTATTTTACAAGTTTTACAGTATTATGTTACATGTGTTCTTTATAGTTTTTAATTTATTAATATTGGCAAACTATCCTGAGGAACAACCATTTATAAAAATTAAAGTTTACATTTGTATTAATGATGATAAGGTGTCCAGATAGAATTCTGAGATACATTTGAGTATATGCAACATATATTCAAATATGCAGATTTATATAATGCATTATAGCTTGAAATTCAGAATTTTACCAGTGGTGTCATATTCTCTCTCTTAGAAAGCTATGTTAAGACTTTCAGGTCATCATTGAAACAGATTTACAATAACATTACTCATCTGCTTGTACATTGGGAGCTTTTAAATAATCATATTTTTGTTAAGGTATAGAATTTGTATCACATTCAAACCTAATTAATTGGGAGCTCTTTTATGTCACCGCACTAAGTAAGTTTTGAAGAGTCAAAAAAGAAGCAGTGCTAGAGAACCAAGGATACTGGTCCCTAGAAAAAGCTACTTAAATTAATCTACTTAAAAGAGAGTCTAATATTTTATAGTAAGCAAGGAGAAGGAAGAAGAAAGTTTGATTGAAGATTTTATCTTAAAAATTTAAAAAGCCGTAAGGAAAAGTTCATTTACTTTTATTTTTATATTCAACAAAATTTGAACTTCAATCTCAGTTATTTGCTAACTTTTAAAGGCTGAGTCAAGTTGATTTTGTCATGATTTTTTGAGGGAACACAATTTTTCTGATATAATTATATGTATCAAGGTATAATACTTTTTACCTTGGGTTTAACTTTTAGTGCATAAATATAAAGAAAATAACTTTTCCTGAAATATACTTGAGGACATCAGTTTTTACAATAACCTATCTCAGTACTTTGATATTTAAAACATTTGCTTCTGAGCACTTACAATGTCATCATTCTTACTTATTTTTCTTGTTCAATTGTTCATCAGTCTAACTCTCCCTGATTCTCATTTGCCAATGGATTTGCATGTTATTCAAGCATCACTTTCACTGATTGATGAATTAATGCATCTTTTCTAAGATGTTTAGTTTCACCTTGCAATCATTTTTCTATTGTCTTACATTGTATTGTTTAATTAATTTTGTGGAATTAGTCAGACTGACAAAGTTGTTGACTAATAACAAGGGATACGTCTTCCTTGACTTATGATAGGACTGCATCCTGATAAAGCCATCGTAAGTTGAAAATATCCTGTCAAAAATGCATTTAATACACCTGACCTACTGAATATCATAGCTTAGCCTAGTCTATCTTTTTTTTTTTTTTATTCATGAGAGTCAGAGAGAGAGAGAGAGAGAGAGAGAGAGAGAAGCAGGCTCCCCGCCTAGCAGGGGGCCCGATGTGGGACTCGATCCCAGGACCCTGGGATCATGACCCGAGCTGAAGGCAGACGCTTAACCGTCTGAGCCACCCAGGCACCCTTAGCCTAGTCTATCTTAAACATGCTCAGAAAACTTGTTAGCCTACAGTTGGGCAAAATCATCTAACACAAAGCCTATTTTATAATAAAGTATTAAATATCTCATGTAATTCATTAAATATTATATTAAAAGTGAAAAACAGAATAGTTGTATGGGCACAGAATGGTTCTTCATGTACCATTTGTTTACCTTGATGATCTCATGGCTAACTGAATCATCTTCTCAATGTACATCTGTCCTAGGCACTGAAAAGTAAGCCCTTTCCATTATCAAGTGATCTGCTTCAACTCCCCAGAAATAGTCCAAACTTCAGATGGTAGGCAGCACCCATTTTCTTTTTTTTTTTTTAATTTTAGTTAGTTAACATACAGTGAAATACTGGTTTCAGGAGTAGAATTCAGTAATTTATCACTTACATACAACACCCAGTGCTCATCACAAGTGCCCTCTTTAATGCCCATCACCCATCTAGCCCATCCCCCACCCACCTCCTTCCATCTACCCTCAGTTTGTTCTCTGTCGTTAAGAGTCTCTTATGATTTGTTTCCCTCCTTTTTCCCCCTTCCCATATGTTCATCTGTTTTGCTTCTTACATTCCACATACGAGTGAAATCATATGATATTGGTCTTTCTCTGATTTATTTCACTTAGCATGATATACTCTAGCTCTATCCATGTCGTTACAAATGGCATGATTTCATTCTTTTTGATGGCTGAGTAATATTCCATTACACATACACACACACAAACACACACACATACATATGACATCTTCTTTATTCATTCATCAGTCAAAGGACATTTGAGCTCTCTCCATAGTTTGGCTATTGTTGATAATGCTGCTGTAAACATTGGTGCATGTACCTCTTTGAATCTGTATTTTTGTATCCTTTAGATAAATACCTAGTAGTGCAATTGCTGGATCGTAAGGTAGTTCTATTTTTAACTTTTTGAGGAACCTCCGTATTGTTTTCTGGAGTGGATGCACCAGTTTGCATTTCCACCAACAGTGCAAGAGAGTTCCCCTTTCTCCTCATCCTCGCCAACACCTGTTGTTTCTTGTGTTAATTTTAGCCATTCTGACAGGTATGCGGTGGTATCTCATCATGGTTTTGATGTGTATTTCCCTGATAATGAGTGATGTTGAGCATCTTTTCATGTGTCTGCTAGCCATCTGGATGTCTTCTTTGGAAAAGTGTCTATTCATATCTTCTGCCCATTTCTTAACTGGATTACTTGTTTTTTGGATGTTGTTTGATAAGTTCTTTTTTTTTTTTAAGTAGGCTTTATGCCCAATATAGAGCCTAACACAGGGCTTGAACCCACGAACCTGAGATCAAGACCTGAGCTGAGATCAAGAGTCGGATGCTTAACCGACTGAGCCACCCAGGTGCCCTTTGATAAGTTCTTTATAGACTTTTCATACTAACCCTTTATCACATATGTCATATGCACATATCTTCTCCCATTCTGTAAACTGCCTTTTAGTTTTGGTGACTGTTTCCTTTGCTGTGCAGAAGCTTCTTATCTTGATGAAGTCCCAGTAGTTCATTTTTGCTTTTGTTTCCCTTCCCTCTGGTGACATGTCTAGTAAGTTGCTACAGCCAAGGTCAGAGAAGTTGCTGCCCATGTTGTCCTCTAGGATTTTGATGGTTTCCTGTCTCACATTAAGGTCTTTCATCCATTTTGAATTTATTTTCATGTGTGGTATAAGAAAGTGGTCCAGTTTCATTGTTCTGCATGTCGCTGTCCAGTTTTCCCAACACCATTTGTTAAAGAGACTGTCTTTTTTTCCATTGAATATTCTTTCTGCTTTGTCAAAGATTAGTTGACCATATAAGTAACACTCATTTTCAATCAAAATAAAAAAATGCCTGCAATCTACCAGGTACTGTGCCATATATAAAATATATATATATATATATATATATATATATATATATATATATATATATAATTATATATATAATTTCATTTTCTTCTCAAAATATAACAGAACTCTTTGGAGTGGGTATTATCCTGTTTTGTAGAGAAATTTGAGGATTTCAAACTTTAAGAAAGTCTACAAGAGTTAAGTGGCAGAAGCAGGATTCATCCCAGTTCTAATTCCAAAACTGGAATACTTTCAAGTACACCTTATTGTCTCTGTAAGCAAAATAGGAGGAAATACTAAATAACCCATCTCTTTTTTCAAAAATGACATCTATTATATTTTGGTTTATTGTAGTAATTTAAAGATGTAGAGATGACTGGATAGCAGTCCAAGAAGTGCAACAGATCCTCTCCAAATGGAAACCCATTTAACTGCTAGAGTGTTACTCTCTTTTTACAAAGTCCAAAAGTTGTCCTAAGGGCATACAGCAAATGGAGAAACACCTAGTCAAGAAAATCTACTAAATCTCAAAAAAGAGTGAAAGGCTGTGGATTTGAGCTATTCATGTCCCTGCCACAGTACAAGATATGACAGAAGCTTTGTTGAAGGCATTTGCAGTAAAAAAGATGGGACTACCTCTCCATTCTAGGCTATATTTTCATCCCAAAATGGGCTAGCAACTGGCATCTCTCAAATTTGTATTGCAGCCCCCAAATTTGTATTGCAGAAACGCTTTTCCACACAGTTTTGGCCAAGAGGACCAGTCTGTTTCTTTCTCCTACCCAGCCCCCAATTTTACGGTAGAAGCTGTACTTCAGATATGGATGGCAAACCAAGAATAGGAGGCTGATAACCCCTGTCCAATTCACATATAGGTTAGAAGTTCTATGCTGAGAGAGCCAAACTAAGAAGACCAGGGACCTATTATCATTGCCCAGAACCCCATTCATTAGAGCACAGATGTCACTCTGGAAGAAGTGGGCCACTAACCCCACCCACAGCTCTTCTCTCTATAGTAGCACATAAGTTCTGCCTAGGAGAAGAGGCAGACCTTAAGAAGAAAGAATTCCATGGCTCTGGTTAAGAGAACTCACTTTCTTTGAAACAAGGTATAGGGAAGTTCATGCCCAAGAACGTTAAAATAACAAGCTTATATGAATTATTATTGATCTTCTTTATTCTGTAAACTTCTATAACAAAATGAAATTATTATAAAGTAATATAATATTGTTTTTAGTTTGTAACCTATATAGATGTAATATATATAAGAATAATAGCAATAGAAAGCGAGAAGGAGGAAATAGAGCTATATAGGAATAATGTCTCTGTATCTCACTGAAATTTAATACAAATCTGGAACAAATTATGGTAAGTTAAGATGCATGTTTTAAACCCAAGAGCAACCACTAAGAAAATAAAACATAAGAAAATGTTCAAACTCATTAAAGGAATTAAAATATTACATTAGAAAATATTTACCCAATGGACGGGGGAAAGATGGCAGAGGAGTAGGGGACCCTATTTCAACTGGTCCCCGGAATTGAGCTGGATATCTACCAGACCACTCTGAGCACCCATGAAACCAGCCTGAGATGTAAGATCTGGATCTCTACAAACAGAATATCACAGGTGGTTGGTTTTGAGGTACGAAGCGGAGAGCCGTGATTCTGCGGGCAGATATCGGAGGATAAATGGCAGCAGGAGGGTGCCTGGACATGGGGATCCTACACCGCCGGTGAGTGACAGCCTCGTGGGCTGCGGACGCGCACAGACTCCCAGACCGGTAGCATCAGGAAAGGACTTTAGGGCAGCCCCCGGGGTGGAGGACCAGACCGGCGGGATTGCACGCACGCGAACCGCAGCCACCCAGACAGAAACCCGGAGCGACGGTCGTGCGCACGCGAACTGCAGCCTCCGAGATGGAAACCAGGTGCACCGGGGTGGAAACCCCGAGCAGCAGAGTCGCGCACACGCAAACTGCAGTCCCTGGAACAGGACCCCAAGCGGTGGAGTCACGCGCGCAAACTGGGAGCTGCTGGTGGTTTTAGAAGCACAAAGGGCAGAGACGTGCCCGACCTGGAGGCAGGAGTGGGAGCGCTGGGGAGGGGCGCACAACCCAGGCCGCTGCAGTTTATAGCAGCACAGACAGAAATGGAGACGGTGTGGCCTGGAGAGCTCACTGAAGAACAGACTGAGGTCTCTCTGCTCTGAGGCAGAGGGTTGGAAACAGTCTCTTCTGCTCTGACTCGCGGAAGAGACATGGAAAGCCGCCAGGGAAAGGCGCCAGAGAACAAAAGCCCCAAAGACTGAGTCCCACTGAGCCCATCCCCTGCCGCAGGGGCGCAGGGCAACTCCGCCCAAACAGGGTTGCCTGACTAACAGCGCGGCAGGCCCCAGAAGACAGGCTGGGAAAACAAGAGGCCAGCAACCCTAAGGTCCCTAGAAAACAGGTGCATCGTGCTTGGGTTCTGGTCAATAATTTCGACTCTATACATTCCCTCAAACACCCATCAACAGAATGACTAGGAGGAGGAGCCCCCAAAGCAGAAAAGACTCAGAGATTATGACTTATGCTGCAGATTTACAAATGGATGCAGACCTAACCAAGATGTCAGAGATGGAATTCAGGCTAGCAATTGTGAAGACAATGGCTAGAATGGAGAAATCAATTAATGGCAACATAGAGTCTCTAAGGGCAGAAATAAAAGGGGAATTGGCAGAACTTAAAAATGTTATCAATGAGATCCAATCCAGTCTAGATAATCTAACAGCTAGCGTAACTGAGACAGAAGAGAGAATAAGCAATCTGGAAGACAGTATAATAGATAAAAAGGGAAAAGAGGAGGCCAGGGGAAAACAACTCAGAATCCATGAAAATAGAATCAGAGAAATAAGTTGACACCATGAGGCGTTCCAATGTCAGAATCCCATTGGAATCCGGAGGGAGTGGAGAGAGAGAGAGGGCTAAAAGATGTATTTGAGCAAATCGTGGCTGAGAACTTCCCTAATCTGGGGAATGAAACAAACATTCGAGTCCTAGAGGCAGAGAGGACCCCTCCTAAGATCAAGGAAAACAGGCCAACACCCCGGCATGTAATAGTAAAACTTGCAAATCTTAGAACCAAAGAAACCATCTTAAGGGCAGTTAGGGGGAAGAGATTCCTTACGTACAGAGGGAGGAACATCAGAATAACGTCAGACCTATCCACAGAGACCTGGCAAGCCAGAAAGGCCTGGCAAGACATATTCAGGGTACTAAATGAGAAGAACATGCAGCCAAGAATACTTTATCCGGCAAGGCTTTCCTTTAGAATGGATGGAGAGATGCAGAGCTTCCATGACCGGCAGAAGTTGAAAGAATATGTGACCACTAAGCCGGCCCTGCAAGAAATATTAAGGGGGGTTCTATAAAAGGAGAAAGACCCCAAGAGTGATCTACAACAGAAATTTACAGGGACAATCTATAAAAACAACGTCTTCACAGGCAACATGATGACAATTAATTCATATCATTCAATAATCACTCTCAACGTGAATGGCCTAAATGCTCCCATAAAACGGCACAGGGTTGCAGATTGGATAAAAAGACAGGACCCATCCATATGCTGTCTACAAGAGACTCATTTTGAACCTAAAGATACATCCAGACTGAAAGCGAAGGGATGGAGATCCATCTTCCATGCCAGCGGACCTCAAAAGAAAGCTGGGGTAGCAATTCTTATATCAGACAAATTAGATTTTAAACTAAAGTCTGTAATAAGAGACACAGAAGGACACTATATCATTCTTAAAGGGTCTATCCAACAAGAAGATCTAACAGTTGTAAATATCTGTGCCCCCAACATGGGAGCAGCCATCTACATAAGCCAACTGTTAACCAAAATAAAGAGTCATATTGATAACAATACGTTAATTGTAGGAGACCTCAATACTCCACTCTCAGCAATGGACAGATCATCTAAGCAGAAAATCAACAAGGAAACAAGAGCTTTGAATGCTACATTGGACCAGATGGACCTCCTAGATATTTACAGAACATTCCACCCTAAAACAACAGAATACTCATTCTTCTCGAGCACACATGGAACTTTCTCCAGAATAGACCATATACTGGGTCACAAATCAGGTCTCAACCGATACCAAAAGATTGAGATTATTCCCTGCATATTCTCAGACCACAATGCTCTAAAACTGGAACTCAATCACAAGAAAAAATTTGGCAGAAATTCAAACACTTGGAAGCTAAAGACCACTCTGCTGAAGAATGTTTGGGTCAACGAAGAAATCAAAGAAGAACTTAAACAATTCATGGAAATCAATGAGAACAAAAACACATCAGCCCAAAACCTATGGGATACTACATGTTAAAATGTCTAAGGGGGAAATACATAGCCATCCAAGCCTCACTCAAAAAAATAGAAAAATCCCAAATTCACCAACTAACTCTACACCTTAAAGAACTAGAGAAAAAGCAACAAACGACGCCTAAGCCATGCATTAGAAGAGAAATAATTAAAATTAGAGCAGAAATCAATGAATTAGAAACCAGAAACACAGTAGATCAGATCAACAACACTAGAAGTTGGTTCTTTGAAAGAATTAATAAGATTGATAAACCACTGGCCAGACTTATCCAAAAGAAGAGAGAAAGGACCCAAATTAATAAAATTATGAATGAAAGGGGAAATATCAGGACTAACACCAAGGAAATAGAAACAATTATTAGAAATTATTATCCACAACTATATGCCAATAAACTGAGCAATCTGGATGAAATGGAGGCCTTCCTGGAAACCTATAAGCTGCCAAGACTGAAACAGGAAAAAATGGACAACCTGAATAGGCCAATAACCAGTAACGAGATTGAAGCAGTGATCAA
Source organism: Mirounga leonina (assembly GCF_011800145.1). Lineage (NCBI taxonomy): Eukaryota > Metazoa > Chordata > Mammalia > Carnivora > Phocidae > Mirounga > Mirounga leonina. The sequence continues at coordinate 57,227,142 of NW_023270807.1, read as the reverse complement.
AAACCTCCCAAAAAAAACAAGAGTCCAGGGCCTGATGGATTCCCTGGGGAATTCTACCAAACATTCAAAGAAGAAATAATACCTATTCTACTGAAGCTGTTTCAAAAAATAGAAACAGAAGGAAAACTTCCAAACTCATTCTATGAGGCCAGCATTACCTTAATCCCCAAACCAGGCAAAGACCCCATCAAAAAGGAGAATTTCAGACTGATATCCCTGATGAATACGGATTCCAAAATCCTCAACAAAATCCTAGCTAATAGGATCCAACAATACATTAAAAGGATCATCCACCACGACCAAGTGGGATTTATCCCCGGGATGCAAGGGTGGTTCAACATTCGCAAATCAATCACTGTGATAGAACACATTAATAAGAGGAGGGAGAAGAACCATATGGTCCTCTCAATTGATGCAGAAAAAGCATTTGACAAAATACAACATCCTTTCCTGATTAAAACTCTCCAGAGTATAGGGATAGAGGGAACATTCCTCAAGCTCATAAAATCCATCTATGAAAAACCCACAGCAAATATCATCCTCAATGGGGAAAAGCTGAGAGCATTTCCCTTAAGATCAGGAACACGTCAAGGGTGCCCACTCTCACCACTGTTGTTCAACATAGTACTAGAAGTCCTAGCAACAGCAATCAGACAACAAAAAGAAATAAAACGTATTCAAATTGGCAAAGAAGTCAAACTCTCTCTTTTTGCAGACGACATGATACTTTATGTGGAAAACCCAAAAGACTCCACCCCAAATTACTAGAACTCATCCAGCAATTCAGTAATGTGGCAGGATACAAACTCAATGCACAGAAATCAGTTGCTTTCTTATACACTAACAACGCAACTGTAGAAAGAGAAATGAAAGAAACGATTCCATTTACAATAGCACCAAAAACCGTAAGATACCTCAGAATAAACCTAACCAAAGAGGTAAAGGATCTATACTCTAGGAACTACAGAACACTCATGAAAGAAATTGAAGAAGACACAAAAAGATGGAAAAATATTCCATGCTCATGGATCGGAAGAATAAACATTGTTAAAATGTCTATGCTACCCAGAGCAATCTATACCTTCAATGCCATCCCGATCAAAATTCCAATGACATTTTTCAAAGTGCTGGAACAAACAATCCTAAAATTTGTATGCCATCAGAAAAGCCCCGAATCGCCAAGGAGATGTTGAAAAAGAAAAACAAAGCTGGAGGCATCACGTTGCCCGATTTCAAGCTATATTACAAAGCTCTGATCACCAAGACAGCATGGTACTGGCACAAAAACAGACATACAGACCAATGAAACAGAATAGAGGACCCAGATATGGACCCTCAACTCTATGGTCAAATAATCTTTGACAAAGCAGGAAAAAACATGCAATGGAAAAAAGACAGTCTCTTCAATAAATGGTGCTGGGAAAATTGGACAGCCACATGCAGAAGAATGAAACTTGACCATCCTCTAACACCACTCACAAAGATAAACTCAAAGTGGATGAAAGACCTCAATGTGAGACAGGAATCCACCAAAATCCTAGAGGAGAACATGGGCAGTAACCTCTTTGACATCGGCCACAGCAACTTCTTTCAAGATACATCTCCAAAAGCTAGTGAAACAAAAGCAAAAATGAACTTTTGAGACGTCATCAAGATAAAAAGCTTCTGCACAGCAAAGGAAACAGTCAACAAAACAAAGAGGCAACCCACAGAATGGGAGAAGATATTTGCAAATGACACTACAGATAAAGGGCTGGTATCCAAAATCTGTAAAGAACTTCTCTAGCTCAACACCCAAAAAACAAATAATCAAGTCAAAAAGTGGGTAGAAGATATGAAAAGACACTTCTCTGAAGAAGACATACAAATGGCTAACAGACACATGAAAAAATGTTCATCATCATTAGCCATCAGGGAAATCCAAATCAAAACCACACTGAGATACCACCTTACACCAGTTAGAATGGCAAAAATGGACAGGGAAAGAAACAACAAATGTTGGAGAGGTTGTGGAGAAAGGGGAACCTTCTTACACTGTTAGTGGCAATGCAAGTTGGTACAGCCACTTTGGAAAACAGTGTGGAGTTTCCTCAAAAATTTAAAAATAGAGCTACCCTATGACCCAGCAATTGCACTCCTGGATATTTACCCCAAAGACACAGATGTAGTGAAAAGAAGGGCCATATGCACCCCAATGTTCCTAGCAGCAATGTCCTCAATAGCCAAACTGTGGAAAGAGCTGAGATGCCCTTCAACAGATGAATGGATAAAGAACATGTGGTCCATATATACAATGGAATATTACTCAGCCATCAGAAAAGATGAATACCCAACTTTCACATCAACATGGATGGGACTCGAGGAGATTATGCTAAGTGAAATAAATCAAGCAGAGAAAGTCAATTATCATATGGTTTCACTTATTTGTGGAACATAAGGAATAACATGGAGGACATTAAGAGAAGGAAGGGAAAAATGGGGGGGGGGGGGAATTGGAGGGAGAGATGAACCATGAGAGACTATGGACCTGAGAAACAAACAGGGTTTTAGAGGGGAGGGTGGCGGAGGGATTGGTTAGCCCGGTGATGGGTATTAAGGAGGGCACGTACTGCATGGAGCACTGGGTGTTATATGAAAACAATGGATTGTGGATCACTACGTCAAAAACTAATGATGTATTGTATGGTGGCTAGCATAACATAATAAAATTTAAAAAAAAAATTTACTCACTGTAAAAGAAGGCAGTGAGTGAGGAAGACAGGAACAAGAAAGACATGAGATATAAATAAAAAGAAAGATGGCAAATGTAATCCAACCATGTCAGTAATAATATTAAATATGAATGGAGTAAATAATACAATCAAAAAGCAGAGATTGTCAAACTGGACAAAATAACAAGATTCAACTACATGCTATCTCTGAACAGAGTTTTTATCAAAACTCTCGATAAAGTAGGATTAGTGGGAGCATACTTAACATAATAAAAGCCAGAAAACCCATAGCTAATATCATATTCAATGGTGAAAAATAGCTTTTCCTATAAGGCCAGGAACAAGACAAGGATGTCCACTGCCACTACTTTTATTCAACATAATATTATTAAGTCTTAGCTGCAGCAGTCATACAAGAAAAAGAAAGAAAAGACATCTATAAGGAAGAAGTAAAACTTTCACTCTTTGCAAAGGACATGATACTATATCTAGAAAACCGTAAAGACTCAACCAAAAAAACTCCTAGAACTGATAAATGAGTTCAGTAAAGTGCAGGATACAACATTAATATACAGAACTCTGTTGCATTTCTATACACTAATAATGAAGTAGTAGAGAAATTAAGAAAATCTCATTTACAGTTGCACCAAAAATAATAAAATACCTAGGAATAAACTTAACCAAGGATGTGAAAGACCTATACTCTGAAAACTGTAAAACATTGATGAAAGAAATTGAAGATGACACAAGTGGAAAGATACTCTGTGCTCATGGACTGGAAGAACCAATATTGTTTAAATATCCATAGCAATCTACAGATTTAATGCAATGTCTATCAAAGTACCAACAAAATTTTTCACAGAATTAGAACAAATAATCCTAAAATTTGTGAGAAACTATAAAAGACCCCAAATAGCCAAAGCAATCTTGAGAAAGAAGTACAAAGCTGGAAGTATCACAATCCCAGATTTCAAGATATATTACCAAGCTGTAGTAATTAAAACAGCATGGTACTAGCATAAAAGTAGACACACAGATAAATGGAACAGAATAGAGAACCCAGAAATAAACCAGTGCTTACATGGTCAATCTACAACAAAGGAGGCGAGATAATCCATGGGGAAAAGACAGTCTGTCTCTTCAACAAATGGTGCTGGGAAAACTGGACCACCGCCTTACACCATACACAGAAATAAACTGAAAATGGATTAAAGATCTAAATGTGAGACCTAAAACCATAAAATTCCTAGAAGAAATCATACACAGTAATTTCTTTGACATTGGCCATGGAACATTTTTTTAGGTATGTCTCCTCAGGCAAGGGATAAAGCAAAAATAAACTATTGGGACTACACCAAAATAAAAAGCTTTTGCACAGTGAAAGAAACCATCAACAAAATGACAAAGCAACCAACTGAATGGGAGAAGATATTTCCTAATGTTATATCCGATAAGGAGTTAATATCTAAAATATATAAAGAGCTTACAACTCAACAACTAAAAAGCAAATAATCCAATTTAAAAATGGGCAGAGGACCTGAATAAGCATTTTTCCAAAGAAGACAAACCAATGGCCAATAGAAACATGAAAAAAGCTCAACATCACTAATCATCAGAGAAATGCAAATCAAAACCACAATGAAGTATCACCTTACACCTGTTAGAATAGCTAGAATCAAAAAGATAAGAAATAACAAGTGTTAGCCAGGATGCAGACAAAAAAGAAACCTCACGCAGTGTTGGGAATGCAAACTGGTGTAGCCATTGTGGAAAACAGTATAGACGTTCCTCAAAAAATTAAAAATAGAATTACCATGTGATACGATAATTCCAGTATTGGGTATTTACCCAAAGAAAATGAAAACACTAATTCAAAAATATATATGCACCTCTACATTTATCGCAGCATTCTTTTCAATACCCAAGGTATGGAAGCAAACCAAATGTCCACTGATAGATGAATGGATGAAGAAGATGTGGTATATATATATATATATATGTATGTGTATATTCCATTGTATGTATATATGTGTGTATACACGAACGTGCGCACGCACACACACACACAATGGAATATTACTCAGCCACAAAAAATATATATATATATATATATATATATATATGAGATCTTGCCATTTGCAGCAACATGGATGGACCTAGAGGGTATAATGTTAAGTGAAATAAGCCAGACAGAAAGACAAATACTATATGATTTTACTCATTTGGAATTTAAGAAGCAAAATGAATAAACAAACAAAAAACAGACTCTTAAATACAAAGAACAAACTGGTATTTGCTAGAGGGGAGGTTGGTGGTGGGGGATGGGTGAAATAGATAAAGGGAATTAAGGGTACACTTACTGTGAAGAGCACTGAATAATGTATAGAATTGTTGAGTCATTGTACACCTGCAACCAATATAACACTGTTAATTATACTTCAATAAAGAGTCAATTCATCATGAAGATAAAACAATTATAAACATATAAAATCAGTGTCTCAAAGGCTAGCAGAATTAAAGAGAAATAGATCATTCAACAATCATAGAGGCTTCAGAGTTGCACTTTTAATAATGGTAGAACAGCTGGACAGAAAATTAAGGATACAGGAGATGTGAACAACACTATAAACCAACTAAACCTAATAGACATCTATAGAATATTCCGCTCAACAATAGCAAAATACATATTCTTCTCTGGTACACTTGAACATTCTTCTAAATAGACCATATAATGGTCCTTAAAAGAAACCTCAATAAATTTAAAACAATTGAAATCACAAAAAGTATGTTCTCTAACCACAGTGAAATGAAAATATAAATCAATAACAAAAGGAAATTATGAAATTTACAAATGCAGAAAGTAAACAACACACTCCTAAATAGCCAGTGGGTCAAAGAAGAAATCACAACAAAAATTAGAAAATACATTCAAATGAATGAAAAGAAAAATACACTATACCAATGTTTATGGGAGGTAACTAAAGCAGTTCTTAGATATTCATAATTGTTAATGCCTATATTAAGGAAAATCTCAAATCAGTAATCTAACCTTCCACTTTAAGAATATAGAAAGAGAAAAACAAGCAGAAGGAAACATAGACTAAAGATTAGCATTAAAAATGAAAAAGGGAATGTAAAAACAGTAGAGAAAATCAACAAAACCAAAAGCTGGTTCTTTGCAAAGATCAACAAAATTGACAAATCTTTAGCTAAACTAATAAAGAAAATTAGGATATTCAAGTCACTGAAATCAGTAATAAATATAGGACACTACTGGTGACCAAAAATGTATAAAGGAATACTATAAATAACTGCATGCCAAAAAATTATATAACATTGATGAAATGGACAAATTCCAAAAAAGACACAAATTATCAAAATTGACCCAAGAAGGAATACACACACACACACACACACAAACACACCTATAACAAGGAAAGAATTTGAATTAGTAATTTTAAAACTTCCCACTAAGAAAAGCTCAGGCTCAGATGTCTTTATTGGTGAATTCTACCAAATGTTCTAAGAGTTATTACCAATTTTATACTATTTCTTTCAAAAATATAAGAGCAAGAACACCTCCCAACTCATTCTATAAGGTCAATATTACCCTACCACCAAAACCAGATGAGGACATCTCAAGAAAGTACAGACTGATGTTCCTTGTGAATATAAATGCAAAAATTCTTCAACAAAATGCAAACCAAATCTAGCAGCAAGTAAGAGGATTATGCACCATGACCAAGTGGAATCTATCCTGGGAATGCAAGGTTGATTTAATGTCCAAAAGGCAATTAATGTAAGTCATGTATTAATAGAATAAAGGACAAAAACTGCATGATCGTCTTAATAGACACAGGAAAAAAATTGTCAAAATCCAACACCCTTTCATGATGAAAACACTCGACAAAGTAAGAAGAAAAGAGAACTTCCTAAATCTGACAAAAGGCATTTACGAAAAATCCACAGCTAACATCATGCTAAATGATGAAAAACTTGATACTTTCTCTCCATGGTCAGCAACAAGGCAAAGACGCCCATTCTCACCATTTCTATTTAACAGTGTACTAGAGACTCAAACTAGGGCAACTAGAGAAGAAAAAATATTAAACACATCCAATTTGGAAAAAAAGTAAAACTATTTCTAATTGCACATGACATGACCTTGTATATAGAAGAGCCTAAGGATTCACCAAAATAACTATTAGAGTTAATAAACAAATTTAGCAAGATTTCAGGATACAGGATCAATATACAAAAATCATTTGTATTGTTATACTCTAGAAATGAACAATGTGGAATATATTTAAACAAGGAAGTACAAGATTTGTGCACTAAAAACTACAAAAGGCTGTAATGTATGGGGATTAACATAACAATAAAAAAATTTTTAAAAAAAGGCTGTTGAAGGAAATTAACGATCTAAATAAATGAAGAGATATCCCATGTTTATGAATTGGAAGACTTATTATTGCTAAATGGCAATACTGTCCATATTCATCTACAGATTCCACACAATCCCTATCAGAATCCCAGCTGACTTTTTGGCAGAAACTGAGAAGCTCATACTGTAATTCATATGATAATGTAAGTAACCCATAATAGCCATAACAATCTTGAAAAAGAAGAGCAAAGTTGGAGGACTCACATTTCTTGATTTCAAAACTTACTAAAAGTGAGTATAATCAGAATAGTGTGGTAATAGCCACAGGATAGACAGATTGATGAATGAAATAGAACTGAAAGTCCAGAAATAAACCCTTATATGTATTGTCAATTAATACCAGTGTGCCAAGACAGTAAAATGGAGAAAAAACAGTCTTTTCAATAAATGTTACTGAGATAATTGGATATGTACATATAAAAGACTCCTTCCTCACACCATACACAAAAATTAACTCTAAATTGATCACAGACTTAACTATAATAGCTAAAACTGTAATACTCTTAGAAGAAAACATAGGTGTAAATTTTCCCTGCCTTGGGTTAGGTGATAGCATTTTAGGTAAAACACCAGAAGTACAAGCAACAAAAGGAAAAGTGGACAATTGGACTTTATCAGATAAATAAAGCTCTTGTGCTGCAAATGATACCATCAAGAAAGTGAAAAAATAATCCATTGAATGAAAAAAAGTATTTGCAAGTCACATATCTGATAAAGGACTCACATCCAGAATATATAAAGAACTTTTTCTCAATAATAGGTGGCTCCGTTAAAAAATGGGCAAATGATCTGAATAGACATTTCACCAAAGATGTACAGATGGCCAATAAGCCATAAAAAGATGCTTGACATCATTAGTTTTTAGGGAAATACAAATCAAAAGCACTTCATACCCATGAGGGTGGTTATAATCAAAAGGATAGACAACAGCAAATGTTGGCAAGGATATGGAGAACTCGGAACACTCATACATTGCCACTGGAAATGTAAAATGGTGTGGCCACATTAGGAAAAAAGTTTGGCTGTTTCTCAAAATGTTAAGCAGAATTATTATGTGACACACCAGTTTCACTTCTAGGTATATACCCAAAGGGACTGTAAAACTTCAGACAAAAACCTGTACACAAATGTTCATAGCAGCATTATTCATAATAGCCAACAAGTGGAAACAGGTAAACATCCATTAACCAATGACTAGGTAAACAGAATGTGATATATCCATAGAATGGGTAGCAGCTGCTTCTCACAGCCTAGCTCTACTACTCCCTGGTCCCCCCACCTTTTTTGTTGTAGAATTTTCTCAGTAGTTCTCTTGATACTGTTTCTTGTAAACTTTAAAATAACATTTTTAGCTTAAGAGAAAAATACACTCCTACACATGCATAGGTTACCCGTAGTCTGGGGAGAAGAAACCTCTTTATTGGGTTTTACCATCCTCCTCAAATTACCATCTTACTTCCTTTCTCCCATTCACTGACAAAATAAAAAATGAGATCTCAACCTGCTGTTTCCATTTCTTTCCCATCCATTCATTCTTAACCTCCTATAATCTGGATTACTGTCGTTTAAAATCTTCGGAGGTCCAAGAGGACCTAATGACCCAGTGCTTTGATATCCTTGATGTCTTTATTTTTACAACATCTGACAACATCATTTACTTCTTTTTAATAGTCTCTTTATTTTTAAAAATGCACTTTCACATCTGATCCAGTTCTTCTTAATGGTTTGGTCCTGGTCCCTCTCCCTGCGCCTACCCCTAGTTCTCCAAACTCCATGTGAGATAAAATCGCCCTCCTTAATGCCAGCAATAAATTGTTTGTATATCAGAATATACTGGTTTCTTTAACATTTATTATGCAGTTTGAATGAAAATTTTAAAAGCTACAGTGACAGACTATTTTCAATATTTTCTCCTTTTAATCTATAGTAATTGATAACAAGAGTTACTATTTTAAAGAGAGTTTAACATCTTTATTTGAAGTATAATCGATATATAATATGAGTTCAGGTGTACAACATAATGATTCAATATTTGTATATATTGTGAAATGATCACAATAACTCTAGTTAACATCTGTCACCATACGTAGTTACAAAATTTTTTCTTGTGACAGACTTTTAAGGTCTACCTTTAACAACTTTCAAATATGCAATACGGTGTTATTAAGTACAGTCGCCATGCTAAATGTTACATCCCCATAAGCAGCTCCTGTCTGGATTCTCATCACCCCATTCCTAAACAGTTTCCTAAGTGATCTTCCTACTTTAGTTTCTCTCTCCTGTTTAATTCACCCAACTCGTCCCTGCCAGTTTATCTGTCTTAAAGGAACATTTCTGCCCTTAAAAATCTAAACTTATGTAAATAATTAAGCATTGTTTCCTTAACCTAGCTGTCAAGGCCTTCCTTTTTACCAACACCATCCATTAGACTCTTACAGATCCAGCTCCCCGTTTCTCCTGAGGAACCTTCTTACTTTCACCTTTAAACATGCTGGATATATACTCAACTTCACACCTTTGCTTATGATTCCCACCTGGACAATGTGTCTAACATTCATCCATCCATCTTGATTCAGCTCCCTCTTAAAATATTCCCTAAGTCAGAATCAGTAGTGATTACTACTTTTTCTAAGACACCAGCATTTGTTTCATTCATCTGTCAATCACTCCTGTATTGTGAATTATTTCTTGTATATCGGCCTATTTTGATACTCACTTGTAAATTTGTTTAGCTTTTTGTATATGTATTGCTTAACTCCTGGAAGAAGAATATTTCGTCCACATTAAATAGAAGTGTTTTAATGTTTCCATTTTGGGTTGTATATATATATAGATATATTTTTTAGTGTTTTCATATGTTTGTTTTATGTTGATATAATCTCATAGCCTATATAGAAAGGCAAATTATAAAGAAAGTCACTCTAATAAATATATGAAGTTTTAAAGGCAGAAACAAGGTAATAAGAAAGTTTGTTTAGCTTTTAAAGAGAGACTGCAAAGTGTGACATTTAACTAAACACAATTATTACATTTTGCTACTAATCTCACTTATTCTCTTTTAGGATTCAAACATGATAGCCTGAAGATTTTTATTTTTTAAAAGAAAAATATCTAAACATTGTTAAGCTATAAGACATTTTTATTACATCCTCCAAAACTGGGGAATTTTTTTCAGGTTTCATCAAAGAGCAATTTTTTAAGGACTTAGCTATAAATCCTGGGAAATAGAAGTTTCTGATGGAATTCTTACCACTGAAATTATTTTAAGTACAAGAAAGTTACTGGTACCCACTATTGAAAGATAGCTTAAAATCCAGCTGTCAACCAGGTGGTCATTCTTACAATGGAAAGAATAAGGTGTTGTTTCTTATTCATATTTATTTTTGGCAAGTGATTCTGTGCTTGCCTTAATTGGTTGAAGGCCAAACATAGTCCATAAGTTTAAGACATTGATACAAATCAGACACATATACACACATAAGCCCTGAAAGGAAACGTGCATAGACCCATGAGTATTAACAATTATATCCATCAGTATTTACATTTTTGCTATCTGTATACAGTAAAATTATTTGATACTTTATCTTAAGCAAATTGTGTATATATTGGATAAATATTTTATCATTGCTCAATTAACTAGATCTTAATTTTATCATTTTCCAATAACTGTTTTATAACCAAGGGCTTTCTTTTTTTACTTTTTTCTTTAACCTGGAATGTTCTTTTTTTTTTTTTATTCTTATGTTAATCCCCTAACCTGGAATGTTCTTAAGTTCATTCCTAGTATACATTTTACTGAATTTTGAGGTCATTATAAATTCCAAATAAGTCTAGTTTATAGCAGTCTTTTAACTTAGAGATTTATTTCATATAGTAGTAAATGATTTACTCAGTTTGAATAATTTTAATAAAAGTACAGCTCATAAGTATTAGAAGCTAATTATATATATTTGATTTTAAAAAACAAGTTATATCACACTTAGTTTTTTAGTGTATTAATGATTGAAGAATAGGTAATCTGATGTAATAAAGATAAAAATATGTGGCATATTTTCTTATCCCTTAAAATATCTGGACCCGGCTTGGTAAATGCCAGATTATTTTTCAAATATTGCTATAAAATATATACAATTAATACTTCAGAAGGGCACAGAAATTAAACTGGGTTCCTATCAGGGAAATTTACTGAAATGCTTTTTCTACAGCTTCAGTGGCCAAAAGACAGCACTGGAATGTGAGAAACTAATTTTGGTTTGTTTTAACGCCTCAGAATGTTACAAATTAATCAAGTGCTACTTAAAGTCTAGAACTCATTAACTTTATAAGTTCTACTTTTCCCATGACAGAGATTAAGTTATAGCATAAAGCTTCTTTAGTCTCTCACATTGATCAGGTTGCCATCCCCACTGTACAAGGGCCCTCTTATCTGCTAGTTAGTGGACTCAGTGTAGGCAGCGATGTGTGCAGTGACATAAAAGTACTAGTTTACCTTATGCAACACTTGTACAAGCCAAGCATGGACTCATCCTGGCTGTTTCTTACCTCTGCAATTTGCTTAAGTACAGCAAAAAAATATACCTAAACACACACAAACAACATCCACTTACATACTCTCTAAAGAAAAAGCCTAAGTAGATTGTAATAAGCTTCTTATTTTAACAAATCTAAAAGGTAAGCTGTACAGCCAATGCATTTAAGAGCCACAAGGATATGTAAGGCTTATATATTGAATAAAGGCTACCAGAACCCTAACTAAACCCAAGTGCCAGCCAATCACTGAAAAACATTTCTCAGCAGTATAGATATGCCACGTTCTTAGGAGAACAAGCAAAGTAAGTTAGTGATAAGATGGTGTGAACAAACCATTATGTAAGAGTATATATCCCCAATAAACTTAAATCAGTGCAAATACATAAGCAAAATGTAGTTTGTATTACATACACTTTTTTAAAAAAGTTTTTTACTTTATGTGGAGTAGCTGAGTTTATGGCATTTGTAGAACAGATTGAGATTTGTAGTGACAAGGGAAACAAAATAAAAACTATTGAGTGAACAGCAGGGCCCATTTGATGTGATTATGAAAGATGTTTCTTTATTCTGGTTTTTTCATTTGCAATCTAAAAACAGTGGCAGGGGGTTTCAAGCAGAGTTCATCATAGGTTGTCAATCACTGTCATTTAACATTTGCAGGGGAAGATGTCTTTATACAAGGACAGCTGGGCAAATCAGAGACATAGATTTGCAGTTAGTAGGCTGTCCAGCCTCCACTAAATAAACAAGGACAGGGCAGGCAGACTAGCCTCTCTCATAAAAATATAATGGACTCCACTGACCTCACTGCCCTCCATTCAGCTTCAATCCCAGTTGCATAAAAGCTTCACTGCCCACTTTCAATTTCCTTTAATTACCTACATGATGTAGATAAGAAAATGAACCTCACTTGTAGTCAGTGAGCACACACAGGAAATTAACTGACAAGTTGTTTAAAATTAGAGGAGTAATTTGGAGGTAAATAGAGTGTCCTACTGAGGAAAAAGTGGCTAGAAAAGGGTTTTTGTTTGCTTGTTTATTTTTAAGCAGGGATTTTGATTATTTTACTAGCTCTCTCTGCTGATCCTGGGATTGCTGCGTTTCTAATCAATCTAAACTAAGTAAGAAATCTCCTTTGTAAGTATTCTGAAACATCCAGAATAAAATACTTGAAGGAGCTAAGAGCTAAGTAGAGTGGTGAAACAAACGTGCCACATTCTAAAGAGCTTAGAAAAATTGTGAACTGGAATTCCAGGAATAAATGATCATGGTTTTCACAGGAGGGCCTGGCAGAGAAAGTGCGGATTAAATAGCAGTTGTCTTCAGTCAGTCTTCATTTCAGATTGCTTCTCTCGTCCGTAATCAAAACACACACACACATACACACACGCACACACACAATTAAATACCAAGAATATTCTTTATTTATTCTAATAAATCTAAAATATTTTCCATTATGCTTGGGATTCATAGCACTTGAGTTTTAATTCGAAAATACTGTAGGGTTTCAGAGTCATGTAACAGTAGTACTTCTTCGGAAAAGTTGCACCAGGTGTGTAATATAAATCATTCATTCCTTTTCCACAACATTTTGAGTTAGCTCAATGAGGTACACTGAAAAGAGCATGTTTCCTCATCACACACTGATGTGCTTTTGTGAACATTTAATTAGTATGGATTTAAAAGAAACCTGATTGGAGACTGGAGATTAAAGCCTGCAATATCAAATCTATGGTTCAAGAGGATACAATTCCTGAATATTTTATCTTTAATTTGACTGTCTCTTGTATTATGAGAACATTGTCTTTCAATGTTCTCATAATACAATCATAAAAATTGTATGATTAGTTGGATAAAATGAATGTACCACTACTAGTAAAGCATCAGCAAAAGAAAAATCCTGTTTCCTTGAATCATTCTTAAGAATCATATTTTTTAAAGTGAGTTAATTAACTGTTATTTTGGTTAGTGAAGTATATTTACATAATTGTAAACAAAGATTTACAACTGAAAATTGTAGAACAAAACTCAAATAATTGAATCAAGCTTCAGCTAACATCCTGTAGGGTGTCAGACATGGAGATCATTATTATCATAACTCCTCTAACATTTATACCAAGTCTTGTAGTTTTTGAGTGTTTTATAAACACTGTCACACCAAATCTTCCCACCAAATCCCAATTTAAGGTAAGGAATTTGGGACTTAGGGAGGTTTAGTTACTTTCAGAGGGTCACTAAAGCTTTAAATAGCAGAGCTGAAAATCCACCTGTTGTATCAGTTCCCAGATCCAGTGTTTTCTCTGCCACCTCACACCATCCCATACCACCCTCATGATCTACAACATTTCTAAGGGGATTACTTACTTACTGCATTCTTTGGGTTCCCCTTTAATTCAAATGCTGGGAGCAGAAATGGAGGGGATCCTCAAAGGAAATAATTACTTTTGATGAGGCCTCAGTTAATTATGGATAATTTTTAACTACAAAAACTATTATTGGTTTGATATTTTATGAATATTTATAAACCAAATATCAACTCCTTTGAAGATCTCAAACACATTGCATGTGTCAAATTTAATAATGAAAAATATATTACTTATCAAAAGCATATATTAAATAATAAATTCTGTGTAAGCATTCTAGACTGTATTTTCCTCTAATAAGAGTCAATGTCCCTTTTTGTAATTCAAATTTGAAACTTATCACTCCTACCTTCTTTATCTAAAAAAACATATTTTACTTTCTTTCAGTCCACTCTTAAACTTCTCAAAGATACCCTACCTGACCCACTGCCATTTGAACCTCCCCTTCCTTATACTTGTCCAGTTGTCATTTTACATTATCTGCGGTCAATTTTAATTAAGGTCTGGCTCCCCCACTGGACTGTGAATCTTTGTGAAGGTAGGTGGTCATGCCTCTGGTTTTATTCACCATTGTATACCCAATTATAATGTATGCTGAATAAAAACTAGGTAAACAAATGACCCGGCATACTAAGACCGTGTACATTGTGGTAATATATTATTTATTTTAGTAAAAATTAAAATGTATAGCTTTTGCAAAGAAATTAAAGAATCCTGAGTTTAGAAAGATTGCTGCATGCATTGAGAAAAGGCATCCCTGAATTAAATTTTTTGGTAAGGTCACGGTCTTTGGGTAATCTACAGTGAAGATCTGATGGTCCCTTTATTAGACTTAGAAGGATCTCTCTTCTGCACGACATTTTTTCCAACCTAAAATGTACTCAGCTGTTAGCAGACTCATGTGATACTGATACTGCTGGCAGTGAGCAAACTCACAATCCTACTGAAGCAGGGGATTAAAGCAATAAATGGGGTAATTCAAGCGGAATTGGCATGGTTTGGAGAACAGTGGACTCACATCTTACATGGAGTTTAGATTCTAAAGTAAGCAAATACAACAAAAAGCACTGATGATCAAATTTACCTGAAATGACCCCCAAAGTACAATAAAATGACTGTAAGTAGTCAGTTCCTGTTCAGATATACTGCTTCTCAGTGAGTTCAACACCACTAATTTTTCCTTTAGCATTGGGGCAGATCATTGTTTCTTTAGTTTAGTATCAAGTGAAGGAATTGGCTTACATTAGAAGTCATGCTTTATGAAGATGTGTATCATGCGCATCTTTGGATGCTAGAACCACAGAATACAGAAAGATGTTCACACTTAGAGAGGTATTTGGGAACTAAGCCTGGGAAATGCCCAATTTGTATTGTTAATCAGTCAATCTCCCTCTATCTCTCTCTCCCTCCCTTCCTCTGTGTGTGTGTTGGGGGGTAGGGTGTGTAAAGCATATAATCAAATTTGAATAAGATTGTTCTGAGGGGAGTAGATTACTTAGATAATACTATTAGTGCTTTTAGCCAAATTCTTACTTTCTGTATAATTTTTCTTTAATTGAACTTCTCATATAATTTGTAAGCCTAATCCTGTTTCCTACATATCCAGAACCTAGAGAGCCAATTCAGTTTGCAGTATTAAAATAACTATTGATTTTCTTCTGCTAAAAGATCAGAAGTTGTATTTATTGAACAGTAGAAAGAAATCTAAGTATGAATAAAATGTTAGGCCATGAAACAGGTTTAAAGCTGATTTCTTCTCCCTCCACCTCCACCCAACTATCTGGATTATTACCCTCTCTTTAAGTGTATTTTGTATGCTTGACAGAAAGCTCCAACTCAGTGAGTGTTCCCAACTTCTCTGCAATTAATAGCATCATCATTCTCTTCATCCCTGAGGCTTAAACCTCAGACCCCTCCTTATCTGTTTTTATAGATCTGCTCATGTTATTTTCTCTGCATGGAATGCAAGGAATCTCTCTCCCTCTGTCCTCTTCTACAAATTGTTCTAAGCCTAGAACAAACACTGTCTCTTTTGGGAAACTTTCCAGCACACCCAGTTCATTCCAAGTGCTCTTCCCTAAATAACAATATTTTATTCTACACTTAAAATAATTATTTATATAAATTTTCCTCCAATATCATTTTAATTTCCTTGAAGGAAAAGGTCACATTTTTAGATTTCTGAACCATCTTCTTTCTTATCTGCTGTTCATTTTTTCTTAACCATTTGGCAAGCCTCGAATAGGTGGAAAGTCACTGATAGGGATTTGGATGGAGCCCAAATATTACATTGAGATGAATCGGCCGTCATGTGATGATGCTTCAGTCCTGAAATTCACCTGAAATCAAAAATAATATAACTGTCATGTATAACTGGTCCTTCTTTAGCAGATGACTTCAGAGAGAACAGACAGGAAAGAGTTGAAATGGCATATGAAACATGACACATAGGGACAACATGACACATAGGGACAAAAAATGATTAATTGCTAATATGTCAGCATACACATCTATACACGAAGCAGTCCAAAAGGTGAAGCTAGCATTTAAAATAGTATAGAATTGCTGTGATATTTTTGACCAATGCAAAGCAAAATAAGATGAAACATAATTTTAAAATATTTATCTAGTTCAGTTAAACAATATTTCAGATATTCATTTAAAATATTTTTCAGCATACTATATTAAATCAGTTGAAGTTATTTTTAGACTTTTTTTTAGTCTCTTAGACTCATGATTTTCCTTCCCACTATAGGGCTTTTGTATGTACTGTTCTAGAACACCTCACTTCTCTCTTCATTTAGTTAATATCTGCTGATCTCTGTATCTTACCTTACCTGCCTTTTTCTTCAGGAAGCCTTTATGACCTTCCTAACTCAGTCAAATTTCTTGGCTAACCTCTGTCATGCTTCTATACGTTTCTTCTTCATAGCACTTGTCACCTTATTAAATTTGCATTTATTTATGTGATTGGTTGAATAATGTATGTCTTTCTCATAAGGCAGTCAACAAATATTTGCTTAAATGAATTTATTCCTTTTGGTTTTTGAAATAAGAATTTGCCTATTAATATAGTCTGAATTTTTATCATAAGGATATAACTATCTTTTTAGTAGTCTTGTAGTATATTCTTAGCATACAGTAAAGGCACAGGTTGCTGAAATTGTAAGTCAAGCAAGAAAAGATGAAAACATACATGGGTAGTAGAATACTCTAATTGTTTCATATTATTGAATTCCAAATGATACAGTCTTCAGGGGTTCCATCACATAGTTTTTTTAACTAGGCAGGAATTTTGTGCCTATCAGATGCAAATCAGAAGTTATCTCATACCCCTCTGTGAGCTTTAACTCCCTCACTTGCCCACCCTGACCCCTTCCCTAGACAACCACCAATCTGCTTTGTCTCTGTAGATTAGTTTGCAAATCCTAGAGTATGTACTGTTTTTGATCTGACTTCTTTCATCATAATTATTCTGAGATCCATCCATATTATGGTGAGTATCAATAATTCATTCTTTTTATTGCTGAGTAAAGTTCCATTGTATGGATCCATTGTATGGATATAATTTATCCTTTCATCTGTTGATGGACATTTCTTTTTTTTTTTTTTTGGCTGTATAAGTAAAGCTACTATCAACTACTGTGTATGATCTTTGTGTGGACATCTACTCTCTTTTAGGTGAATCACTAGGAATAGAATAGCTGAGCCACATGGTAGTTGTAGGTTTAAATTTTAAGAAAATGTGAAACTGTTTTCCTAAGCAATTGTAACATAGTAAATCCTGCCAACTGTGTAGGAAAAGTTCCAATTTTTCTTCATTCTTGCCAGTACTTGGTATGTTAGTCACTTAAATTTTGGCCATTCTAATTTTTATTTTCCTAATAACTAATGGTATTGCATATCTTTACATAAAATATCTGTTAAAATCTTTGCCTATTTTTCACTGGGATGTTTGTATTCCCACTTTGAGTTTTGAGAGTTTATACATTCTGTATATAAGTCCTGTATTAGATATATGCTTTGCAGATGTTTTCAGTCTATGGCCTATATTTTAATTCTCTTAAAGTCTTTTTAAGAACAGAGATTTTTATTCTGATGTAGCTCAGTTTAAATTTTTTATACATCATGCTTTAAGTTATCCTATCAAAGGAATCTTCTCCTAACCCTAGGTAGCAGAAATGTTCTCCTGTTTTTCTTCTGGAAGTTTTATAGTTTTAGATTTTATATCTAGGTCTATCATACATCATGAGTGAATTTTTTATATACAGTACAAAGTAGAGATTGAACTGTTTCATTTTGCTTTATTTTGGGGGGTTTTTCGCATGTAGATTCCCAATTAATTCTACTACCATTTCTTGAAAAAACTATTCTTTCTCCACTGCTTTGCCTTTCACACTTTGTCAAAAGTTGGTTGTCCATATAGGTATGTATTTATTTCTGGACTCTATTCTAATAGAACACTTTTTTGATTAGATAAGCTTTACAATTAAAATCTTGAAATCAGATATTGTTAACTCTTCAACTTTGTTACTTTTCAGAGTTCTTTCAGTTATTCTAGGTCCTTTGCATTTCCATATGAATTTTAATTTTTTTTTAAATTGTGTGCTTTAAATGAGCTAAAACTTTTTTAATTTTATTATGTTATATTAATCACCATACGTTACATCATTAGTTTTTTTTATGTTATGTTAATCACCATACATTACATCATTAGTTTTTGATGTAGTGTTCCATGATTCATTGTTTGCGTATAACACCCAGTGCTCCATGCAGTATGTGCCCTCTTTAATACCCATCACCAGGCTGACCCATCCCCCCACACCCTCCCCTCTAGAACCCTCAGTTTGTTTCTCAGAGTCCATAGTCTTTCATGGTTCATCTCCCCCTCCGATTGCCACCCCCTTCATTTTTCCCTTCCTACTATCTTCTTTTTTTTTAACATATAATGTATTATTTGTTTCAGAGGTACAGGTCTGTAATTCAACAGTCTTCACAATTCACAGCATTCACCATAGCACATACCCTCCCCAATGTCTATCACCCAGCCACCCCATCCCTGCCACCCCCACCACTCCAGCAACACTCAGTTTGTTTCCTGAGATTAAGAATTCCTCATATCAGTGAGATCATATGATACATGTCTTTCTCTGACTGACTTATTTCACTCAGCTAATACCCTCCTGTTCCATCCATGGCCTTGCAAATGGCAAGGTTTCATTCCTTTTGATGGCTGCATAATATTCCATTGTATATATACACCACATCTTCTTTATCCATTCATCTGTTGATGGACATCTTGGCTCTTTCCATAGTTTGGCTATTGTGGACATTGCTGCTATAAACATCAGGGTGCACATACCCTTTCGGATCCCTACTTTTGTATCTTTGGGGTAAATACCCAGTAGTGCAATTGCTGGATCATATGGTAGCTCTGTTTTCAACTTTTTGAGGAACCTCCATACTGTTTTCCAGAGTGGCTGCACCAGCTTGCATTCCCACCAACAGTGTAGGAGGGTTCCCCTTTCTCTGCATCTCCGCCAACATCTGTTGTTTCCTGACTTGTTAATTTTAGCCATTCTGACTGGTGTGAGGTGGTATCTCTTTGAGGTTTTGATTTGAATTTCCCTGATGCCGAGCGATGTTGAGCTCTTTTTCATGTGTCTGTTGGCCATTTGGATGTCTTTGGAAAAATGTCTGTTCATGTCTTCTGCGCATGTCTTGATTGGATTATTTGTTCTTTGGGTGTTGAGTTTGATAAGTTCTTTATAGATTTTGGATACTAGCCCTTTATCTGATATGTCATTTGCAAATATCTTCTCCCATTCTGTCGGTTGTCTTTTGGTTTGTTGACTGTTTCCTTTGCTGTGCAAAAGCTTTTTATCTTGATGAAGTCCCAATAGTTCATTTTTGCCCTTGCTTCCCTTGCCTTTGGCGATGTTTCTAGGAAGAAGTTGCTGCGTCCGAGGTTGAAGAGGTTGCTACCTGTGTTCTTCTTTAGGATTTGGATGGACTCCTGTCTCCCATTTAGGTCTTTATCCATTTTGAGTCTATTTTTGTGTGTGGTGTAAGGAAATGGTCCAGTTTCATTCTTCTGCATGTGGCTGTCCAATTTTCCCAACACCATTTGTTGAAGAGACTGTCTTTGTTCCATTGGACATTCTTTCCTGCTTTGTCGAAGATTATTTGACCATAGAGTTGAGAGTCCATTTCTGGGCTCTCTATTCTGTTCCACTGACCTATGTGTCTGTTTTTGTGCCAGTACTATACTGTCTTGATGATGACAGCTTTGTAATAGAGCTTGAAGTCTGGAATTGCGATGCCACCAGCTTTGCTTTTCTTTTTCAACTTTCCTCTGGCTATTCGAGGTCTTTTCTGGTTCCATACAAATTTTAGGATTATTTGGTCCATTTCTTTAAAAAAAGTGGATGGTGTTTTGATAGGGTTTGCATTAAATGTGTAAATTGCTCTAGGTAGCATTGACATCTTCACAATATTTGTTCTTCCAATCCATGAGCATGGAACGTTTTTCCATTTCTTTGTGCCTTCCTCAATTTCTTTCATGAGCATTTTATAGTTTTCTGAGCACAGATTCTTTACCTCTTTGGTTAGATTTATTCCTAGGTATCTTACGGTTTTTGGTGCAATTGTAAATGGGATTGACTCCTTAATATCTCTTTCTTCTGTCTTGGTGTGTAGGAATGCCACTGATTTCTGTGCATTGATTTTATATCCTGCCACTTTACTGAATTCCTGTATGAGTTCTAGCAGTTTTGGGGTGGAGTCTTTTGGGTTTTCCACATAAAGTATCATATTATCTGCAAAGAGTGAGAGTTTGACTTCTTCTTTGCTGATTCGGATGCCTTTTATTTCTTTTTGGAATCAATTTGTCAATTTCTACCGCAAGGGGAATAAAAGTCTGCTGTGGTTTTGATTGAGATTATAGTAAACCTATAGATCAAGTTTAGGAGAATTAGGATATGTCTCTCTCCATTTAGTTAGGTCCTCTAATTTTTCTTAGCAGTGTTTTGTAGTTTTCAGTGTAGAGGTGTTTCATGGGTTTTTTGTTTTTTTTTTTTTTTTTTCAGATTCATCTCTAAGTGCTTCATATATTTTATGCTATATATTTTTTCATTTCTGATTGTTGGTTGCTGATATACAGAAATATAATTATACAGTTAATTTTTATACATTAATCTTATATCCTGCAACCTTGCTAAACTCACTTACTCTAGATTATTTTGTAGATTCCATTGGGTTTTCTACCTTGATGATCATCTACAAATGAAGACAGTTTTACTTCTTTCTTTTCAATCTGGGTTTCTTTTATTTCTTGTCTGTTTGCACTGACTGAAACTTCTGGTGCAGTGTTGAATAGAAATACAAAGAGAAGACATTCCTGTCTTATTCCTGATCTTAGGGGGAAAGCATTCAGTTACTGTTAAATATGATGTTAGTTGTAGGTTTCTCAGAGATGAAGGTACCCTTCTTTTTTAATTTGCTGAGAGCTTTCATTAGGGATGGATGTTAGATTTTGTCATGTTTTCTTCTGCATCAACTGAGGTGATAGTGTTGTTTTTCTTTTTAAGTTTATTAATAAAGTGAATTATATTAAATGATTTTCAGATATTAAGACAGTCCTGCATTCACTCACTCACTGCACTTACATAGTTGAATGCTCTGTTTGTTAGGCACATACACACTAAAAATTATGTCTTCCAGGTGAATTGACCCCTTTATCATTATGTAATTCCCTTCTTTTTCCCTGATAACTTTCCTTGCTTTAAAGTCTGCTCTGTCTGAAATTAATATTAGCTCTCCTTGCTTTTCTTTTGATTAGTGTTAGCATGGTATATTTTTCTCCATCCACTTACTTTTAATCTATATGTGTCTTTATACTTAAAGTGGGTTTCTTGTAAACAACATATAGTTGGGTTGTGTTTTTTTATCCACTCTAACAGTCTCTGTCTTTTAATCATCTAGACCACTGACATTCAGAGTGGTTACTGTTACAGTTGGATTCATATCTACCATATTTGTTACTGTTTTCTATTTGTTGCCCTCGTTCTTTTTTTAAAAAAAATATTTTATTTATTTATTTGAGAGAGACAGAGAGAGCACAAGTCAGGGAAAGGGACAGAGGGAGAAGCAGACTCCCCACTGAGCATGACCTGAGCTGAAGGCAGACGCTTAACCGACTGAGCCATCCAGGTGCCCCTGCTGTCATTCTTTGTTCCCATTTTTGTCTTCCACTCTTTTCTGCCTTTCATGGTTTTAATTGAGCATTTATGTGATTTCACTTTCTCCTTTATTAGCATATTGGTTATACTTTTTCTTTTTTTAGTGATTGCCCCAGTTTACAATATACATTTACTACTATTCCAGTTCCATTTTCAGTTAACATCATACTACTTCACAGGTGGTGTGAATACTTTATAATAACACAATAATACTAATTCCTCCCTCCTGTTTCTTGTATCATTGTTGTCATTCATTTCACTTTATATATAAGCATACACACACACACACACATATACACTCACACAAGCATATATATGTAAGATATATACATATACATAATCAAATACATTGTTGCTATTATTATCTTGAACAAAGTGTTAATCAGGTCAATTAACAATAAGAAAAATAAAAGCTTTGGGACACCTAGGTGGCTCAGTCTGTTAAGTGACTGCCTTCGGCTCAGGTCATGATCCTGGAGTCTGGGGATCAAGTCCCACATCGGGCTCCCTGCTCGGCGGGGAGTCTGCTTTTCCCTCTGACCCTCCCCACTCTCATTCTCTCTTGCTCTCTCTCTTATTCTCTCTCTCTCAAATAAATAAATAAAATCTTTTAAATAAAAAAAGAAAAGAAAAAGTAAAGTTTTATGTTATCTTCACTTATTCTCTCCTTTCTTTATTTAGATTAAGTTTCTTACCTATATTATTTTTCTTCACTGTAAAGAACTTCTTATAATGTATCATATAAGTCATGTCTACTGGCAACAAATTAACTCAATTTTTATTTGAGAAAGTCTTTATTTCTCTTTCACTTTTGAAGGGTAATTTTATAGGGTACAAAATTCTAGGTTGGTGAGTTTTTTCTCTCAGCACTTTAAATATTTCATTCCCGGGCACCTGGGTGGCTCAGATGGTTAAGCGTCTGCCTTTGGCTCAGGTCATGATCCCAGGGTCCTGGGATCAAGTTCCGCATCGGGCTCCCTGCTCAGTGCAGAGCCTGCTTCTCCCTCTCCCTCTGCCATTCCCTCTGCTTGTGCTCTTCTGTCTATCTCTCTGTCAAATAAATAAATCAAATAAATAAATAAATAAATAAATAAATAAATAAATAAATATATATATATATTTCATTCCCCTCTCTTCTTGCTTGCATGGTTTTTGAGAAGTCAGATATAGTTCTTATCTTTGTTCCTCTATAAGGTGTATTTTCCCTCTAGCTTCTTTCAGGACTTTTTTCTTTATTTGGAATCAAAGTTTGAAGATGATATGCCTCAGTGTAGATTTTTTGGATTTATTATGCATAGTGTTCTCTGAGCTTCCTGGATCTGTGATTTGGGTCTGACATCAATTTGGGGAAATTCTCAGTCATTATTGTTTCAAATATTTCTTCTGTTTCTTCTTGTTCTGGTATTCCCACTATGTGTATGTTATACCTTTTGTAGTTGTTCATAGTCCTTGGATATTCTATTCTGGTTCTCTCAGTCTTTGTTCTCTTTGCTTTTTAGTTCTTGAAGATTCCATTGATAATGTCATCTAGCTCAGAAGTTCTTTTCTTAGCCATGTCCTGTCTACTAATAAGTCCCTCAAAGATCTTCATGTTTGTTACAATGTTTTTTGTCTTTAGCATTTCTTTTTGGTTTTTCTAGCATTTTCATCTCATTTTACATTGCCCATCTGTTCTTTTTTTTTAAGATTGTATTGATTTATTAGAGAGAGAGCACAAATGGGGGAAGGGGCAGAGGGACAAGCAAACTCCCTGCTAAGTGTGGAGCCTGCCTCCAGGCTCTATCCCAGGACCCTGAAATCATGACCTGAGCTGAAGTTAGATGCTTAACCAACTGAGCCACCCAGGCCCATCAGTTCTTAATGCTATCTAGTTTATCCATTAGAGCCCTTAGCATATATTAGTTGGTTAGCAACTAATTATAGTTGTTTTAAATTCCGAGTCTGGTAATTCCAATATCGCTGCCAGTCTGGTAATTCCATTATCTCTGCCATTCTTATGTTGGCTCTGTCTATTCAAACTGGGTAGGTTTTTTTGTTTTTTTTCATTTTGTGGCGGGGTTTTTTGTTTGTTTTTACCTTTTGCTATATCTTGTAATATTTTCTTGATACCCAGACATAATGTACTTTGTGTAAAAAAAAAAAATGCTGTAAATAGGCCTTTAGTAATGTGCTGGTGAAGTGGGGAGAAATATGCTATAGTTCTATGATTAGGTCTCAATCTTTTAGTGAGCCAGGCCTCAGTACTGTGAATTTCACAGGTGTGAAGTGTTTCTCAGGTTTTTTCTCCCCTCTTAGATGGGACAGGATGATTACAGTGGCTGAAGTTGGGTATTTCCCTTACCCCAGGTCATTTAAGCTCTAATAGTACCTTAGGTTAGGCTGTAGTTAACTAGTTTCTCCTGAGAGCAGGCCTTGTTAAGAACAGAATTCTCTGGCATATTTCAAACTGGAAACCCCCTGCTGGAACCTCCTGCTGGAAGCTCCAGCGAATTTTTCTCTGATATTTCCCATAGGAATCTGGCCAAGCTCCTGAAGGTAAATTTCACAATATTTGGGGGGTTCCCCTAAGACTGGGTCCTCCTGGAGTTTTTAACTCTGAGTTGTCCACACTGATCCTCCAGCAATTCAACAGTTACAGCTCAGGTTTTCTTACTTCAGCACTGGTTCCCTTGGTGGTTTCTGCTCATGAGTATCTGTTTCTGTTAGCTATGACTCCTTGTGTTTGCCTATGTCTCCAATCTTGGGGGCAGCAGTTTGCCCCATGTCCTCTCCTCTTTTATGGATCCAAGAAGAGTTGTTGATCTTTCAATTTGTTCAGCTTTTTACTTGTTGTTAGGTTAGAATGGTGACTTCTAAGCTCCTTACATGTGGAACTGGAAACTCTCAATTTCAAATCACTTTATTTTAATCTGATTTATTACAATAAATTTTAAGTTAATGATTCTTCTTTTCATCCTTTTCTTACTTCACCAATCTTATCCTCAACCTCCCTGCCCCAGCCCTGCCATATTCCTTCCACTCATCCTATAGATCTTAACTTAAATGTCATTGTTTCCAAGAAACTTTCCCTGACTCTCTAAAATAAGTAGGTCCCCAAACTGAATGTCCCTTCAGCACCCTGTACTTACCATATAATAACATTCATTGTACTTTGTAGAACTTATCTGTCCCTGAGGAACTCTCTGGTTCACTCCTGTGGCTCCAATGTTAAGTATATTGTGTGATGCCCAGCAGGTCCTCTGTTATTTTTGTTGATTGTATAAATAAGAAGAGCATTCATGCATTTCAGATATATTGTACATTATTAGCTTGCACTTACATATTAATAATAGTATTGAATAAAGCAAAGTTCTAAGGGGCATGATTGGTTGCCTTATGGTTCTTCTAAACGATGTTTTAAATGTCAGTAGTTAAGCTAAGAAGTACATTAATTATTATACTTTTGATCCAACATTATTTTCTATATGTATATATATGTGTATGTGTGTTTTTTTTCCCCAGGATGCAGAAGAATACACAGATTTGCCAGTAAGACATAATGAAGATCATATGAATAGTGAACTGGCAAAATGTCTTCCCTTTGAATCTAATCCTCATTCATTTGATAGCCCTCACACCAAAGCACATCTCCTACTACAGGCACATCTCAGCAGAACCATGCTGCCCTGCCCAGATTATGACACTGATACCAAAACAGTCTTGGACCAAGCACTCAGAGTATGTCAGGTATGAAAGTCTAATACTTCTATCTTATCCCATCATTTCTGCTTTTTTCCCCCTGTTCTAGGATAAAATATACTTGCATTTAAAATATTTTATCATAACATTGTTGAGAAAAATCTAATGAATCAAATCAAGAATTTTCAAAGTAAAAGGCAAATATAAATGCAATAAGATGACAATTTCAGTTACCATTGGATGAAAATTGAAAGTAAAAGTAAATGCCAGGTACTTTTCTAAGTACTGAGCATACAGCAGTGAACAAGCAAAAGACTGCCTGCTGTTATGGGCTTTCACTTGAGATGGAAAAGACATTTAAAAATATAAGTGAAGGGGTGATAACTGCTGTCTTGTTGGGTTTTTTTAAGTAATACAGTAGAATAAAGGAAATCTAGAGAAAGATGGAAAGTGTTGTTTTTCACTACTTTAAATGTGTTCAGGGACTGTCTTGCTTATAAAATAACATTAAAGAAAGAATTAAAAGAAGAGTGAGCCATAGGATTATCTGAGTGAGTATACTCCAAAAACTACAAAAAGCTAGTGCCATGTCTCTCATGTAGGAACTTACTTGGTATAGTCAAAGAAAAATAAAGGAGACCATTGTAAAGAAGGTGGAAAGGGGCACTAGAAGTGAAGTTAAGAAGCAGTGGATATGGAGATCATTTTCTCAGAGAAAATGAGGTCAGGTCAAGGTAGGGAGTTTGTAAACCGTTAAGGATTTTGGCTTTTACTCTGAGAGGTAAGCTGCTAGAGCAGTGGTTCACTAGTGGTTATGTTGGTTATATTTATGAATATTTACCATGTTAATTAAAACTGAAAAATTCTCAAATATTTATTATGTTATTTAAAAATAATAACAAACCCATTATATGTTAATAGAAATAACATGATTTTTCAGGAAAGGTAACTATTTTCTAAGACAATAAAGAAAGTTAGTGAAAAGTATAAAATTATTTTACATTTTTGCAAATATCTTTAATGTCTAGCTTAATAGAAGTCAGCTAGATTCATATATCTCCTTTTGCAATCGGTCTGTTACAATATGATGTTTTATGAAAAAAAGTATGAAGTATATGAAGAAAAGCCAGCCTCACAGAGATATGTAGTTTGAAAGGGGAAGAGTATTTTTTATAGCCTTTTCAGGTAATTGAGGATATTCTTTTTTGACACTACATGGAAACTTGACATGTGGTTTTTCTTGAAAGTTGCAATGTGGAATCTGAAACCCTATCAATGAACTTTTCATACCGTGAGTGCTTTAGGGCTAGGCATGAAATGATGGCGGCTGGACCAGGTTGGTATGTGTGAGATTGGTTAGAATTGGTTGGTTTCCTGTATTCTTTTTTTCAGAATTAACAGAGTCTGCTGATGAATTGGAAAATGGTTTTTAGGGAAAGTGAGGAGCCAGAGAGTTTTCCGGGGCTTTTCTCCTGAGCAAATGGAGGAATGGAGCTGCCATTTACTGAGAGATGATTGGGAGAGGAGCAGTGTTGGCGAAGCGCTCCTAAGGGAGTGAGATGATGAGAGATTTGATTTTCTACATTTTACCTTTTTTGGACATTTCTGCAATAAAAAATTTTTAAAATTTCCCAAAAACTTAGGGTGTTTTTAAGGTAGAGTAAATAGGTCTGTGTACATGGAGGTACATTATAGCATCATTTACAAAATTAAAGACTTGTAAATAACCTAAGTATCTTTCCAGTTACAGAATGCTGTAAAATGTTACATTTTCATTTGTGAATTCTACATGTATGTAAAATATCTATATATGCAAGTATACCTAGAGAGAAGATGCAGAATAGTGTCCACCAAAAGCCATTTCTAGCAGGATTGTGGGTGGTTTTTAATTTCTCCTTTATGCTTTTCTGAAATGTTTAAATGTTTTAAAATTAGCTTCTAACATTTTTATTATCATAAAAAAACTTAATTATATCATCTAAAAGAATAGGAATATTTCATAAAATAGAATAAGTACAAACTTTCAGGAATTAGGGAAGTAAGGCTATAATAAACAGATATTTTTTGACATCCTGTTGTAAGCAGCACATGGTTTACCTCTCTAGGAAGACAGGTACACACATACCCCATATCTTCTTTATCCATTCAATTATGAGTGGACACTTGGGCTGCTTCCATGTCTTGGCTATTATGAATAATGCTGCTATAAACATAGGGGTACATGTATCCTTTGAATTAGTGTTTTTGTATTCTTTGGGTAAATAGTAGTGTGACTGCTGGATCATAAGGTAGTTCTATTTTTAACATTTTGAGTAACCTCCATACTGTTTTCCACAGTGGCTCCACCGGTTTGCATTCCCACATCAACGGTCCAAGAGGGTTACTTTTTCGGGCGCCTGGGTGGCTCAGTTGGTTAAGAGGGTTACTTTTTCTCCACAACTTCAACACCTGTTGTTTCTTGTGTTGTTGATTTTAGCCATTCTAACAGGTGTAAGGTGATACTGCATTATAGTTTTGATTTGAATTGCCTGAAGCAATTATTACTATTCTGATTTTCTGTTTCCATTTTCCCTGGAATTCTACTGGAAGGAAGAACTTGTTCTTCTCTATTTACTTATATTTTATTCACTTATTTATTTATATAAGTATAGACTCATGAGTTTTTGTTTTATTCTATTGGGTAAAATCCATTGCTATCATTATTTACTTTGCTGCACAGATTGTCTCAGTATCAACCACTGGGGCCTCTCACACTGGTTCCTCTATCCCTTTGACATGTACACATTATTATTTTAACATCACCTTGCAGTCTTCCATCTTGTACCTCTGCCTGCGCTAGCACTGGAATCAGCCATGTTTCCAAAGAGCCCTGGTTCTTTTTATTAGAGAATAGTGTAGAGACTAAAATCTGGAGGCTTATTGACTCCAGCACTATCTGGGTATCTTTGCCTCTAGACCTACCCACTGGACAAAGCTAGGAAATATAAGTATGCAGACAGACATCTCTACCCATTTGCATATCTACTTATCTCTGTGTATATGTGTATGTGTGTGAAAACATTTGTATTTACAAAACCATGAGTTCATTTCCAATACCTCCAATTCCAATCCAGTACCAAAAGGTTCATTTCACTCTTCTTTTTAAATTTATAAGTCCTTTCTCCACCTGTGAAAAACCTGGCTCTTATTATTCAAAACATATTTGCTATTTCCTCAATCCTAGCATACTCCTGATGTCATTTTAGAATTACTAACCCTTTTTCCTACAAAAACCAAGTTTACTAGCTAGAGTACAATGGTTGTGTTTTGTTTTTTTTGTCCTTGGAAGCTCAACAGCTCTTTTTCTTTGTACATTTATGCATATACATACATGCTCTCTCACTTTTTTCTTTTGCAGATTTTTATCATGCTGTTTTATAAACTTTTTAACCTAATAATTTATAACATTAAATATTCTTTAACACTAAATGTTCTTCTCAACATGATTTCTAATGGCTGCACTATATTCCTTCATGTGAAGGTCATAGTTTATTTAATGACTCCCCTATAGTCATTGTGGTGGAATTTTCTTTATTATAAATTATTAGTTATGATCATCTTAAATGTTGAGTTGGCTTTTCAGAAGCCACCTGCTAAAAAACTTTAGATTTATCCTAAATCCTCTCACTCCTGTAATTTGTAAGATTGTAATAAAAGTAGGCAAGCCAGGAAGAGAAAAGAATATTAGGGTTGCCAGTGGAGATTTTGGGGAGAAAATCAAGAGTTGGTAAAATTTTCTGTGGCTGATTGACAATTTTATTATTGTACCCTATTTTTCTCATTTGATAACGTGGATATTGTTGGCCTTAAAAAGTATTGGTTCAAGCAGTTTTCCAAGCTGCAGCCCTGCTGGCTGATTGAAAATTATACTACTACCCTCGTGGGACATGAGCCTGACCTTGGGTCTATGTGTGGGACTCAGTGCTACCAGCTCTTACCATAAATCCAGTTCTGCTCTTGTTTTAGTATAAGGTGCTAGGCAAGTCACTTAACCCCTCAAGTCTGAGTAAAAATAACACCTCACAAGAATAGGGCATTAGTTAATGTTTATAAATTAAACAATGATTTGAGGACTCAAGGAAATAGGTCTATTTTAGTATTCTCATTCTTAGTAGTTCTTTTCTTTCCTTGCTTTATCATAGTCATTTACTCTAAAGCTTTTTTATGCTCTTTATTTTATAGAAACATACCTTTTATATCATTTAGATTATGAAAACTCTTGACTACCCATGTCCTAGGGGATCTTTCACAAAAGAAAAACATAGTTGTGTAGTCCTACTTCCCTGCTTGAAGTCAGAATGTACCAAACAGCCTGCCCTCCCTACTTGTACCCATTGAAATTATATATCTAGATCATTTGAGTCATTTTTTTGGTTTGGGTATTTTTGTAATGGTTCCTTTTAATATGTTACTATTACTAGTATTTCCATTTCTATCCCGCTGAACAAAAATAAAAGTAAAAATTACTGTGCATATCTCAGTTTTTAAAATCTGCTTAAAATGTTCTAATTTATAAATTGAGTAATCACAGAATTGATTATTCTTGCCATTCGCCTTTGAAATCCTCTTCTTGATCCTGTTAACTATAATATATGTTTGTAAAATGTTGTAAGTGAAAGGACATACTTTCTGTGCTGGATGTACCAAAGGAAAACTTTATGTTTTTTAGCTTTTATGAGAAGGTTACAAATAAGAAGTATCAAAAATTAAACTGACTTGGCAAAATTTTCCAAATTTGACAGCAAAGCCAGAACCACTGGTGTCTGGTGTTTTGATTAGCTCTCTGCTGCTTTTTTATGAAGAGACAAAGAAATTGATGCTCAGAGAAGTTAAATAACTTTGTTAAAGGTGATTTGTCAAGGCAGTCCATACTGAAACCAGTGGAAATACCAGGATTTTAAATCCTGATCTGTTATCTCTGATCTTTTCTAAGAAGTGCTGTAAGTTTTTACATTAAAATCATCTTCCTTTTTACTTAAAAATAAAATCTTTAAAATCTTCATTTAAATGAAAACTAAGTAAAATATTGAGCCAAATAGTATAAGGATACAAGTTTATATCTTAGTCACTCCCACTACCTCCTCTTTGGTATTTATAGCAAAACTTCCCAGTAATTGAATGCTTTCAAGTGTTTCATGGAAAAAGGGAAACCAGGGCTGGAGGAGCTGACTCTGAACTGAGAACCAGAGGGCTGTGTACTTCGAAGTACAATTCTGCATTCAGGTTGCTGGGCTATTTAGGAAAGTTTCTTTCAGACGTGGTAGAAAATAGATTGACCTGTCAGCTAACGCTGCTGCAGCCTAAATTTAATATATCAAAATATCTGTGTGTATTTTAATATTTATTTTAAAAGACTTTAGCATCAGTGCCTTTAAAGACTATAAGATGATTCTATTATCCTATGAAAGAAGAACATACACAGAAATGTGACTGTAGGTTGATTAGAAAGGTATCTGGAGACCTTTGCTTCCAAATTTAAATTGGAGTTAATGTATATAAATACCAAATTTGACCAGAATTATTTGGAGAATTGTGCACTATCCCTGCTCCCCACACCAAAAAATCACTATATAATGATGGCCCATAAGACAGACCATCATTAACAATGATAGTGCTGAACAGTTTTTGAGAACTTTTTTTTGTACCAGGCTCTGTTCTACTTGCTTTACATTGCATTTGTTATAATAACCTAATGAAGTAATACAATTATCCTCATTTTACAGATGAACACTAAGTAATTTTCCCAAGATCACATCAAAAAACAGTTTTCAGCATAGGTTGGTATATGTAATAAAGGTATATCTCATCAGATTCCCTTTGTCCTATAAGGATGGATTTAAAAATTGTATTTAAAAATGTAATAACATATTACATGGTCTAGTAAGAATTTGTTTTAAAATATGAGAACTTCATAGGAATTTCTACTTTTTTAAAACCAAGAATTCCCACTAGACTATGAATAATATTTTTAATTCATCACTCCCTGTTCATGTATACTCAAATCACCTCCACTTATTTACTCTAGTTCCCTTCAACAATCTGTAGTTACTTTAACCAGTTTCTAAGAGCAACTTATTAATATTGCTGATATTTGTAATTGCTTTATTATATCACTCTACAGTGTCCAGTAGAGAGCCTGTTTGCCTTTTTTATATCAACTGCTTATGTTCTTTCTCAAGGTTTTTATATTATTCTAGATACACCAATGAATTAACCATTTACTTCCCCACATTCTCCCCTAAAACTACAAAAATTGGAAATAATGGAAGAAAGATCAGATTATTGATACAACTGTCAAGGGAAAGAGAAATGCCATCATAATTATAAAATATCCCTGTAATGTAGTATACGCATACTAGAACAACCTATGCATAGATATACTATTAAAACACACATACACACATTTTATGTTTCTATTTCATTCTTCAGAGTTGGCCTACACTGCTTAGGTTAGGTTCTTGGCTTCTTTCACTGGTTAATCACCACCAACTAACGGGGCTCCCCTGAAAGCAGCCTTTGTCCATCACACCAGTTCTTTTTGAAAAATTTCAAACTTCTAGCAGCAATAGACAATCTCAGCGATTCCTTTCCCCAAGCTATAGAACTACCAATACCCCAAAAATAGCAGACATCTCCTCTTTACTATTGAGGAAGACTGTAAAGTTCTATATTCTGTATATTCTGTTTACCAAGCAAGGCACATGTTTATATAGATTGAATTCGTGTTCCATTGTCCTAGTGAAAGTAGGCAAAGGTAAGCCAGGGGACCTGCTTTGATAATAATCTAGGTGATTCAGTGCCTCAAAGCTATGTTCTGGCAGGTAAGTTTCCATTGTTTTATAAATTCTTGCATCTAACTCAAATATAGGAGCTGCCATTTTGCATTATTTTCCTTAATGCCCAGGTCTTTTGGAACTACTGTTTTCAGCCTTTCTTCCCTTGCATACAGGAGATAATATGTAGCTCATATGCCATTCAAATTAATGTTAACATGCTTTTGTTCTTTTGGGTCTTTTTAGTACCAAGGCAGGGAGAATTTTTTTCTTAATCGTGATATAATTGACACACAGTATTATATTAGTTTCAGATGTACAAAACAGTGATTTGACATTTGTATACATTGCAAAATGATCACCACAATAGTCTAGTTACCATCTAACATGTTCTAATAGGGCTTTATCAATTATCATAAATTGTGCTAGTCAAAAATAAAGGGGAGGAAATATATGAATTGAATAGGTGTTTATACTTCTCTCCAGTCAGAGAACCTTCTTAATTTTGCAAAAACAAATCTCTAAAAGTTTATTGGTGAAACTGTTGTTTAGCCCAAACTTCAAAACAATAATTTGACATCTTTGTAAACCATTTCTGATAAACTTAAAGTGCATTCATTACATTTCAGATAATCAGTATTATATTTTTTCTGTAACCCACAGCTACTCTGAAAACATATTGCATTGTCAATCTATTTTTAAGAGATTTGAATCAATAAATTTAAGATATATATATATGCACGTGTTCGAGTCTGAGAACAGGAAAGAATAGGATAAGGGAAAAGGTGATGTAATGATAAGAATATTTTTCATTGACTTAATTCTTTTAACTGAGAAATACTATGACTATGGCTGGGTCTATATTTCCATTAACAAATGATTTCTATTTGTAGTAGATTAAAAAGCATAGAAATATTTGATGATGCCAGCAGATAAAACTGCCATGGAGCAAGACTAATGTAACCTTTGAGGAGTATTTACCTAAGGGTGCAGTAAGCACATGCTCAGTGGCTTTTCAATGTATTAAAGAATGTCAGTGTCAATTAAGTGAACAAGTTTTAGAATCATAGAGTCAAATACAGTTAGCAGAGAAAGTAGGCCAGGTATTGCTAAGCTTAACAAAAGAAGTACTTGGTCAAATCCTTAATCCAATACTTGTAAGAAATGTTTTGATATAGCAAATGGCAGATAAAATCTTCTGTATATTCTTAGAATCCTTTCACACTTTTAAATGCTTATAATTAGACCAAATGAAAAGATTATCTTTAAGTGAACAGTACAGCACAATAGACTTCAGAAAGCTGCTTCAGATCATTTGGAGAAAAAGATGGGTGGATTATAAGTAAATCATTTCTAGACTTCCAAAATTGGATTATACATATTTAGCAATCTGTAATCTAAAGAAGTTAAAAAAAATAGTTAATTGCTGCAACTCAAGTGTTTGAAGGATCCTAAAATGAAAATTACACTATCAAGTTTTAAATATATCTGTTTTATGGATATGTTTCAAGGAATATTAATCCTATGAGCATATTATTTGGAGGATTTTGCATCATCCAAAGTAGGCTAGAACTGTATCAATAACTATAATGTCACTGACAAGGCGACTTGGACATAATTCTTGGCATGTAGTACATTTCAGTATATCATGGTGAATAGAATGAATAAATATTTCACTTTTTCCTTTCTAGTTCTTTATTAGGAGAGGATTGAAAAGGGAGATTTATTATGTGTGGATTCTCACAATGTTTTTGAGATTATCTGCCAAATCTGTATTGTCTACCAACAAATGTAGTCTGTTCATTGTAAACATTAGTGTGACCTTATCAAATTCATAGAGACAGGAAAGTCTAATTCAGACTGCTTTCCTGGCAAGACTGCCAGGAGCTCAGATCTTGCCATGGAAGCCTGATGAAGTTTTATTAATGGATGACTATTTAAAAGCAAATAATTCTAAAGGAACTTCATCCTGAATGATTATTCTTCCAAATGCAAAGATCCACACTGTGGTGCAGAATTACCATCCAGTTGAATCACTCTGTTGTACATCTGAAACTAATATAACACCACATGTTAACCATACTGAAATTAAAATAAAAACTTAATAAAAATAGAATCATTATCCAGTTAGTAATTATTTTTGCATGTATCAAAGGTACATTTAATTCCTCAGTAGGACACGGGAAACAACACTCAAAACAAGGTACCATTCCCCACCCCCACCTCCAAGAAGCAACACAGAGCTAATGCATGTAGCATTTCCAAAACTAACACAAATGTGTGGATTTTGAGGTATTAAACACCTTTACTTATTCTTGTGGATTTATAGGCAATCTCCCTTCAAGGACTATAATATAATTTGGAAGGCTATTTCCCCCTGGGTGACTCTACCTGAAAGCTTTTGTATGAGAATTTGGTGATGGTTTATTGATGATGTGATGCTATTATGAAGGAGCCTTCTACAACCCCAGCTCCTCTCCTCATACCCACATAACAACCCTTTTCCCGGTTGGGGCTGTAGGAAATGAGTAATGCTTAACCCATTTGTGTGATCAACTCACTTAAGCAGCTACTGTGAAATGTTAATCACAACTTTAATTTGTACTGCATTAGCATTTTGATTAACTTGTAGGCTTGCTAGCACACTCGAAGCGCTTTTACTCATAGTTACAGCTCGGAAATGACTTTTTGATTAATTAAGTTTGTTAGACAGCAGCTGAGCTTCCTGAATGCTAACCTTCTGGGGGTAAAAGTTCAGGAGAAAGTTACAGTGAACAACTGTTGCTATTGAAAAAGAGTCTTACAAATGTACTTATAGCATTTTAAGTATTGATAAAATACTGTATCATTACTTGCAACTGACTTGAGCCTTTAAAGGAATATGCCTTTCTGTCGAGAAAGCTTTTTTTTTCAGGTTTTCCCATCATTGTAAAACTTCTGGGAGCCCTTGAACTACATAGTGCATTTTTCTTTTTCTTTTTCTTTTTTTTTTTTTAAGATTTTATTTATTTTTTGACAGAGAGAGAGACCACAAGCAGGGGGAGTGGGAGAGGGAGAAGCAGGCTTCCCAAGGAGCAGGGAGCCTGATGTGGGGCTCGATCCCAGGACCCTGGGACCATGACCTGAGCCGAAGGCAGAAGCTTAATGACTGAGCCACCCAGGCACCCCCCATAGTGCATTTTCTAGCAGATGTCTAACAACTAATATTTTAACAAGCTGCTTTGGATGAATCTCCATAGTTTTTTTTTTTAATAAAATTTATATTTTAGAACAGTCTTAGATTTACAGAAAAGTTGCAAAGATAGTTCAGAGAGGGCCTACTCATCCCACACCTGGTCTTCCTGTATTATTAGCATCTTACATTAATAAAGTACATTTGTATTATTATTAGCATTTTACATTAATAAAGTACATTTGTCACAATTAATGAACCAATATTGATACATTATTATTAACAAAAGTCCATACTTAGAATTCTTTAGTGTACTTAATATCCTTTTCCTTTTCTAGGATCCCATTCAAGATACCACATCACATTTAGTTGTCATGTCCTTAGACTCCTCTTGGCTGTGAGTTTCACAGACTTCCATTGTTTCTGATGATCTTCCCATAGTATTTTGCGTTCTCATGACATTCCATAAGTAGTCACTTGACTTCTCTAAATTAATGAAAATCTTTTTCTCTCATACTAGACTAAATAAATCTTAAACTCTGTCAGTGTATTCTTTATGTCATCTAATTTGAACAGAAGTAGCAACATTATCTAGCCATTTCAGCCTTTGTCATGATCTTATTTTCATGTGGTTGTTGCAATCCCTATGCCACCAATAGATACACAAGGATGACTAGCAGGTGATGTGAGGAAAAAGAGAAAAAGTTCCTTAAAGAGAGGAAAGGATAAAGGGAGGAAGAGGAGAGGGAATAAGTCAGAATGCTAAGGGGGCTGTGGGTAGAGGAGCTGGTGCCTCATCTGTCCCATGCCAAGCCACAGAGCCTTGACGACACTGAGGACTAATTCACAGACTTTTCAAACTAAATTTAGAAATTTTTAAAAAATGGTCCTTAGAGCTTCTTTGTATTATGTGCCTCTTAATACCTCTTGATGTATATCAAATGATAGTTTTTCTTTTGGTGGTCAGCAGTTCTGTTTCCTTCCAACGCAGTTGACTTTAATTCAGTCACAGTACTCAAAGTTCCTATATTACCCTTGAATTGTTTAAATCCAGAATTCAGTTGGATTCCAAAAGATATGTAATGCCTGCCTATCAAATATTAAGATGTACTTATAACCAAATGATGGATTCAAATTTATTTAAAAATTTTAAAGTTTTTGAGAATTGTATTGATAAAATTCTTACAGAGACAGTAATTGATTAAACACCTAATTATTTTGTCTGGAATTTGTATTTTTCTGTTATGTAGGGGAAAAAGGTTAGACGTAAACCACTTTAAATCCTTCTTGAAATAAGTAAGACAGGGTAGGGGCGCCTGGCTGGCTCAGTCGGTAGAGTACATGACTCCGAATCTCAGGGTCGTGAGTTCAAACCCTACATTGGGTGTGGAGCCTACTTAAAATAAAATTTAAAAAAAATTTTAATTTAATTTAAAAAAACAGGCCAAGGTCAATGTAAGTCATTCAAAGGTAATGGAATATTGTGTAATGAACACAGGTAATTGATTGGAAAACCAAGATCAAGTCTTAATTTCACTTGTGACTGGTGTGATTACATACCACTGAACACCTGTGAGCTTCCATTTCTCCATCTGTGAAAGGAGGACGGTACTAATGCCTGCCTCATACTTGGTATTGTTATGGATTAAAGTGAGCTATTTACGAAAGTGTATTATAGTCTGTGCACTATTATACAAATATTTTACTCACACCATATATGCATACTGTCTATATAGCTTGACTTTAACTATATAATGCACTGTTTGGAACTTTTAATAATTGAATGAAATTTTATTTGCCATAATATTTACAGAGATATGTTGTCAAGCTTGCATTTTTAAGTATAGTCTATAGTCACAGAAGACAAGAAAATAGCTCTAGATTTGATAAATCTGTCCTTTGCAGAAGCAGTAATGCCACCATGAAAATGTGGTTGAATTTAAATGCTAAGACCAAGCCTGATATGCTTAGGGAATTCTTGAAATTGATTCAAAATAAATGTTCAGGACATGAGTTGGTTTCAAGTCACAGAGCATGCCTTTGGCTCCAGGACTCCTAGAGCCTAAAAAATTTTTCCAGAAAGCATCCATTTTCTAAACTCTAATTTTTTTATTATTTTAGGAGTGAGGGGTGGGGTTGATTTTTGTAGTTCGTGGTGGTGGTGGTTTTACCTTGGCATAAAGCCAGGTACTTCAGAAGTTCTTGAGTTCTTACCTGGACTTCTCACCTGGCTTCCTAGTGATCAGTTAAAATGTGTTAAAAACAAAGCTCATCACCTGCTCTCCTATAAACAAATGACAGCTCCACAGTTTCTATTAATTATGATAAGATTTTAATTGTAGCATAATTTTATAAATGAATACAGTGCTAGAAATTATATTTCCATTTTGTCACAGCTGGAAATGGCAAAGAATTCTCAATCATCAATCAGTTGAAGTTCATGCCCACTTAGTAGGAGAAAGTTTCATACGCAGTCAGTGCCCATCCATTTTTCCCAATACTTAGAATCATCCTAGTTTTGCCCTGTAAGTAGCATGCCAAGTAGAAAGTGGATGTGAGGTAAAGGGGAATTAAGCATTTGCCTAATGTTAATGCTAAGCTGGGAAAGAATGTCCAGAGTTCTATCTCCTCAGTGTACTAAAAACCAACTTTGTTGTTGAGCATTAGATCTCTGTAAGGGACTTTGAGGTGAGTTGGGGAACTGAGCCATGATCTCCAGCTGCTACCAAAGTAAGCCCCACTCTGGGGAGGAGCAGATGCTTATTAGCCTTTATCCCTGAGGAAGACTGCTATAAAAGACAGTGAGACACAGGGAATCCATCCTAGGCTCAGTCATGCAGAGATATGTCAGTACAGGCTATTAGGACCCTCAAGTCCATTTACCTGGACCATCCCCTGGCCTTAGCTTCTTTAGGTATGTACCTCTGAACAGTAACACTGGCTTGCCCACTCACACTGAGATCCAAGCCCACATCCTCCAGTTTGGTCTGAACCACAGGGACGGCCGTTAGCCTTTTCCCCTGGCTCTTTTGTATTTGGACACCCCTCCTGAGGAACTGTTTTGCCCATTCCATGCACCTGCTCTTGACCTTGCATGCGCTGCCCTTCAAAGCCCTATACTACTAAGTGCAGAAATCAACACCAAAAGGCCCAAAGGAAATCCCTGTTAGAAAGAATGGACTATTTTAGGGTGTCCTTTTCATCATATCGTAGAAAAACTTTAGAAATAGGCACTTGTTTGTTTAAGATTTACTATGTTCCAGGCAGTACATTGTACCCTCATAGCATCCCTATAAGGAGGTTTAATACCCCTTCTATAAATGAGAAGTCTAGCAGAGTAGGGTTAAGAGATTTCCCCAGATTCACATAGTAAGTGGGACAAAATTAAGACTCAAATCTATGTCCGTTTGACACTAAAAGCTTGGAATTTTTTTCTTCAGCAAGTATGCAATAACTTAGGCAGGATGTTGTTATCATCATTGTAATTGGATTTTTACCAATATTCCTCAGAAAACAAATATTTCTTGAGGGCACTGGGCTAGAGTTAACAGACTATTTCAGATTTTTGCCATCAAGAAATCTATAGTTTAGAGGGCACATGTGTAAACAGAGAATGACAATAGGATAATGGTGGCATGTGTCAAGAGCAGCAGACTCACAGGAAAAGAAAGAAATGTCTGCAGTCCATCTGCAAGAATCAGGGAGCCTTCACAGTAAGAAGTAGCATTTGAGCTAGACATGAAGGATGAATGGGAGTTTACCAGGTAAACAGGTAAAGCAGAATTTGCAAAAAGAGAACATAAGGAGCAAGGGCAAATGTGGGGAAATGGCAGTAATTTAGTGTTGCTATATTAAGAGTGCAGGGAGGAAGGGGCCAGAGTGAAAAGCTAGGACCAGCTAGATCACAGAACAAAACTGTTGTGCAGAGAAGTGCTAGCTTTGTCCTCTACATGGTGCGAAGCCATTGAAGAAATTTGAGCAGACAAATGACATGATCCGTGTCACCTCTCTGATAATTTACTTTGGTAACCATATAAACTATGGATTGAAGAAAAATTAGGTGAGAATGAAAATAAAGGGTTAGTTGTATTATTCCAGGTGAGAGTTGTTGAAGGTCTGCACTAAGACAGTGATGGGGGGAGTGGGGGTGTGGAGCAGAGAAAACAGACCCGACAAGGGAGTGATTGAGCAGAGAGCAACATTTCATTCACCACATTTGGGTAGTTGCAAAACCTTTTTTCCTCCCAGATTCTTGGTCTCTCTACCTGCTTTTCTCTAAATTAAAACAAGACAAATAATAGTTTTCAATTCATAACATGGCTTTTCATTTACTTCATGTAAGCAATCACTTTGCATGATTTTTTACATTTTCACATCTGGATCATACAATGAAAAATTGTGGGGAACGCTCATAAATTTTATGAAATCTTTCAACTTCATCATGAAAACTTCAAAGTTAAAAACATATGGTCCATCCATCCCTCTCTTCTTGTATGTGAGCTTTTGGTCTGGAATTTATTTCCAGTCAAGTTATAATGTAAAATCACAAGTAAAATCGCCATAGTTACCCCACATTACAACTTCTAACACTATCATGATACTGCTTTAGATATGATTATTCATTTCTTTTTTCTTTTCTCTTGCCTTACAGAACTCAAGAGTTGTGACTTATGAACTAATGCTTTTTTTTATCATGATCTTTTTGTCTCATATACTTCAAAGAAAGGCAAAGCATTTTAATCAGCTCTACAGAGAAATGGGAAGAATGGAAGTGGATTTTCCCTAGATTGATAAACATGTACATTCATACATGTATACACATTGATATGCACACATATAAATATATCTATTATTCCAGTATGAGGCTTTATCATATATGGTAGACTCATGGGTGCTAAAGCCCAGTTTAACCATTTTATCACATTAATCATGATAGCCAGAAATGTTGATCCATTTCCCTCTACTGTATATAAAAAGACAACAGATTAGTTGGGCCAGATGTTTTTTAAACAATTTTACTTTTTGTTAAATGAGAGGACACAGAATAGGAAATTCAAAACTTAGAAGGAAAATGTGTGCACCTCCACTGTACTAAGTAGTATGACAAATTAATTTTGCTAGCATAATATGCCTTAAAAATTATTTTCAAAAATGTTCTAATAGATTTATACAACATTTTATAAATATTTTGTTGGTGATGAGCTGTTTGCCATTATACTGTCATTTTCAGCATTTACTAGGTGTATCTCATTTCTCTTCATCTCTTCATTTCCCCAAAACAAGACAGTACACTCCTCAAACTGTATAAAGTAGCTGCCTCAGATCATGATATTAACTTATGTGTCTTTAAGTCAGCATTCTCCAGAATCTAATTTAATTGAAATAGCTTTGCCTGTGTAAACTTCTCCTTTGTTTAAATAAGATTTCACTGTTTAGTTTTGCCTTAAGCAAATGCAGCCGTTTGTTTGTCCATAAAACATTAGATTAAATGTATAGACTAATATGAATAGCTTCTCATCATTCCACTTGGACAACTGGCAGTTGCCCCATTTTTAAGTATGTAGTGTAGTATGTTTATTGAAAACCAGGGCTCTATCTTCAGCCTGCTTTTGGGGGGAAATAAATTTTTGGCAAGAAAACCTATTGCCTTACCATTGTTGATATTAAATTTGGAAAAGACCTCCTGAGATTCACTCTTCAGATGCAGCTTCTAATGCTTTTGATACAGTGAATTATATAGGTATTTGTTTGTAAAATACGCTGAGTTTTTCTCTTTGTTTTATTACTGGTTTCCATTATAACCTGGCTATATTTGCTACCCTAAAAAAAGCTAAATATTTGGCACTTTATAGGAAGTAATGTGTAACAAATGCTATTGGGAGTTTTGGTTCGTTCTTTCCAATCCAACTGTGGTTTGCTTTCTGGTTTTCATTTTGATTGTAGTAATTCAGAGGTATAATGCTTATTTTATGTTTGTTTGTTTTCTGTTAAGGTTAACATGAGAT
This sequence comes from Mirounga leonina, assembly GCF_011800145.1. Classification (NCBI taxonomy): domain Eukaryota; kingdom Metazoa; phylum Chordata; class Mammalia; order Carnivora; family Phocidae; genus Mirounga; species Mirounga leonina. Next base: position 57,185,187 of record NW_023270807.1, on the reverse strand, counting down.
CCCCAATGGAGAAGGGAAGTGCCATGGTATTCTTATAATACGTGCATTTTTTTTTCCCTGCTCAGGCAATGCTGGATGTGGCTGCAAACCAGGGCTGGCTGGTGACTGCCCTGAATATCACCAATCTGGTTCAGATGGTGATCCAGGGTCGGTGGTTAAAGGACTCTTCTCTTCTTTCAGTACCAAACATAGAACACCACCATCTTCACGTTTTCAGGTAATAGTTGTAATTTTCAAAGTAATTGGCTTTTTAATTTCAAAAATAATATATTCTTTACCTGTGTTGTCACTTGAATTTCATGTTGTGCCTAGGATATTGATTCTTTACAGTGAAAATGCCTGTTTCCCAGAGGGAGACATGGCCTAGTGATATAAGGGTCTCAGTTGGAATTTGATCATCTACCACAAGCTGAATCACAATTCATTTTAACCTTCTCTTGTTTTCTATTTGCAACATTACATACATTTCTATTTTAACTGCACTTATTCCTTTACAATATCAGCCTTTATTTTAAAAGATGTTATGAAAATGCTTTGTGATGTAACCAAAATAAATGACCAGTTTCTCTTATTGCAGAGTAGATTTGAGGGATCTGAAATCCGTAGTCAAAGGTAAATTGTACAAAATCTACAAAATGTCCAAAACTGGGTAGTTACGTATACTAGCAGCTCGAGATAGAACCCGTACTAAAAAGAAGGGTTTATATTATCATCAGATTATTTAACCTGTAGGTCCTGTGTACATATCCGCAAATATTTTAGCAAGGAAAAGAACAGTACATATTACAAGTAAGGTTGGCAGTGTCTAGATGAAAGTGTTGGTTTCACACCAGTGTTTCACTTCACTTGAGAGATGCTTTGCAGCTACAATGTTGGTTCACAGTCATGTAGACAAACAGAACAGGTTGCCATCAGGTACCCACTTCCTCTTGTCAGCTAGACTAAGGGGTGCACTCATTTGAGGCATCTAGTTACAGATGCCAACCAGAACTTCACACACACACGGGGGTCTCCTCAGAAAGTCCCTCAGTTGGACTCAAGTGTACTGGGTTCCAAGGCAGTCATTTCCATGGTGCTTGAGTGAATCCCCACCGTGGGATGTCCTGGAAACTAGAAGGCACGTTCAGAGAGTGAGCCACACCAGCAGCAGGTGGCATGAAGAAGGGAAAAGCAGACACCTCATGGCTGCAGTTCAGTTTCAGGAACCCTTCCAATACGGTTCTAAAAGTTATGGGAGTTGGGTTTCAACAGTAAAGTAGGTACATAAGGGTACTGTTGCAACACAGCATGCAGATCTGTTTTGGAAAGCTGCTTGGGGTCTAGGAGATTTGATCCAGTTCTTTGCTGTCACCTGAGAAGCACTATAGTTATATGATTTCAATTGTATTTTTCTTCTTGCTATATAAACAGGAAATAGAGGGTAAGATTTAGGTGGACTATGTTCTTGGGGCTCTGGCACTATTGTGCTATAAATCTCAAAGATTCCCAAAATGTACTTTTAATTGTATGTTCCCAACAACTTAAAAATGAAAACTTTATTCAGGTAATTATATTAGAGACATTTGCCTGCATCCATTAAAAAGACATACCAGGGCTCTAGTTCTGTGCTTTATCCACATGGAAGCACTAGTATACATTAGTGCCCTCCTATAGAAATTCACCCCTATCTGTAAACCCTAAGTAGTTACTGAGCTCACATTTGATTTACACATCTTACGTCATCATAGCCATACTGCCTTGGATTGATATATTAGAGAATGCTGGCTGATTTTGAAGCTTAATGATAATGGCCTTTAAAAAGTTGGATAGCAGTCTTAATTTTTTTTTTTTAAGATTTTATTTATTTATTTGAGAGAGAGAGAGAGCATGAGGGGGAGAGGGTCAGAGGGAGAAGCAGACTCCTCGCTGAGCAAGGAGCCCGATGCGGGACTCGATCCCGGGACTCCAGGATCATGACCTGAGCCGAAGGCAGTCGCTTAACCAACTGAGCCACCCAGGCACCCAGCAGTCTTAATTTTAAAAAACTGTCCTCCTTAGGTAAGTTTACCTCATTAGGTAAACTTTCAGATCCTTCAAATCTACTCTGCAATAAGAGAAACTGGTCATTTATTTTGGTTTAGATCACAAAGCACTTTCATAACATCTTTTAAAATAAAGGCTGATATCGTAAAGGAATAAATGTAGTTAAAATAGAAACCATCAGGAATTCTCATTTGTGCCATGAAAGAATTAGTTGGTTAATGTTGATATTATTTCTCAGGAAATGGAGCCCAGGTATAAAGGGTGTACGTGGTGGGGGCCATGGCCTCATCGATTGCCTTCCTGAACTGATCCATGCCTGTGGAGGGAAAGACCATGTATTCAGCTCCATGATGGAAAATGAGCTACCAGCTGTAAAAATGAAGCAGGTCAGGCCATTGTTTCTGTGTTTCACAGCTTCCTTATTCTGTCTGGGAAATTATACCAAGAGTTTTCTAACTTAAAGCATTGGTTTTGGAGTCAGACTCACCTGGGTTTAAATTCGGTCTGCCATTTACTGTGATTATGAACATGGACACATCATACTTGTCTCATGAAGTTTTGTGAAAATTAAGCAGGATATTATTATGTCAACTGCTTTATGCAGTTCCTAATATAGAACAGAGTCCAATAATAATATTAAAAATAATTACAGTAACAATAATTAGTAGTAGCATTGACATTATTGGAAGTTGATTCAGTATAATGCTGTTAAAGAAGCTTAGAAAGGCCTACAGTAGCTTGTCCATCACTAACTAGGCTGCATTCCCCACTTGGGTATAAATTTCAGTTGGGTAGATTTTCATGCAGTTCTCTCAGTTACGTTCTTAATACCCTCCCTTTTTATTTTAATCACTTTATTGTTCCTAGATTCTAAAGTATTTCTTTAAGTAAGCTTCTTATTTGTATACCATGTAACAGATAGAAAGCTAAATCTATGTTGTAAAAGACAACGTAGGTCATTTCTCCAAACCATCTTTGGAAAGGCCAAAAATATGAACGAACGATGCCAGAAATATTTGGCATATATAGACTTTTAAGTCTTAAGCAGTTTCACCCTAAACATGTCAAACATTCAGGATTTATGACATAATTAACATATTGACTTGCAAATGCAGCTATTAAAGAAACTTCTAAACCACGTCATTCTTTTTTTTCCAGTGGAACTTAGTTTTGAGCAACTTAGAAATAAGTATTATAGGCATTAAAGTCTGATTGTTCAATTTCTGTTGAACTCAGAATTGGCACAAAAAACAACTTAAATAGTCATAATAAGTGCCTATCTTTCTAACTAAATTACCATCAAAATTATGAATAAAAACAATGTATTTAAACCAAAACAAGGCTTCTGTTAGCAACAACAGATTTCTAACCTAACATACACTGATTTCAAGCCAAGTTTTAGATGTGATGAAAAATTAGAACATTGTTATAATTAGTTCAGGGAGAACTCAGAAGTAAACTTACTTAATTTATTTGCATAAATTGCCATTCTGTTATCTTTAAAACCAAATGCAAATTGGCTCAGTCTGATATGATGATGGTTATTTGGCTCAAAAGTGCTTCAATTTGCAGAGCAATCTGGTGTCGGCTCTGCAGTGAGGCGATCCCAGGTAACATACAAATCCTGAATTATTCCAGAAATTAGTATGTTTAAAGCATCAATTTAAGTGCTAATTGCAGTAGTAATGAGAAAAAGCAGTACGACTGTGAGATTTGCATCTTCTACCCCATCAGTATGCCTGGAACGGCTGCTGACTGGCAGAGGATTTGGCTGCTAATTAAATAATTGTATGCATGGCAGTGCTCTTGCCTGATTCAATAGATGAAGATTAATCCTCAGATAAATATGTTTGGCTGGTATTGAAATGTCTTAGCAGTTTCTTTAAAAATAGCTTATTTTTTATATATATATATGTGTGTGTGTATGTATACATACACCGAACAAATATATGTATACACAACAAGGATGAAAAATAATAATATCAAGTGCTACAAAAAAGATCACATATATATATAAAAACCAGATCTGACTTCTGGGAGCCTTGTAAAGTAAAATCCCAACGAGTTGCTAATAACTGAAAACATCTCTGGGTAACTAATAGTACAAGTAAAGAAACATGAAGTCTTGCTTTGTGCAGTAAATGTTACTTGTGTTGTCTCACAAAGTTAAATGCTTTACAGAAATTGTGTGTTTAAGTATCCCCTTGATCACTTTTCTACTCTGGCCAGGCTTAGAACATCAAGTGGAATAGCGTCTATCCTCAGTGACTATTGGTTCTAACAGGGGATAGGCTGTTACCTTGATGCACAGTGTAGACCGTTCTGTAGACCAATAGCTTGACTATTTCAAGATCTATTCCAGACATAATTTCAGATTCACAAGACAAGTTATAGGATTGTAGGTGGATTGAAAATTTGCATTAGATTCACATTTTTTTTAATTCCTAAGGGGTAGTTTGATTCATCAGGGCTACTTCATTTCAATTAGGTATACTAGGCAGCAGTAAAGTCTTAGCAATCAGAACATCAAAGCCTATAAGGGAATCTATGGTATGTAGTTAAGAAAGAAAAGAAGATACAAAATTAAAGTATTCATGCACTTCTAAAAACTAACTTAGAAGGTGATGACTGATAAAACCAATTTATTGAGAAGTTTTCTTGACTGATAGTGACATTCTAAATAATTATAAATGTTAGGAAAAGGTGACAATGTTATGTGATAACATTAAGTTTATTTTGTTACATCCTTTCTGTAGACTTAGAAATTCATTTGTTCATTCATTTGATAAAGGTGAGCACTTGCTATATGTATACTGATTTCTCAAAATGTCTTTCAATTTAAAGAGCAAGAATAAAATTGGTAAAATATTTTCTATCCCCTTAATATACATCATTTTAATTGGTATTCTCAATATAATGCCCAAAATACATATTTATTTCTAGAAGGACCCTAGACTTACAGGCTTCCTTGTGATATATAAACATATAGAAATGTTTTCCTTTCAGAATAAATTTGGAATATGGACAAAAAAATCATTCTGTACAGTAAATAGTCAATGAATGATGCTGAGTGACATCAACAATTGCATCACAACGTTTTTTTTTTTTTCAAGTTGTCTTTATATCCCCCAGTAATGCTCTCTGCCTTAGAAATCACATACATGTTAGACCAGATGCTTCTCTAAAGCAAACCAGCTCAAAAACAAACATTTTTTTTAAACTTACTGTTTAGTATAGTCAATAGCCACTCAATATCTAGGTGGGATTTATAGTGAAGGAGTCATGTGACAAGTTTAGCAAATGACTAATAGTTTTTTAGTTGCTTTTAAAAGGATTTAAATTTTTGTAAACTACAAAAATTAAAAGCACTATTTTTACCCACAAACAAATGAGTACAAAAAAAACCTGGGAAATCTGAATAAGAACTGTGCATTGTGTCAGTGTCGATATCCTGTATTAATATTGTACATTAGTTTTGAAAAATGCTGCCATTGGGGAAACCGGGGAAATGGTGCACAGGATCTCTCTGTATTATTTCTTATAACTGCACTGATTCTAGAATGAATCTCAAAACAAAGAGGTGGATTTTTTTTCAAAGTACAGTTTCTTAATCACTGCATTTCACATTACCTTTCCTTACTATCTTTTCTTCTGTTTTTTATTCAGGCATGGAATTTCTTATCCCGCTTGCCAGTGATAGATGTTGGCTTAAGTGTTAAAGGCTGGTGGGATGACTCAGAGGAGGGACATGGTGAGCTCTCTATCACAACTCTGACTTCAGACAAACGAAATGACAACAGGTGGATCAGATTGCACGCTGATCAAGAGTATGTGCTTCAAGTCAGCTTGCAGAGAGTCCACTTTGGGTTCCAAAAGGTATAGTGTTTGGTTTCCATTCTCAAATGCTTCACACCAGGTCCCGGCATGCGCCACCACACATATCTTTTATATTACTAACGTGTCCGTGTCATTCACGAATCCTGCTTTCTCAACTGGCCTTAAGCGGTGAGAGCCAGTCTTCTGGAACCAGTCAGTTCTCCTCATGTGCCATTTTTCAGCCCCAGAATATGCACTTTACATAATAATATCTTGCCTGGAGTACTGTTCTCATATGGTCTGTCTACTCAGCCCTGCAGAATTTCCTGGAATTTGGAGTACAGATTCTCTGGCCCTACTTATCAGACTGGCTGTATCAGAATCTCAGAGGGAGAAATCTCAAGATCTGTCCTTGTACCCAGCATCCCAAATGATTTTTAAGGTCATTAAGGTTAGAGAAGCACTGCCTAGGGGCACTTTGAGACATAGAAACCACATGTAGCTAGGTGCACAGGAGGGCAAAGCGTTCCCCCTCAGCTCCGTGAGTTTGAGTAAGACACTAAAGCTTTCCTGTGCCTCAGTTGCCACATCTTCCCTCTTCCTTCGCTGGAACGCACACGAGAGCGCTTCTGTCAGTGTTCATAGAGGCCACATGTTCATTTCAAACTACTCTTGTCTTTGCTGTTACCTGTGACACAGAAACTTAAACATTTGTCCCTCTAAGAATATTAGTATAGCGCATGTGGGCAGATTGGTTTTTAGTACCATAATAATTGAAATAAAGAATTTGTCTTTTTTTTTAACACTTTTTTAAAAATTTTATTATGTTAATCACCATACATTACATCATTAGCTTTTGATGTAGTGTTCCATGATTCATTGTTTGTGTATAACACCCAGGGCTCCATGCAGAACGTGCCCTCCTTAATACCCATCACCAGGCCAACCCATCCCCCCACCCCCTTCCCCTCTAGAACCCTGTTTGTTTCTCAGAGTCCATCGTCTCTCATGGTTCGTCTCCCCCTCCGATTCCACCCCATTCTGTTTTGGCCCATGCGGTCAGTGGCACTCCCATGTCTAAAATAAGCCCTCAGATTAAGGAGGGCACGTGATGTGAGGAGCACTGGGTATTATACACAACTAATGAATCATTGAACCCTACACCAAAAACTAATGATACACTACTCTGTGTTTGCTAATTGAATTTAAATTTAAAAAATAAATAAAATAAAATAAAATCAGCCCTCAGGAATGAGGTTGTGGTTCATGAGTACTGCCCACTCTGTTTCAAACACAGAATGGTCAGGAGCTTTCTGTCGTTACATCTTTTTAGCCCTGTGCCTTCGGGTCCCATCTCATTTAATTTCTAATTCTAAAAATCAGTCAGTGTAAGTATGAACTGATTGGCCTCTGATATTTCAGAGGATTTAATGTGAGCATTTTTATATGATCTAATTTATCCCAGCTTACAAAAAAAATAGTAATAATCATACAGGTAAAATCATGGGGAAAAAACTAAGATTTTTCTACCTTACTATTACTACTTAAAATTAGATTTAATCATACTAGAAAAACTCTCAATTTCTTTCTAAATGCATAAAAATGCATTGCTCTCAGACTTCTCTTTTAAAATGTCTTAAGTATAGCATCTCCCTCTAGAATATTTAATGATGTCTGATTGAGAGCAGGTCATTATTAGTAAATTTTATTCCATAATGTCATTGTCTTAAAGAATCACTAAAATAATCTCGGATTTCATAAAATCCGTCTAAAGTAAAGACTTCAAGTGCTGCCATTATGGTGATGTAGGTTCTTGGATTGTGGTGATTAATGTATTTTATATATTGCTTGGCTTACAATTTCCCATTCCTCAAAGAAAGGATTTTTTAATATTGCCATATTAGAATATATGCTTTTTTATGTGAGTTTTATTCTTGGGTCAAGGGAAGGTATTTATATTATATAGTACTTTTTATCTTGAGTTCCACGGTCTAGTCTTGATTGTCTTTTTTTCCCTAGGTATCAGTTTCTTGTGAATAAGGCTTTGGAAGATTTGGTTAACATGATTGTATCTCAATTCGTTCATCTGCAAATGGGGTATTAATATCACTTATAAGAATGATGTGAGAATTTACTAATTTGATACTAAGATTCAGGGCTTTCTGTTCTAACTGAGCCAAATATTCTGGTGGTTATAGGCACAAAGTAGTATCTATAATGTGCTTCGAGAGTCCTGAAAAATGGTAGGTGATAGCATATCAAAGACACCAAACCAGAAAATTTAAAACATCCCAGATAGATAAACTGAACCATATAGATTTATGGCCTTCAAGGAAAACAGCTTAGCCTTTTAACCACAACCAAGGAGCATAGAAAGTCTAGACATTATTAATGGTTTATCTTTTTTTTTCCTGGTTTACAGGGAAAGCAAGACAGCCACGCAGTTACTCCCCGATTTCCCAAATTAAAAGATGAAGGATGGTTTTTGATATTAGGAGAAGTGGATAAGAGAGAACTTATCGCTTTGAAAAGAGTAGGATATGTTCGAAATCATCACGTTATTTCCATTTCTTTTTATACCCCTGAACTACCTGGAAGGTAAGCAGAATCTCACCACCAGAGTTCTGAAAGAATTAAAGATGTCTGTGGTTTTACGTTTTGTTCTGTTTTTATGTTTTAGGTATATCTACACACTGTATCTCATGAGCGACTGCTACCTTGGCCTGGACCAGCAGTATGACATTCATCTCAACGTCACACCGGCGAGCATTTCCGCACAGGTCAACGAGGAGGTCTCTGAGGCCTTGACTGACCTGAAAGTGAAGTAACCTGACCCGAACAGTCCGTTTGAGAGAAGTGGTTAAGCAGTCTGGCTGTTCATTCATCTAGACAAAGTCGAATCACTTGATGTCTGCCTTGGTGGAATCAACTTCTGACCTCAGGACACCCAGAAAATCGACAGCGGCCGCAGGATTGGCTCCGGCGACACAAAGCTAGCTGAGGTGGCCTTTTCACAAATGTTGCCTTTTTTAGTGTTGTCTTCATGGGTTTCTTGGTATGTGAAATGAACACGAATGTAGGAGAACCTTTGTGTGTATTGAGATGAGATTTAGGAATTACCCATCAAATTTTGCATCTCACAGTGTAATGTTTACAGGAATGTTGGTTTGTTTTTTTCTAAGGGAAACTACACTGAGGTGTGACAGTGTTAGGATTTGTTGTAACAGATTTCTAACCCTGCAGTATAAAACACATAAGAGAAATCTGTATGGAGGCACATAATGTGGGTTGTTAGCAAAATTTATACTTGGATCGCATGTAGTTTCAAGAATTTCTTACAGTCAAAAATGTTAATAATATATGATGTAAAATTATATTGCAGAGCCCAGTGATGATAAAGACAACAGTATATCCTGATCTTAGAAAATGTAGATACTGTAACTGGTGGAAATAAAATATTGAGTGTGCCACTTCAAGACAAGCTGATTCAATTCTCTCTCCTGCTTCCTTCCCATTTATTCCCCCTTACTCTTCTCTTCTTTTCACGACCTCTACTTCAAGACTACGCTTCCATTCTCTTTCTGATATATTTATTTACACAAGGAGAGAAGTACAGTCTAATTCGTGTTGTAACATGGACAGACCACACAGTACAATTCCTCATCCTTATGCTTTCCAAGACAGGTCTGAGGCAAACACAGAATATTTTCAACCCCTACAGGTAGGTTTTCACTTGTGATAAAGGAAGTGTCTCTACGTCCATACAGTTTCCATTGCAAAAAGTACTTTTTTCAAACTAAGATGTTGTTAGAATCCCATGTCCATATAATAATATACAGTCTAGTGGAATGAAATTCTATCCTTGGAAAGTAATTTCAGTTGTTCCTGGTCCTGTAATGAATTATTTTAAAATACTTTCCAATGTAACCACCTCAAGTACTAGAATTTTAAAGTTTTTCATAAACTGGAATATATTGCTTTTGTGTACTCCTTTTCCATGCTGAAAAATCATAATAATAAGGGCGCCTGGGTGGCTCAGTTGGTTAAGCGACTGCCTTCGGCTCAGGTCATGATCCTGGAGTCCTGGGATCGAGTCCCACATCGGGCTCCCTGCTCAGCAGGGAGTCTCCTTCTCCCTCTCCCGCTCCCCCCTCTTGTGCTCTCTCTCTCTCTCACTCTTTCAAATAAATAAATAAAATCTTTTAAAAATAATAATAATAATAATAAAATAAGAATGAATAAAAGTGGGGTGGGGAGACCAGGCATGCACTTTGCAAAATTAAATCTGAATGACTAATAGGAAGATACTGAAGTCCAGTGGGTACGAGGGGTCTGAAGGGCTCTTGTCTCAGAAGTTTACTTCACATAAACTTTAGAGTTATTTCTGCTTTTCCTACAGTGGCTATTTCCTAAATGAAGTTCATACCTTAACCACTGTTCTTGTGGAATTAAATGAAAATGAAAGATTATAGACAAATGGTCACCAATCTAAAGGCAGCTGAGGAGAAACAGTCTCATTGTCTTCATGTTTATCAGCATCATTCCTTTTTGTTGAGAGACCATGCAGGTGTGGGGAGGTAGGAGCTCTACTTCACTGGACATGTGACACAGGACATAAGAGCAATAAGAAGGAATTTCTGTTCTGTCCCTCAGAGAGAGGGAAAAATAATGTGACTGATTAAATTCTAAAATTAAAAGTGATTAGTTTACAATAAGGTGCAGAAGACACCAGTGAGGCAAGGTGTGCCTGGATGGAAACGTTCCATTCCCAGTGAGTGATGAACACTATTTGTCCACGGCTTTATTCTCGCTCATTACTCAACCAAAATGTTAGTGTTAAGTGTACATTCTAACAGGACATGTGCCAACATAATCAGACTAATTTCATATTCCATTTTATATTCCTCTGGATTTCATCAAGTTCAAATAATTGAAATGCCAGTCAGATACTCATTCTAGGTAGTATGTTGAGTACTCTGATACCCACCTGAATCAGAGACATATCCTGCCCTTAAGTCAGCCTAGTGATGAAAATAAGAGGTAGTTATAATAAAAGTAATTGCAGCAGTGAGATATTATTTTAAAAAATCATGAAAGGACATGTAGGCTGAGATTTGAAGATGATTAGAATTGTGAAGGCAGAGATGAAAGAACATTCCAGGTAGATCAGCATTAACAAAAGCTCTGAGATAGCCCCATCTCTAGGAAGTCCAGTTGGTCTGCCTTTTCAGAAACATGAGAGGGATCAGTAGGCAAGAAGGATGGAAAAATCTGGAATGACCTTAAGTTAGAGGGTAAGGACAGCAAGTCTTATGTGTATACAGTACAATTCCTTGGCAGGTCACCACAGAAGATTATGACAACGGACCTTCTGAGAGTGGAACAGAGAAGTGGAGACATGAGCTAGCCGGGAGTCTGGGAAGGCATGCATCTGTACCTGTGGTGGATAATGCGTACTAAATACTGACAAGAAGCCCAGGAAGTGAGAACCAAATCAAGAGTTCTGGCTCTGTGGATAGTAGGTCATTAATAGTAGATTGTTAAGAGAATAATTTCAGCAAAATGGGGAAGGAGGAAGCTCAGGTAAGGCCTGAGTGGGCAATGAGAAAGGAGAGGCAGTAAGTTCCACAGACTTCACTTAGCAAAGGTCTAATGAGATGAAGTGTGTGGTGGGATAGGGTGGACATTAGTTGGAAGAATCAGAAAGCCCCTGCAACTTCCATTCCTTATATATACATTACTACCATTGAACTGAAGCTAAAATTCTTCACCCACACTCCCAAAAATACTTGGGTTGTTCTTCAGTCTTATCCCTGTTCTCCCTCAGGGCAAAGTGGATTCATTCTCTTGCAAACAGGTCCTCTTGTTTCTTGTTACAGTTAGGAACAATTGAAATTCAAGTGTCAGAAACAATCCCACATCCCTACAACCCCAACATAAGAATGCAGGACCTTCAGCCCCAACAATGAGTTGACATGGATAAGGAACCGTTCTCTGTCTATACTTTCCAAATTCCATGGTCAGCTTTTTGATGGGAAGAGGATACAGTGACGGGATATTTAGTCACCAAAAATTACCTGTTTCCTCTTACCTTCACACACACAGATGATGCAACAGTGAAAATCTACAAAATAAGCCCTCGTCCTCAAGTTTTGACATTCCCTTCTAGTAAACTAATTCAGTAGCCTAGAAAACTCCCCAAGCACACTCTCCACACACACCTCCAGTTGCTCAGACCAAAAACCTTGGAGTCATTCTGACTCCCCTTTTCTCCCAACTCACACCTAATTTGCCCACAAACCCTTTTAGCTTTTCCTTTAAAATCTATCCAGAATCCAACCATCTTTATTGCTACCATCCTCATCCACACCACATCCTCCTGCCCGGCCTCCATACTGCTACTCTTGCCCCTTATAACATTTTCTCTCAACAACTAACATCCTTTTGAAAGGTTTAAGTCTGATGATTAGCCTGCTCTGCTCACAATCTTCCAAAGCCTTTCCATCAGAAGAAAAGCCAAACTCTTCACAGTGCCTACAAGGTACTGCATGGTCTTCGCCTCTTCCCCTAACTACCCCTGACCTCATCTCCTCACTCTCCCGCTTGCTCACTCCTCACCAACCTGAGTGGTCACCTTGCTGTTGGTGAACATCATGCACAACCTTTGCTCTTACTACTCCCTCATTCTCGACAGCTCTTTCCCCAGACACCCACAGGTCTAACCATCTTAGTTTAAGTGGCAACCCCACCCGAGCCCACCAGTCCTCCCCATCTTCCTTTCTTGTTTTTCTCCATTGTTCTTATCACCACAGAAATATTTGTTTATTGTTAGTCTCTCCTGACTAAGCTTCAGGAAGGCTGGGATTTATGTTGCTTTTGTGCCTGGATTCATTATCAGGACCTACAGCATTACCTGGCACATGGTAGCTGTTTAATAAATACTTGCTGCATGACTAAATGAACATGAAGACACAAGGATTCTAAAATACAGCACACACACTTCAGGTGACTCTTCTAGAGATCGCAGCTAGTCTCACAGATTCACCAAGAGCAGGGTACTTACCTGAACTTCTTACAACATGTCCTCAGAGGAAAGGGATACTTAGGTTAATTGGTAGTTTTATTGTCATGATGACTCATTATTTATGGAAAAGAAGAATGAAATATTTTTATGTAGCAGTGGATCTTGGATATTATAGTTATTTTAAAACTTCAAATTATAATAAAACCTTTTCAGCCTGAGGTTGTACTCTGTCTTCTCTCACCAGATGTCTTTCTTTCCACCATCACTACTGCTAACTATTCACGATGAAAGGGTCCCCAAACAGGAACTCCATATGCTTGAAGAATATGAACTCATAACTTTGGGCCTTCTCTCTTTCAGAAATAATCCAAACTGAGTAGGCAAAGGTTATTTCATGACCCAGCTTCTTTAAAAAGAAAAATCTGGGGACACCTTGGTGGCTCAGTTGGTTAAGTGTCTGACTCTTGATTTTGGCTCAGGGCATGATCTCTGGGTCATGAGGTGGAATCCCTCATCTCCCTCTGCCCCTCCCCCAACTCGTGCTCACTCTCTCTCTCTAAAATAAATAAAAAGAAAATAAAAAGAAAAATCTGAAGGAAGTTTTAAATCTTCAGATTGAGTTATTAGTAAATATAAAAAAACTTGGCTTCCAAGATATGTATTGAGCCCTTAGATTAGCTTTCTTTTTCTGCTTTCAGGAATCTAAATTCTAAATCTAAGCAAAAAAAGGAGATAAAAATTTGTAGTTTAATGAGTTCTAGTTACAGTATTTTAGGGTCCTCAAAAATTCTGAGACGATTATTGATTCCAGGTTGTCCAGGAAGCCTGATTTTAAGTAATGGAGAATGGTTGCAGTGACTTCTAGAAAGTTATTCCCACAATTCCAGCCTCAGCTCTTTCACTTTTCATCATGAGCATTCTGTACTACCCCTGGAAAATAAAATTCTTCAAATTTGAGGCTTTTAAAGGAGATTTCAGGGTTTCCACTTTGCTTGAAACTTCTTCCCAAGTCTTTTGCATGTCAATTTGAGAAGGATCTTGGGATACTATTCAGAGGTTTGATCCAGTCTTACCCAGGGTCAAGCTTTAGGCCCAGACAGCCGCATCTGAATGGATACTTAAATTTTTATTGTTATTCTTCAACTAGCCTGTAATTTGGAAAATATTTCTAAATGCATATGATTAAAGTTTCATGAGTAATACTGTATCTGTAAATTAATGTTAACCAGTTCATTATAGAGAAGTCCTGGAGAAAATGATGGATTGCAAATCCATATTTGGTTGAGCAGAATCACAGCACCTCCTTGTCATTAAAAGTTCTTTGAATCCCCAAATCCGTGTTTCCTTACTTGTTATCTCGATTTTATTTGGATTTGTTAAACTACATAGATGCCATGCCTGTCCATTGAAAACAAATATAGTTATCTTGAATGATTGCACCCTTTGATTCCAAGTCATATTGAAGGCAGTTTTTAATGATTTGAGGATTGTAGGCCTGATCTAAGATGAATTTTATTCCAGAGCTTTCAACCCTAAGGGATCTTGGAATCAGAAGATTGCACTTTGCAGGGTGTGGAGGGCTGATCTACAGCCAGTTTTAGAACTCCCTAGAGCTAATCCAGCCCATATTTCCCAGTGGCCTCTAAAGTGCCAACCATTCAGGAGGGAATGGAGCTTCTGAAATAACCACATAATTCCTGCAAGTGAAAGGGCTAACAGTAATGCTGACTGCCATAAAAATGAAACTGCTTTTTTCATGGCTTGTAACCAACACCAAAGCCAATCAGAAAAGGGAGATTCCAAAAATGTTCTTCAGGGTAATATATCAGGATTGGTGCGTATTTTCCAAAAGTAATAGTCTAAAAGGACAAACTGTATTTGGATGCATAAGTCTAGGTTTGTGACTGCTTTGTAGTCAAATTGATGCAAGGGTTATTAAAAACAAAATACCATGGTGGACCAGCAAAAAATAAAATGGGTGAAAATTACAGAAGAGAAAGTTTGGATTGGGGCAAAATAAACTTCACAACACAATTATAAAATAATAAGCAGGCTACCATCAGAGATCTTCATTAATCAAACATTATCTGCTCCAACATTATAGTTGCCTCTCCACCAAACACCAGATCACACTGGAAACAAATCATAGCATAGTTCTTCAAGTATCTGAAATTGATACTACAAAGTGTCTAATAGCCGTTCTAACAGAATGCTAATGACTTCAATTAAGCTTTTAAATAAGCTTGTCTAATTACAATACCAAAACGAATGGGCGGTATACCAGGAATGTGCATCTTTGTGGTGTTACTTCAGCAGGGTGTTATCAGAAAAGATGCTCTGTCTCAAAAGTAAAGGCTTTAAGAAAGAAAAAAAAAAAAAGATGCTCTATTTCCTCTTTTTTTGTTTTTTTAAGATTTTATTTATTTGACACAGAGAGACAGAGAGAGCAAGCACAAGCAGGGGGAGCAGCAGGCAGAGGGAGAGGGAGAAGCAGACTTCCCCAGAGCAGGGAGCCTGATGCGGGGCTCGATCCCAGGACTCTGGGATCATGACCTGAGCTGAAGGCAGATGCTTAACCGACTGAGCCACCCAGGTGCCCCAAAGATGCTCTATGTCCTATTACAACACAGTTTCACCAGGGATCTGGAAGGAATAAGTAGGGATTAAAAAGAAAAATTGGGCCTGTAGTATCAAGAGAAGCGGTTTGTGTTCTTTGGTTTTGGGGTTTGGGTTTTTTGTTTTTTTTTTAATTAAGTTTCTGTAATGCTACCTTACCCCTGTGTTATATTTGGTGACCCAAGCATATATTGGAAGATTTAGGACAATATATCAGATCAACTCTTCTGTTACCATTTCTCACCTACAAAACAGGAAATACCTGCGTAGGCTTCCTCTCGTAGTGGTTGGCTCCATGGTGACAAGAAGGGCAGTGAACTTCATCGTTGTATACACAGTGTCTGGTACAAGTGTTTTATCAATTTCACTTAATGAATCATTTATGTGAAAATGCTTAGAAAATGATAAAGAGCTGTCAAGGGTAAATAAAAGGTAAATGAAAGTCTAAGGTGATAAACTGTAAATAAACTCATCCTCAGCATTGATTTTATGTCAGTGGGCAGTAGGCTAAGAGCCCACCCCACCATTGCTACCCCACCAAAAACAATAAAATCTCTGTACTCAGAGAGGGATTCACTTGTGTTCCATCCCTTTGTGCTACAATATTTCCACCTCTTCAAATTCAAATGCATGCACCATTTCAGTTGTAGCTCAGCATCCATGGAAATGGGGATTCCTTCAGTGGACCTTTTCTGAAAATGCTTTCTGGGAACATGCTCTGGTGGGATAGTGAATGGTACATAGAGGCCCCAGACAATGAAAGAGAGGTCTCTGACCACCTCATTTCTACCCCTTCTGGTTTTTGAAGATAAACATCACCCCTTCACAATCTTGCCAAGAGTCATGTCCAAGTCAGCAGAAACAGACTATTCTGGAAGCAGAAGAGGTTTTTAGAGCAACAGCGTGGGAGCGCCTCACACTTTCATGGAGTATTTGGGTGCAAGGTACATTGCACCCAGAGGGAAAGACATTTTAAAGCAAGTTCTAAAATTTCCTTAAAAGCATTTGTGTACTTTCCCTAACACTGCAAAGCAATACCCACTCTGCCCAATCTCCCTGGGAGTTGGGTTGCTCCCATGCTTGTATAAGCGTGAAAATCAATTTGAGGATATTCAGTAAAAACCTAAACCCTTTCCTTTTAAAAGCAAATATTTGGTTTTTCTTTCAGAAGTAACTATTTTTACACCATTTTATCCAACTTCTGAAACCTAATTCTAGCCAAAAATAAGGAGGAAAAAAACATGCTGCTGGCTTCAAATAGTGCTGTTTTTAGCAGAAGCCGTAAGAATAATATAGACATCTTAGTAAAACCTCAATCTTATTTTCTGATACTTTAGAAAAATGCATCCCTCTAAAAACACATTACCCTTCAAGTGGCCTTTGGAGAAACTGAAACATTGACGAAATCCTTGGATTGCAGCAAAGAACATTCTCCGTGGACAATTCCAATCAATTACAGAAACGTAACTGTACCCAGATCATATAATATACCACAGTGATGATCCTGGCTTCTGTCCATCTTGCAAAATGCTGCCTCTCATAGACATTTACCAGCCCAGAAAGATTTACTCTCGATGGATACTTTCTATGCTAAAAATTGTTTTACATTTGCATCTTCTATTTCAGTTTTGTCATTTCGTTATCTTTGCCCACTGTGTTAATTATTTTTGGATGCTTCATCCTATCCCCAAACAATATATCTGAAACACTCATGAGGATGCATTGCATAAATATTGAATGTGTTAAAGACAGAGTCTGAGGTAATTCAGAATGAATTTAAGTAAATTGATTGGAATAAGCTTTTATTTAGGAAATCTTCTAGGGACAATTCTGACATATTTAAAATAACTAACTGTTCACAGAGATGCAATCTGCTTGTGCATTCCAACAAATCCATGAATCAGCAATCAGAACAGAAATACATCCCTTTAATATGCTAGAGAACAGCTAAAAAGAGATTCAGGAAGATGATACCAATTACAGTAATAAAATACCTGGGAAAATTCTTCAGAACAAAAATGTTTTTAATAAAATCAGATAAAGATAATGTAACAATGATGAGGTGTTAAAATGGAAATGGAAATGGAAAGTACACCCAAGCTGTAATTACATACATGTTTTATAAGTTCAGTAGACAGAAAAATGAGATCTGTTCCACCCTGGTGAACAGTGAGGGAAAGAGAAGTAGCAACTGTAATTAAAAGTCAAATGCCTTGCATTGGACTTGGCAGTGATTTCTTGGGTATGACACCACAGCACAAGCAACAAAAGAAAAAATAGACAAATTGGACTTCATGAAAATTAAAAACTTTTGTGCTTCAAAAGACATTATTAACAGAGTAAAAGGGCACCCCACAGAATGGTAGAAAATATTTACAAATCATATATCTGATAAGGGATCAATATCCACAAAATATAGACAACTCCTAAGACTCAACAACAAAAAAAAAAACAACCTGATTTAAAAAGTGGGCCAATGAATAGGCATTTCCCCCATGAGATACACAAGGAGCCAATAAACACATGGAAAAATGCCCAACATCACTAATCACTAGAGAAATGCAAATCAAAACCACAATGAGATACCATCTCATACCAATTAGATTAAAATAACAGAAACTAACGAGTGTTGGTGAGGGTGTGGAGAAATTGGAATCTTTATGCACTGTTGGTGGGAATGTAAAATAGGTGGAAAAATAGGATGGAAGTTCCCCAAAATAATAAAAATGGAATTACCATTTGATCAAGTAATTCCACTTCTGGGTATATACCTAAGAGAATTGAAAGCAGGGCCTCAAAGAAATATTTGTATGCCCGTGTTCATAGCAGCATTATTCACAGTAGCTAAAACACGGAAGCAACGCAAGTGTCCATGAACAGATGAATGGGTAAGTAAAATGTGTGTGTACATATAATGAAATATTACTCAGCCTTAAAAAAGGAAGGGAATTCTGACATACTACAACATGCATCAACCTTGAGGACATAATACAAAGTTAAATAAGACAGTCACGAAAAAGACAAATACTGTATGATTCCACTTATATGACATACCTAGAGTAGTCAAATTTACAGAGACAGAAAGCAAAATGGTGACTGCCAAGGGCTGGGGGACTGGGGTAGTGCAGAGTTAATAGGTATAGAGTTTCAGTTTTGCAAAATAAACTGAGGAGATGAACGGTGATGATGGTTGCATAACTATATAAGCGTACTTAATAACCTTGAACTGTATACAAAATGGTTAGGTAGTAAATGTTAAGTGGTTTTTTGCCACAATTAAAAAAGGGTTATTTTTGCAAAGTCAAATATCTTGGATCAAAGATGAAAAAATTATAAGAAAACCAAATGACACTCAAAATGTTTATTAAAAATTCAGGACAATGCACTATGCAGGCAGAATACTGTAGAGCCCAAAGTAAACATTCAAAATAGAAAACTTATCAGATCATTTTACCAATTTATTTTACGGAAAATATATTTGAAAAACAATTAAATGCTGCATTTGGAAATCTTTGTTTCTAGACATCTTTTTTTAAAAATGGAGTAGACACAAGTAATTTCTATTCACTCATCCTTCACTACTCCTTTTCTTACCAGAATCCGTACTCCTGAATTAGGTCAGAGTCAGGCCTTCTCCGACTAAGAAGGTAAGTCAACATCCCCAAAACTCAGCCTAAGACTTTGCACCTACAACACACAAAAAGTTATTGGTAGGTTGATTAATGGTCCCTTTGTGACACCCACAATTTCTTGTTATCAAGAAGTCAGGCCTTCTCTTTCCCCCATCTCCCACATCTATGTTTGTGAAGTACCCGAACCCCACTCTTTGAGCCCACAGGAAATAATCCGAAAGGGTTTTTATTATTTATATTTGGCTCATTCTTTCTTATTACCAAATGTTTCCTTACCCGCCCCCCCCCCCCCCCAGCTCATCAGCCTCTCTCCCAGGGCACTAGTTCACCTCACACTGCCCCTGCTTAGCACATGGCCTCATTCATTAGGGGTGTTCGAGAAATATCTGTGGAACACATACAGATTAAAAAAGAATAGATTAAAGACTTGTCTGATATGGACAATGACACTAACAGACTGAAGTGAACTTCATAAAGGCTTCTTGAGCACCCACCTACGGTCACTGTCCCATCTTCTCTTAACGCCATTGGTTGAGGCGTCTCCAGTGAAGGTCAGCAGAACAAAGTGATGTTGCAGAGTATCCTTCCTGCTTGCAGGTCCTTAGGCAGACAAATGCCTTCCTGTGGTGGGAAAGGTGATCTGAAAGAGAGCAGAGCACGAGCAAAATTTAGGACATAAAAGGTATTTTTCAGGCAGTGGGTTCAGTGGTAAAAGCCCCTGACATCTAACGGACCCTGACGGAGAATATTTTACAGCTTCCATCCTAGACTGCTATTTATTTAACATGTCCCCGACTAAATGTGTATTGTCTAAAAAAAAAAAAAACTAACTAAAAACAAAACTCAAGGCTCCCCATAGAATAATTCTGGAAGGCTAGACGAGGAATTTTTTTTCTTTTACCTGGTCCTTCACAGTATGTTTCCATCGAAAAGAGATTATTTTAACATGTCTGATAAAGGAGGAAAACTCAAAATTATCAAGGGCTTCAAAGGAACAAGCCCGAAAGGTTGCCCTTGGTACTGCCTTTACGAACCGATTCGACAGCTGTGTGTCTAAAGACGCAGGGGTTCCACGGAGGGTTAAGGAAGACCCTCTCCGTCAAGGACAACTCTGCCGGAAACGGGGGGCTTCCCCATTCACGCCCGTGAAGCAAGCCTCCGCGGGGCAGCAGACGTTCTCGGCGTATCCCCCGGATGCGGCGTATCCCCCGGATGCGGAAATGGTGCAGCGCGGGGGGCGGTGCTTCAGCCCTCGAGTCTTCCGTGAAGCGCCAGGAGCCTGAGGGGGTGGTCACAGGGCGGGTTCTTCCCTGAAGGATGATTAAATCAAGGGCAGAGTCAGGATATTACTTAGGTAAGAGATGAGGGATTTACTTAGGGATTTTTCTGGGGAAGGGGTTTTATTCTCACGCTTTTTGTACTTCAAAAAAATCTCAAGGTGATTTCTCTCCTTTCATTCCTATTATGGGTTGAATTGTGTTCCCCCCAAAAGCTATCTTGAAGTCCTAGTCCCCAGTACCTGAGGGGACTGTGCTTGGAAATAGGGTCTTTACAGAGGTAATCCGGTTAAAATGAGGGCCTTTGGGTGGGCCCTAATCCATTATGACTGCTGTTCTTATTAAAATGGGAATTTGACCACAGAGAGAGAGATACACAGAGGGGAGACAATGTGAGGAGACACAGGAAGGATGGCATGAAGAGAAGGAGGCAGAGACTGGGGCCAAGGAACCTGTGAGGCTTCCAGAAGCAAGAAAGGACCCTTTCCCTACAGGTTCCAAAGGGAGCATGGCCCTGGGGACGCCTGGATTTCAGACTTGCAGCCAACAGAACTGTGAGGCAAGGGATTTCTGTTCTAAGTCACCTAGTTCTTGGTACTTTGTTATGGCCGCCCTAGGAAACTAATAGAAACCTTCCCTGGATCTTCTGGGCTTCCAGACGCTCAGCAACCCCTACAGGTCTCACTGCCTATGCCTGCTTTTTGCCTCATGTTGCCCTCACCTCCACGCCTTGGCTCAGCTGGTCTCCACACGGGCCAAGCTCCTCCCTCCTCCTCAAGTCTCAGCCGGGGGGCTTCCCCTTGAACTGGCAAAGCACCCCCTCCCACCCCTCCTCCTCCCTGTCTGCATCCCAACCCCCCTCCAATGCTGTGCCTGCCCGTGATGCTGGAAGTATCTATGGGTCCATCCAGCCCAGTGGAGACTCACTCCTTCCATGGCAGACACCATGTCATCTTCATCTTTTATTCCCAAGTGTGCCACAGGCCTGCCACAACTCCATGAGTTTTCCTGGGCTGGACTAGCCTCTTAGTACCAGAGAACACTTAGTACTTAGAACACTGTCAGGAGAAGCACGTCGTTTCCACCACCTCCAAAGAGCCAACACCCAGAATCTAAGCAGCCTTGCGGTGGACTAGAAAGGAGACACATCATGGCAAGGAGAAACAAGGGCATCTGGTCTGCTTCTAGCACTTTCTGTAACTGTTATTCAGCCCTGTTCACAGGCCCCATGAGATAAAAGAGCCCAGAGCAACAAATGGGAGCCCAGGAATGGCATCAGGCCTGGGTGATAAATCTGCACTGTCTGGGGTATTTTTACCTCCATTATCTCTCGTTTGGCTACATGTGCATCTGCCTTGATTGCATTTGGTCACAAGTTTCTTTGGGCTGTCACCCCCACTTCAGACAGTGTCATTCAGTGTCCTCTGGGATCTGAATAAACAATAGCTGAATTGAAACATAAATCCATGAGACTGAACAACTGGGCAGATGTGAAAGAAGTTTCTGGAGGAAGTAGGTGGTCTCATTCCCCCACCTTATTATAAGACCAAAAGAACATGTTTAAAAGACTAATGATTTTGAAGGAATAAAAAAAAAGAAAAGTGGGAAATAAAAGCCCTATTCCCATTTTAATAAGAACATTTTCTCTTGATCATCCACAAATTATAAGATAACATACATTAGCATGCTATTTCATTAACAAATTACAGTCCATTCTCCACAGTGAAGGAATAAAGAAAAAGTTCACCTAATAAGAGAGGTTAGCTCCTAATTAGGATCAGGCTGCAGAATTTGCCGGGTGTAATTTTCCACTACAAATTGTTCTCAGGTTGACCTTGGCTGGTATTAAGGACATGGGTTTGAAAACACATCTTTCCTTTGCCAGCACGTCCCTCCAAAGCACCAGTGCCTTCCACAGACCATTACTGAGTCTGTCTCCATTCCCCAGCCTCCTGCTCCCCCATCGCCCTGCCAGTTCCTCTAGCTTTAAGGAATCTTCTTGAAGAGAAATTAACATTTACTGAGTACTGCGGGGTAGCAGAAAAGGCACAGGACTTGGATTCAGGCAGGCCTGGGAGCGAACCACGTCTTCACTACTTATTTAATACCTGTGTGGCTTAACTGAATCTCGGTTCCCAGCTGCAGGATGAGCTCCTGTGCGGATTTGATGTCAGGGGTGTGTGGGTATAAAGCAAGGGCTCACACATGTTATTTCCCTTCTGTTTTGAGTACTGTCAGCAATTCGGTGAGGCTGGCATTCCTCCCCACTCAGCAGTTAAGGTACCCAGAGAAGCTAAGTAAGCCTCTCAAGGACATGCAGCCAATATGTGGTGAAGGCAAGATTTGAACCTCTGACCCTAAAGCATTCAGTTGGGCCACATTGTCCGTCCAAGCACACTGACCTTGAAGACTGGCTGCTTCAAGCTCACGTGTGGAATGCGGACCCCGGAGAATGCTGGCGCTGAACACAGTGGCCGTCCATGTCTGCTGCCCTTCGGGGCTCAAAAGTGAGTCTGTGGTGGAGCATGGGGCAGCCAAGGCAACCCTGGGCATAAATCTCCTCTCTGCCTCGAATCCTATCCCCATCATTGTGCTGTCATGGAGGATAGCCTTGTTCCCCCAACGGCTTCTAAAGAGATTATGTCAAAGCCTTGAGAGAGAAAAGCTCTTTATTTCAATGAAACCACCACCACCCACCCTCCCACTCCATCCCGCCTCCTCCCCACAAATACCCCATGAGGTCCCAGATGTGCTTGATCTGTGTGGAGCTGAGGTGGTGATTTCATAATGAGGCAAGGATCAGAGTTTATACAATAACTTCATCCATATTGATTGCTTCACCACATGAATAGGAAACCTGTGGAAAAGTTCTATAAATGCACACCAAGCAATCCAGCTTCCTAAGTCAGCACTTTGGAAAACTTTGGGGCTTTGAAAATTTTCCAATGGTTCCAGAGATGTCAATGTGACTTTCGGAGACAGGACAATGGTGGAAGTGTAGGGAAAGGATGAGGAAAGAATGATTTTGAGCTCAGGCCACTTTTGCTCTATATTACTACAGTTAATAGATATCTGGAAAATTTTATCTGAAAATATCTTGAAAATAGAATTAATAGAATCTCATAGGACTTTGGACTTGCCTTAATTCCTTTTAGGGTTTTTTTTGTTTTTGTTTTTGTTTTTTTGCCCTAAATGGGCTGCGCTGTTCTGGCTGCCTGAGAACTATCATCAAGAAAGGCATTTCAAGAAAATCAAACTCAGTTAAACTCTCTAAAATTTAGAGATTGAAGATTGCAATAGGTTGTGGGAGATAGGGAAACACAATGAAAAATCTGCTTTCTTAGCCAGTACTTAAGACATGACAGATGATATAAAGTCTTTTCAAAAACACTAAGGACCTAAAAAACAGGGTTTTTGACATGCCAGTGTGTTTTAAAGGGGAAGAGAAAAGATTTTCTTCTCTTATATTTTACAAGGAATTGTACAAATTTCAACAATCTTTCTTTGGTTAAAAATGATTTCCATGAATCTGGCTTTATAAATACTCAAATTTATAAGGAATGAGTATAAAGCAATCTGACTTTTAGCAAATACCCCAAATAGCACTTGAATGAAATATTATTTCCTTCAAAGTAATCATCTTGGTAGACTGTGCTTATTTCAACAATGCAGGATTATTGCCCACAGGTTTTTGAAATTCCCTCTCAGAGTTTCCTTCAAAACCTGAGGTACTTTCTCCTCCGTGGTGGCAAACATTTCTTCTCTGAGAGAGAATCTGATTTTTGGAAATGGCCAAGAACTAACCCAGTCAGTCCAGGTAAGAACAGCTTTTGTCAAAAAAGGATGAGATTATGATTCCAGAGTAATGATTTTTTTAAATATTTATTTATTTATTTATTAGAGAGCGAGTGAGAGAGAAACAGCATGAGAGGGGAGAGGGTCAGAGGGAGAAGCAGGCTCCCCGCTGAGCCAGGAGCCCGATGTGGGACTTGATCCCAGGACCCTGGGATCATGACCTGAGCCGAAGGCAGTCACTTAACCAACTGAGCCACCCAGGTGCCCAGAGTAATGATTTTGAAACCAGTTCCCAAAGAGGTGTTTGAAAGGTGTTTTACACAATGGCAGCCTTTTGGAATAGGAGTTTGCCTTCCCCAAGATGGATGTTCACTCAGCTATATGAAAAGTCACTCTCTTTTCTTTTCAAGCCTAAATCACAGTATTCAGTTTTTGCTAGTTTTTATGTTTTAAGTAATCTCTACACCCAACGTGGGGCTCAAACTCACAACCCCAAGAGTTGCGTGTTCCTCCACCAACTGAGCCAGCCAGGTGCCCCCACAAAGTTGTAACTAGACATTTACAACTTGATGATACTGTTTTCCCTTCCACCTGGGATCAGTCATTCTTCTTATTTCTGATGTAGAAAATTGGTTCTCTAGAACCCATATAACTAAGTAGCTCGCAGAAGGGCCACTGTGGATTTTCTTGATAGACTTCTTGTTTTGTTTACAACATTCTCTGGCATTCACAAACTGTTAAGATTAGTGCTAAATTGAAGCTTTACCATGTTTCTGATGCCAATAGCATGTGGGGGTTAGCCAGGTCTCCTCTCCTCTCTAATTTAAAAGCTCATTAGGAGACAGTTGCCTACTTCAAAAGTGCATGAGCATCAAGGTTATCAAGTGCTAGTCTCTGCCATCCCATTACAAGAGCTGAGGAACAAAATCTCTCTACACCCTCAGTGTTTGTAACTGCTTTTTGCTCGGTTCCTATAGCACTTCTCCATATTCTGGAAAAAGATCAAGGCTGGTACCTCTGGGAAGAGAAATGATGCTCTCTGTGGACTCATTTGTGGCATCGGTATACCCCCTGTGGTCCACACTGCCCCTTTCATCCAACCGAAAAGAAAGCAGGTGGGCATCTTTCCTGGTCCATGGAATGCTGAGGCTCCAGACACAGCAGGCTGAGATGGCATCCTGCTGTTTGGGAACACAGTGGAGTCACCCAGGCTACCGGGGTGCCTGTTCAACAGAGGTCAGCTGTCACGAGCCCATCTAAAGTTGGCATCAGGCTATGACAGGGTGTGTGCTCCCTCGGGCCATGTCGGAGGAGAGCGCTTCGGGGAGGAGCCTCGGGCATCTTAGAAAACTCCAAGTGAGGAGGCACAGGGACCTGCCTACAAAGAGCCTTTCAGATGGCAGCTCCTAAGGTCCCGTGTTCCACCTACTGACCCCACCATCCCCCCACCCCCGACAAGAAGGAGGATGAAGGACTCCACGCTGGCCTACTATTAATGTGAGTGCTTACCTTCGTCACTGATGTTTACCTGGGGATTCTTATTTGATTCATAGAACTTAGTTCTTAATGTCATATGTGCAAGTGGAGCTCTGATGTATATATTCTTTTATTTCTTGAATCAAAGTTTTGTGCCTCTAGATGAGAAAAAGATACCATATTTATCCCTTTTAAATGGTCGTTTGGAATTACTAAACACCCAGGGTAGTTTACCAAAATGGAAAGTAAAGACAGGCTATTCTTTCTAACTAGTATCAAGTGAATTCTGGGCTCAGGAAGACGAAGAATGTCAAGTTAGATTCTCAACTGAATCCCCAAGTTCGAAATGATGATTCGATACGGTGCATTCCACCGGCAAATGCGCTGCTCTGGAACACGCAGAACCTGCTTCAGAAGATCGGTTTTGCATGGAGTCAGTATTTTCCTGCAGGATCATGTGACTCGTCTCTGGCGGTTGGTTGCCTGAGAGGTATAGAAAGAGAAAGTACCAAAGAAAATTAAGGATAAACTAGAAGGTTATACCCTGTGGCTCTTCCCTCCTTGCCCCCTGTTGCTTTATTTCTCAGTCCTCACCTGTGAAGCTGCCGCTAACTGGAACAGACACTGTTTGTGTAGGTAACTCTAATAATTTGTCACGGTAGTGTGAGCACGGAGCAAATCTTACGGAGAGAAATCTGCTTGTAAAACACCTCTCCTCCCACTCCACCCACACATCAAAATACCCTGTTTCTGACTCATAGAAATGGGACTGTAATCAGGTAATACAATATAGACCCAGCAAGCATTGCTGCATCCTTCCTTTTCCTTTCTTTCCTCAGCCTCTCTGTCTCTGTCCCTCTCTGTTTCTGTTGCCATCTATCCTCTTCATTTTTTATTTTTGAGTTTGCTGGTTTGCTGGGGAAAAGTAGGGGTGAGCGGGTCTTCGGTGGAGACAGTAGTGATGAAAATCTCTAACTCCCGAGTGACACAGGTCAGATTTCTCTGTACGCTGGCAAAGAAACCCATGGTCACTGCCAAAACCACAGAGTAAAGTCTTTTAAAAATCCCCTCAGACAGTGATGTTTTAGAGTTAAGCCTTCTCATTTATATTTGGACAACCACCTGTTGACTTCTAGTGGAGCTAGTCAAGGGCGGATAGATGGCGGGAACCTGGAGCCGAATTAGCCCATTCAAAGGGCTTGATATTCCCCTTTGAAGAGGTTGCCATTGTTTTCAATGGAGCCTAGTCCAAGCTCATCAGATCAAAACATGAAAAGCAAAAAGGAAAGCGTTTCCTTGGGGCAGGGTCTTTCTCTCCTCCTGTGATTATCACAGCATTCTCAGGCCATCCTTTTTAATCCAGGAATTGATTAGGGCAGTCTTCATAATGCATTTCCTAGTCCTGCAATGCAGGGTTGAGAGCCAGAGAGAACACAAGGGAGAAGGGAGGAAATCCACGCTGGACATGCAGGGCCTGTCGGCGGGGCTGGTTCCACGGCTCCTGCTATGCCTGCACGTGTTCCCGGGCAAGTTCCGCTTCTGCTACCATGACAAACAGGGGAGGATGAAGGCAAAGTAAAGCCAAAGGGAAGGGGACAAAGCGCAGAGTATGCTTCACTTTAGGAAAGTCTCATTTAAATCAAATCTCAGGCGCCTGGGTGGCACAGTGGTTGGACGGCCGTTCTTGATTTCAGCTCGGGTCGTGATCTCAGGGTCCTGGGATGGAGCCCCATATCGGGCTCCACGTTCACCTGGGAGTCTGCTTGAAGATTCTCTCCCTCACTCTGCCCCTCCCTCTGTGTACCTGCTCTCTCTCTCTCTCTCTCTCTCTCTCGTTTTCTCGCTCTCTCATTCTCTCACTTTCTCTGTGTCTAAAATAAATAAATAAATCTTTAAAAAATTTTTTTTGAAAAAAAATTTAAATCTCAGATTTGTGATGGGAAAGTTGACCATTATATGGTGGAATCTCTGGTGAGATGTGGATAGTTCTAGGCATGACAGACTTGTGTAATTTTCCAGCCTGCCCAGATCAAGCCCCTTCACAAGTATTTTGTATCTACTATACTCTGGGCCCTATGAAAACTCAGTGATAAGCCCATCATAGATCCTGCCCAAATGAAAAGTGTATGTTGTCAATTATCCTTAACAATCTCTAAAAGAGACAAGAAGACAAAACTCAAAACTGTATGTCTGGTTTTGATGAATAAAATATTCCAGTGTCTCTCTTTGGAAATAATTTCTTGGCCAATTCAACAGCATGAATATGTCCTTTATTTACCAACATAACATTTATTGTGTACCTCTACAGGGCCAGAATCACGTGAAAGACTAAGAGAAAGACGAAAGCCAGTCCTACCCTCCTCCCAGGTGCACTGTGGCTTCTCGCTGAGCCCCACCACCTCCCTCTATAGCTCCTCTCCCCCCTCCCACGAGCCACTCGCTTCAGAGCCATGTCTGCCCCCTCTCCCTGGCCAGGGACCATGCGTGTGCTCTGCCATAGCTTAGAATTCAATGCCCTTGACTTTCATCCACACCCATCCCGGCCAGCTCCCCAACCCAGCACCCAACTGGGCTTCGTCAGAGCCAGGGCAGGGTGAGCAGGCTCTGGACTGGGGACTAGGGAATGAAAGCCAGACCCAGATGGTTTGTCCTTGCCCTCAAAGTCAACCCAGTCAGCCCTAAATTTGGGTATCTGTGAACTGCTATGGGAATACTTGGAGTATGTATTTGATTTTGCTAGGAAAGAAACAAAGACAGAGTCCCAATTGAATACAGCCTCAGCTGCAACTAGTCGTGAGGCAGAGCTGGAGCAGACAATACAGGATGAGGGCTTCAGTGGCTGAATGCCTTGGGGGCAAAAGATATCACCTAGGAGGTTACTGGTCAAAGATCAGACAAGGACCCAGGCAGGGCCTTCCAAGACCCCTGCACTGAACAGTTCCTCCTTACTGGAAGGGAATTTTGTATTGCCTAGTGAGGCACAAAATGCCCTCCTCCATGAGGCCCCACACACGTCAACATTCCTTCTCACTGATTCCACAGACAAACCAGCCTCTCTGGTTAAACCTGCCTGCATTACCCCACCTCTTTCTCCTTTCCCACACTTGATGCCTCGTCTTCCCCATGCCCCACTCCTCCTCTGCCAATGCTTTGGCTTGGCTGATAGTTCCCTTTTGCCACCCCCGGTGGTCCCTACAGCTCTACCACACAGCACATGCTGTCTGACAGGGCTTGTGTCTTTGACTTCATCCCATATGGAGAGTTAGGTGCTCCGTATAGGTGGGATGGAGATGGATCTTAACACTTCTGCTTTGGAAGTGGGCAAATGTCGGTAAGGCCAATGTTTCTTGTTTGATTCAAACTAGCTCAACTCGTTTGTTGGACTAATTTGTTATTTCTAAAACAGCTCTCCAAACATAGTAGTGACCGCGTGATTGGAATGTATGGTTAGACTTCCAACGGGGCTATATGAAAAGGGACAACACTTATTTGGATATGTAGTACAGTGGCTAAAGGCACAATGCGCTTGGGAGTCAGGTTGTCCATATTCAGTTCTGCGCCTAGCACTTCCTTCGTTGTAACTGAGGGGCAAGACGTTTAATTTTTCTAAGTCTCAGTTTTCTTGCTTGTAATAGTGGTACCTAGTTCATAAGCTTGTCACACAGATCAAATGAGATAGTGCTTTAGCCCAGGACCTGAAAGATAGTATAGGCCTTGATGAGTGTTAGATATCACTTATAATTACTTGTAGCTCATAAAGTCTAGCTTATTAGAGCTAGAAGAAACTGCACAGAAAATCTGGTCCAATCACTTCACTCATAGATGTAGAAATTGATGCTCAAAGATCAGGCCATGATCAGGTGAAGATCAGATATCACAAAACAAGGCTGTGATCTTTCCTCCACTGACTGCATTATTCAAGTGTTATATATGATGGTTTATAACTATACAGAGCCATGCTTTTACTTGTATTACAAGTGGTGGGGCAGAGTGACCTAAATCTGTTTTTTTTTTTTAATTTTCTAAAGAAATACAACAGTTATCTTATCAAATCCAAACTACCTTGATCAGATGGAAAAAATACAATGAAGTATTTAAGACAAATTTTCATAAAGCAAAAGTTAGATTGGTCTTTAGTCACAAAAATCATTGCTGGTGATCCTAATTAATACCAATGCTTATGGGAATAATGAAAGCAAATATATGGAGAGTACACTTGGAGTAGAAGTCGTGGAAGTGTTTTGTGCCTGACAGTGTTTTGGTTTTGTTTTGGTTTTGAGACCATTATCTAGGTCACAGGAAAATAATTGTAATGAAAATGTCTGCCGATAGGTGGCAAACTTAGACTGCTAGCATTCTGTCCTTGACCGTCCTTGCAAATGTCACTGGGGATGGAGATCAAAGTGAAATTTAAAGAAAGAAAACAAGAAACCTAAATGGTTTCAGCAGTAACATTCTCACCCAAACTTGCAATTAAAAAAAAGAAAAAACAACCGCATGATTTCACAAAACAGTCTGATTTGTCTGCGAAAACCCCTCATGAAATTGTGCCAAATACATTTATTTTAAAATACATTTCCAGAGGTCCTAAAAACATAGCACACCCTGGCCAGGAGTCAAAGAGACGCAGATCCCTGCCTGGAGAGCTCTGATAGCCCAGTGGCCCATCTGGAGAGCTTCCAACTACAGCTCTCATTTCCCTGGAGCTGTCGTCCCTGATTTCACAGATAATGAGACAAGCTCAGAGATACTGGGCAAGCGGCACTTGAGACTGGAGCCCAGCCCCTTGAATTCCAAGTCCTGTCTCTTTCTGCTACTTTCTACTGCCCCCATCATAAGGCAGAAAGTGACAAAATGATCCAGGATTTGGGGATAGAACTAATTCTGTTCAGGTTTATCTCTCAAAATGGGTGACAGCTGGTCCCTTCCAGAGCCTGTTATACTAGAATGGTCTTAGCTGCCCCAGACCCTGCCCCTTGCTCTGGCTAACCCAGACTCACTCCCTAACCATGGAGGTAGGGCTGTTTCCCAGACTGGGGGTCTGGATTTCCTGAGACCTCTAAGGAAGATAGTAAAGAATCTAACTACTTAACAAGAAAAAAATCCTTCTACTCTACTATAAAAAAAAAAAAAAATCTTTGGATAAAATTCAATCTTTTTAAGTGTGTTTAATTAGAACAGTATTAAATGTCTATTTAAACATATAAAGAGAATAAACTCCTTGCTCCTTTCAGAAGCTTCCTCCATACCATTCCAGACCTATTCCTGTGTATTTCCACATATTTGGGTAAGTGTGTGTACATAGAGCGTCTTCTTTACCCACTTCCTATATCATTCGGCATCTTGGTTTTTTTTTTTTTTACCTAACAGTGGATCTTGGAGAGCTTTATGTAGATATGTCACTTGGTTTCATGTGGCATGTGGTTTAGATGGACCGTGGTCTATAACCCATTCCCCCACAGGCGGGTATTAGGGTTATTTCAATCTTTCACTATTACAGTTCTGTGGTGAAATCCCTTTACACATAACAGTGCACATGAGCAAGTACCTCTGAAGGATAAATTGCTAAAAATGAAAAATTGTTAGAACAAAGCATTTATACATTTAAATTTTTTATGAACAGTGTTAAATCGTCCCCCTCCCCCCTTCCCCCCCCCCAACGAAGGCTGAACTGACATTTTTGTCGACTCTTTCCATTCTTCTTTTCTCTTTCTCTCTTGTTAACTTTCGGTTCTCATCCTATCCTTGGGGTTACTTTTACCCGGTGTTCTAACTTCAACCCTGAAGTCTTCCTTCTCCCTCTTTCTCTCATACATAACTCATCAGAAAGCCCCGTTGGATTTCCCTTCAACTCAACCACTTCTCATCTCCACTGCTGTCACCTGGTGGAAAGCACCAGCAGCTCTGCCCCGGATCCCTGCAGAAGCCTCCCACACATCTCCCTGCTTCTGCTCCTGCCTCCCTCAAACTGTTCTCAGCACAGCAAGCAAGTCAGATCTTTGAGCCCCTGCCACTCCACAGCCCGCCATAACTTCTCACTTCACTCAGAGTGAAGTCCTCACCGTGGCCTCGGAGCCCCCCATGATCTGCCCCTCTTGCCTCTTCTCCTCTATTCTCCCTCTCCCCACTCCGTTCTGCTTCAGACACTGACCTTCTTGCTATTCCATGAACCCCGCAGGTGCCTCCACCTTGGGGTCTTTGCTCTGGCAATCCCCTGCATGCAGACACCTACTTGAATAACTCCTTGTTCAAGTAGGCTTAAGTTGCACCTTTCAGCAAAGCCACCTGCACTCTTACTTAATACTGCACACATCCCCCTCCAGGGCTCTGCACCGTTTGGTCCTTTTTATCTTCCCACAGCACTTAGAATCCCCTTACCTACTATGTAATTTTTTTATTATGTTCATTGTCTATCTCCCCTCATCTGCATGGGCCACATGGATGCAGATCCTTGCTGTGTTGTTCACTGAAAAAGCAGAGTACACAGAGCAGTACCTGGGACACAAGAGATGCTTAATAAGTATCAGTGGAATTGGAATTGCCATTCCTCCTCATGTTACAATTATGAAACAGCCTCACAGAGCCGTGGTTTTGACATGGAGACATTCCCTTGTGGATGATGTTGTCCCTATGGCTTTTTGAAAATAAGTTTCAAAAAGGAAAAATGGGAAAATTGGACATCATGAAATTTTAAAATTTTTGATATGTGAAAGACCCTGGAAAGGGGATGAAAAGACAAATTTGTAAGAAAATATATTTGCAAATCATATATCCAACAAAGGACTTGCATATATAGAGTACATAAAAAACTCTCAAACCACCACAGTAAAAAAAAAAAAAAAAGAATCCAGTTGGAAAATGCACAAAGGACATGAACAGACATTTCATCAAAGGGGATAGAGAGATGGCACATCACATATGATAAGATGTTCACCATCATTAACCATTGGGGAGATGCAAATTAACAATATAAAGATATTAGACCTATCATAATGGCTAAAGTAGAACATAATGATAACACTCAGTGCTGACAAGGATCTGGAGAAACTCTATCACCCATACACTGTTGGTGGGAATGTAAAATAGTACATTTAATCTAGAAAACAGTTTGGCAGTTTCTTTTAAAACCTCAAAGTAGACATCCCACACAACTCAGCAATTGTATCCTTGACCATCTGTCCCTGAAAAATAAAAACATATAACTATAGGAAACAAACTGAGGGTTGCTGGAGGGGAGGTGGGTGGGGGATGGGGCACTGGGTGATGGGCATGAAGGAGGGCACTTGATGTAATGAGCACTGAGTGTTATATGCAACTGATGAATCACTAAATTCTACCCCAGAAAGTAGTAATACACTATGTTAACTAAATTGAATTTAAATAAATAAGTAAAGTTAAAAAACAAAAAAAACCCATGTAGTTACACAAAAAAAAATATATGTAAATGGTCATAATGGCTTTATACATCTATCAAAAAAAAAAACAACTGGAAGCCACCAAAACGCTCTTCAGCGGATGATTAAATAAACTATGGTACCTCCATACCACAGAATATTATTCAACAATAAAAAGGAATGAACTACTAATGTATGTAACCACTTGGATGAACCTCAAGAGTCTTATGCTGAACAAAAGTGCCAATCTCAAAGGTTACATATTATATGATTCTCTTTATAAAACATTCTTGAAATAAAATAATAGAGACAAAAAGGTTAGTAGTTGCCAGGGTTTAGGGATGGGGCAGGGAATACAGGATAGGTGTGTCAGTAAAGGGTAGCATGAGGAAGGCTTGTTGTGATGTTCTAGCTCTGTATTTTTTTTATTATTCTTATGTTAATCCCCATACATTACATCATTAGTTTTAGATGAATTGTTCCATGATTCATTGTTTGTGCACAACACCCAGTGCTCCATGCAGAATGTGCCCTCCTCAATACCCACCCCCAGGCTAACCCATCCTCCCACCCCCCTCCCCTCTAGAACCCTGTTTGTTTTTCAGAGTCCATCGTCTCTCATGGTTCCTTTACCCCTCCGATTTCCCCCGCTTCATTCTTCCCCTCCCGCTACCTTCTTCTTCTTCTTCTTTTTTTTTTTTTTTCTTAACATATATTGCATTATTTGTTTCAGAGGTACAGATCTGAGATTCAACAGTCTTGCACAATTCACAGCGCTTACCAGAGCACATACCCTCCCCAGTGTCTATCACCCAGTCACCCCATCCCTCCCACCCCACCCCCCACTCCAACAACCCTCAGTTTGATTCCTACGATTAAGAATTCCTCATATCAGTGAGATCATATGATACATGTCTTTCTCTTTTTGACTTATTTCACTCAACATAATACCCTCCAGTTCCATCCACGTCGTTGCAAATGGCAAGATCTCATTCCTTTTGATGGCTGCATAATATTCCATTGTATATATATACCACCTCTTCTTTATCCATTCATCTGTCGATGGACATCTTGGCTCTTTCCACAGTTTGGCTATTGTGGACATTGCTGCTATAAACATCGGGGTGCACGTACCCCTTCGGATCCCTACTTTTGTATCTTTGGGGTAAATACCCAGTAGTGCAATTGCTGGGTCGTAGGGTAGCTCTATTTTCAACTTTTTGAGGAACCTCCATACTGTTTTCCAGAGTGGCTGTACCAGCTTGCATTCCCACCAGCAGTGTAGGAGGGTTCCCCTTTCTCCGCATCCCCGCCAACATCTGTCATTTCCTGACTTGTTAATTTTAGCCATTCTGACTGGTGTGAGCTGGTATCTCATTGAGGTTTTGATTTGGATTTCCCTGATGCTGAGCGATATTGAGCACTTTTTCATGTGTCTGTTGGCCATTTGGATGTCTTCTTTGGATAGTTCTGTATCTTAATTATGGTGATGGTTACACTAAGCTATGAGCATGATAAAACTGCATATAACTACACACGCGTGCACACACACACACACACACACGAGGGTATATATAACGGCAGAAGCCTGTGTAAATTCTGTGGATTGTACCAATGTTAATTTCCTGGCATCAGTAGGTACTAAAGTTATACAAGATGTTAACACTGGATCAGGCTGCGTGACAAGCACACCAGACTTCCCTGTACGTTTCTTTGCAACTTCCTGTAAATCTGTAATTATTAAGAAAAGTTTCAAGAAGAAATCCGGGCTCACTGGTAAGCATCTCTTCTTTCCGCCCAGAGATGCTTCTGCTCCCTTGCTTTCATGGAGATGTTTGCCCCCTGGGTTACACTATTTTCTTTTTTTTTTTTTTCCTTTTTTTATTATGTTATGTTAATCACCATACATTACATCATTAGTTTTTGATGTAGCGTTCCATGATTCATTGTTTATTTTCAATACACTTTTTTACTTGGTCTTTTTCTAAAAGTTTGAATCACTTTTCAAGGGAAAGTCTGGAAATTAATTGGGTGAACATTATCCCTGTGTGATTCTGGGGAAGCTACTCAGCTCTCTGTTCTTCAGCCTTCCCTCTGGAAACTTGGAGAAATATCATCTGTCTCCTTCCTCATAAGAATACTGAGCATTACAAATTCACAGAGGTTCCAGTGAACTCCTTCTATGCTGAAATCGTAGAGCAAGTGAGAATTGGGTGAACCTCCCCTCTACTGAGTGCTTTCTACATTCTACTCACTGCACAGATGCTTCCAACACCCTGTCTCATTGGTCAGATTTCAGTTCATTCTAGAAAGATATGAAGGTCCTCTATAAGCTACAGCCTCACTGACCACTGGATTACTGGTAGCTAATAATATTATTAAATATTATGGACCTAGTGTGTTTATACTCTTCCTCAAATTTCCAATTAGTCAGGGACGCCTGGGTGGCTCAGTCGGTTAAGTATCTGCCTTCTGCTCAGGTCATGATCTCTGGGTCCTGGGATGGAGCCCCATGTCAGGCTTCCTGCTCAGCAGGGAGTCTGCTTCTCCTTCTCTCTCTGTGCTTCTCCCACTCCCACTGATGCTCTTCCTCTCTCAAATAAATAAGTAAAATCTTTTTGAAAAATTTTACTTATTTGAAAAAGAGCAAGCAAGAGAGAGAGCACAAGTTGGTGGGGAGGGGAGAGGGAGAGGCCGGCTCCCCGCTGAGCAGGAAGCCAACCACAGCGCTCAATCCCAGGACCCTGGGATCATAACCTGAGTCAAAGGCAGACGCTTAACCTACTGAGCCACCCAGGTGCCCCAATAAATGAAATCTTTAAAAAAAATTTCCAATTAGTCAAAGCAAGTGTGATATTTCAAAACTTACTTTTTGAAAAAATGCATAAACTGATTAGTAAATACAGTTTTAAAATAAATACATTTAGCTATCTTAAAGCATTTCCCCCAGAATTTGGTCAATAGATTTTTCAACCCATTTTGCTGCTGCATGTTGATGTCAATTTTTTTGTCAAATTCTCCCTTCCATGCGTCCCACCTGCACATGCTCCTCTCTTTCTTCTTCTTCTTCTTCTTCTTCTTCTTCTTCTTCTTCTTCTTCTTCTTCT
>NW_023270807.1:57010065-57149018 GCF_011800145.1 Mirounga leonina | reverse complement strand
CTTCTCCTTCTCCTTCTCCTTCTCCTTCTCCTTCTCCTTCTCCTTCTTCTCTTACAGTCCCCTGGGATAAAGCGTTACTTGCCGGTCACTCACTAACCACTGAAGCCCCTGCCTGATTATTTCCAATGCATCACGATAAATCTTCCTTGATGTGTGTCACACAAGACTACTACCCACAAGGAGGGAAGTGTGGGCAGGGTGAGCTCTCCACCGTGCCAGTTATGAAAAGGTACTGTCCCTGGGGAGGACACGGGACAGCGTGCTGGCTCAGTTCCAGTCCTGGCCTGCCCGGGCATCACACAGCCTCCTAGCTGGACCAGAAGCTCCGGAGCAAGTTCGGAAGCACAAGCTGGGCTCTCCCACACCTCTACACTGACTCCATCACTGACTGTCAGTGTTTCTAAGAGCAATCTCTCTCTCTCTTTTTTTTAACCTTTTTTTTTAAAGATTATTTATTTATTTATTTGAGAGAGAGCGTGGGA
Organism: Mirounga leonina; assembly: GCF_011800145.1. Classification (NCBI taxonomy): domain Eukaryota; kingdom Metazoa; phylum Chordata; class Mammalia; order Carnivora; family Phocidae; genus Mirounga; species Mirounga leonina. Next base: position 57,148,536 of record NW_023270807.1, on the reverse strand, counting down.
GCTAGCACGAGGAGGGGGAGGGGCAGACTCCCCGCTGAGCAGGAGCCTGACATGGGGCTCGATCCCAGGACTCCAGGATCACAACCTGAGCCAAAGGCAGACACTTGACTGAGCCACCCAGGTGCCCAAGAGCAATCTCTTGACCCTTTTGTGACACATTTCTCCCTGGGTCCCAGCAAAAATCATAAAACACTTCATCCTGAGGTTTTACCAACCCATCCTGTTCCGGGTTTCTTTTTCTGTCACCAGGACAGAGGTGCCAATACTCTTTGGGAGGTGAGCAGATCACTCAGCTCTAGGAAAAGCTCTGACTATTTTGGTTTTCTTTAATGAGGAAGGGGGCCCTCTGGCTGGTCTGTGACTCACGGCCCAACACGCCTGACCCACCATCGGGGGCCTGATGCACGCATTCTCTTGAGCTGAATGAGAACATCGGACTCTGTGTCAATTAGCAGTGGGACACACTTTCCAGATTTTCAACACTATGTGAGACCAGCTCTGGACACTTCTCACTCGGTGTTCATCTCCGTCAGCTAGTCTGAAAATTGGAACCCAGAACATGTGACAAATCACTGGCCACATCATGGTTGCAGGTGGTGACATATTGCTATTGCTGCTTATTCATGAAACCGGAGGTTAAGACTCCATGTCTGAGCTGTAAACTAGGGAAAACCCCACATAAAACACCAGTGTTGGACAGAATATCACACAGACAATTTCCGACCGAAATGCCGGTTATTAGAAGTCATGTGGAGTCAGGAGTTGCCATGGAAGCCATTTGTTTCTAAACCAGCTCCTCCTGCTGGAATAGTTTCTGATTATCATGTCTTACGGTAGGGAGAGGGGCACAGGAAGAGAGAGGAAGCGAGGGGGAGCCATCTGATATCAAACCATGTGTTATAATTCTAATACACTCGAGCCCTAAAATGAGTAAGAAATTAAAATGTGTAAGGAGACTTAATATCAGCTTGAACACACACTTATGTTCCTGTCTGGTTTGGAGTGAAAAAAAAAAAATCACATTGCCATCATGGTTTCGTTTCTGGGACTTGTGATTATTCAGGGAGAAGATACACAATGGCTTGTCAGATGACATTTATCCTCACAAACAAGTTATCAGATCTCCAGGAGTAAAAATAAATATCAAAGCAAATCTAAACCACCACAGGCTGCACATTTGCAGTACACTTGTTTTCTCCCATGTATCATTTTATTTAGATTCTTAACCAGACCATTACAGCTTTTCCTCCTGTGAAACGGCTGCCAGGATGAATCTATCCCCTGTTTCCTCCGAGTTACTTGTTTAAATCATGAGAAGTGATTGGCTGGCCTATGTTAATGCTTGAGTTGTTTATGTGGTAAAGTCCCCATGTGTTTGTAGGTAAAACACAAAAACAGGTTGATCAAATATCAGCTTGGGACAACTGAATTTCAAAACATACAGAATCCATAAATTAACCACTATTTTAACATATGTACAATATAATTGATTATAATTAGTCAGGAGATCTGTTAGATGAAGACACATTAAAAATATATTTGCATATTTATCTTCTGTGTTTTGCATTAAAGAGTATTAAATGTTTTATGGGAGGGAAAAAAAATGTTGGTAGATGATGCTAGGCCCTTGACCCTGTATTTCTGTACCAGGGCTTCAAGAAACCCTCATCTTCATTAAGAGCCAAGGCCCAGCTTTTCCTCCTGCCCAAGGACCTTAACTCACTTCAGAGCCAAGAGGGTCCCACCTTCAAACGTTTCTGGACAATCCATAGGAAAGAAACTCAAAAGGCCCTCAGGGTATGAAAAGATGTTCAACCTCCATAATTAGAGAAAAACAAAAGTAGGCTGATTTTTTTTCACCTCTCAGATTGGCCAAAAAAAAAAAAAAAAAAAAGTTACAACGTGGTTCACTGCAAGGCTGGGAAACAGTCATCCTCATGCATTGCTGGTTGGAGTGTCAATTGGCACAACTCTTGTGGAGGGCAATTTGTCCCTATCTATTAGGAGTACCAATCTACGTACTGTTGCTCTAGCAGCTCCACTTTTGGGGAATCTGTCCTGTGGTTGCATTTGTACACAGGTAAATGGTACCCGTGCGGTTTATTTATTGCTGCATTTTTTGCAAAAGCAATGATGGGAAACAACCTAAATGCCCTCAATGAGTGACAGGTTAAATAAATTACACGGATATGTTCTTAAAATGGAATAGTGTACAGATGTTTAAGAAAGGAAGGATGAGGAAGCCGTTATGGAAAATGAAAATACCAAGGTGCAGAACAGTACATAAAAGATCAATCTTAATGTTTTCTTAAATATGCATAAACAATCTAGAAGATAAGAAACTCACGAGTTGTAGAGCAGGTAGCCCAAAGGTGCACTTGCTTGGTTTGCATAGCATTTTAAAATTGGATTTCACTTAATAATCTGATATCCAAGTAACGATAGAAGTGAAGCTGGCTGGATGTTTAGAAATGGTGCTGATAACCTGTTTGCTTTTTCCACCCTGTTTTAGGGTACTACCTCGGACATAACTAAAGCAGGGTGGAAGGGCTCTGCAGTGGGAGCACTGATGAGCCAACCAGTTTCATACCAGGAGTAGAGGTATGGCTCATAGAGAGAGATCCTTGTACCAAGGCTCTCGCTAGGCTTCCTAAAGAGGCTTAGGAGCCACGGCTGGGAAAAGGCACTCGAAACATCCTCATCCTCCCCAATGTGCCCAAGAACAGCATTGACTTATCCATTTGTCACAGTTGGCACAGTGCATAGCGCCCATGATAGTTTTAGAGGCTCATGGAATGTTTTAATTTTAATTTCTTTTACAATCAGAAAAAAAGATAAATATGAGAATAAGGAATATATGATAATGAATTCAGCCTGAATGACACCGTTGTAAAATATAACCTTTAATTTTTTTATGGAGGAAAGGACCCATAAGAACATGACAGAAATGCCCAAGGGCTGACAAAGTCATAATGTCCTAATGAAGCCATGCACGGGAGGGAGCCCTTGCCACTTGGGGGGAGGCCTAGACCTCACAGACCCAATGGGTACAGGCAGGGCCTCTTCCTCCAGGGACAGTTTAAAGTACTCTGGCACAATTAGGGAACAGTTTCTGTGCCAAAAGGAGAACCAAAACTTATCTGCTATTTTTCCAATATGCCCTACTCCTGGTCGATTGACCCAAACCCTTTGGACTTCTTCTCTGTAGCCCAGCTAGAACCCTGGAACCCTGGAACCTTCTGTGGATGCCCTGAGCACTTCCCCGCCCTTCTGAGGCCAATCTCCCCACTGAAGTGTGGCCTGGTTGGGTTCCTGGGCCTCCTTTCCTTCATCCTGAGGCCGTTATCTCAGGATCTTTCCTAAGGAGGCATCCTAATGACCTATCTTCAGGGACCCTATCCTATCACAGCTATGAGCCTCACCCCCAGACCTCAAATAGACAGTCATATCATTTTATACTATATGCCCAAGGTCCTACTTGGTACAAGGCTATCACTTCAAATCTTTCCCTTCTAGTCTTCTCCAAAAACAAACAGAAAAAGCAGACTGAGGCAATGGTTCTCACCTGGGCACTTGTTAGAAGAGCAAATTACTGGGTCCCAGCCCATTTCTGCTGAATCATAAACTTTGAGAGTGGGGACCAGCAATCTGTGTTTTAACAGGCCCTCCCGCAATTCCCATGCAAGCTGAAGTTCCAAAACCACCCAGTTAGGAGCAAGGGTGGCCAGATTTTTGAGGGCAGATTTCCATGTCCCCAGGGCCCAGAGATGATGAGTGGCTGGACGGTGGGACTCACGAATGTGCCCCAAATGCCCGAGGCACTTGGTCCCTGGCCCAGGCGAGCGCAGAGGTACTTCCCGGGGAACCCCGGAGGACGTCAGGAGGAGGGTAGACGCAGGCAGCACTTACTCGAGACCCCAGACCTAGGGCCTGGAGACTCAGCGACTTCTGTGGGGCCGTGCCCCGGCCGAGTTAAGCCCGGGCGTCTCGGAACCGGCCCGCCACCCTCCCTGAACCTTGGGAGGCGGCGCCCGCGCCCCTCGCTCTGAGGTCGTTCTCATCCCTGCTCCTGCAGCTCTCAGAGCTGCTTTGTCTTTGGGCCACCCTCTCCCCTCCTACAATTTACGGAATGTCAACTCCAGAGTCCAACAGAGATTTCCAGTTTCTAAATCGGAGCGGGGTCCGAAAGTCCTTATTTTTAAAGCCACATTCGGCCACCACCCCCCCCCTCCAGGTGACACTGAGGCTCGGCCCGGGCTGGAAGCCGGTCATTTGTGACAGATTAGCGAGATCAGTCTCATAAGAATACCTTACCCCCTCCTCCCAGGCAGTGCAGGGTTAGGGGGTCCTCTTTAGGCGCTCGCAGCATAGTCCCGGGGTTCATAGGTGCCAGGGAATAGACGCAAAGCTGGGGCTCAGAGAAGGGGAAAACTCTACAGAAGCCTAATTCAAAGGCTCTAAAAGCCGGAGGAGGGTGAACCACATGCTCTCTGGGTCCACCCAATTCTGATGCCCCTCACCCTTTTGGAGGCCACTGACCCCATTCCGTCCCCTTTCGGCCTCCCGCCTCACCCCGCCCTCTCCGCCCCCTCCCCCCCACGCTGCATCTTGGCCACCCGCTCTCCAGCCCAGGCCTGGCATGCGCTCCTGAAGTGCAAGCGAGCATATTTTGGCCTGAAAATCAGAAACCGATTTAGGGGGCGCCTGGGTGGCTCAGTTGGTTAAGCGACTGCCTTCGGCTCAGGTCATGATCCTGGAGTCCCTGGATGGAGTCCCTGGATCGAGTCCCGCATGGGGCTCCCTGCTCCGCAGGGAGTCTGCTTCTCCCTCTGACCCTCCCCCCTCTCATGTGCTCTCTCTCATTCTCTCTCTCTCTCAAATAAATAAATAAAATCTTTAAAAAAAAAAAAAAAGAAACCGATTTAGGAATCAAAGTGTCTTTCAACCCAAAGTCACAAACCAACGTTCATCTTCAGCTTTTTGAACATTTTGGCCATGCTCCTGTGCCCAGCTGTGGTGAAATATACGGACACATCATCCCCAGCTAACAACAAAACAGTAGTGTAAAAAGTGCTGGCACCCTTAAGGCAGGCAGCCCCCTGCTCCTGTCCACAGAATGTGCATCATCAGAGTCTTCCAGCTGTTAATGTTTGAATAATCCATTTCTTTTAAAGCGGGCACAGTTTAAGAAATACTCTTGTTTCTCAGCGATCAACTCAAGATTCTATTAGACTATGGTTTCAAAACCTGAGTGGAAAATATTATCCAGAATACTTAGAAAAACTGCATAAAATTCACCACTCTCATTTTTCAGGTTGGTGCCTTTCTTTTTCTTTCTTTCTTCCTTTCTTTTCTTCCTTTCTTCCTTCCTTCCTTACTCTCTCTCTCTCTCTCCCTTACCTGCCCTCCCTTCCCTCCTTTCCCTCCCTTCTTCCTTTCCTTCTCTTTCCTCTCTTCCTTTATTTCTCCTTTCCTTCTTTTTTTCTTTCTTTGTAAATGTGTATTCATTGAAGCTAATTTTTGGGGCATTTCAATGGTCAATTCAGTTAGGCGACCTCAGAAGCAGTGTCTCAGAAAAGGGCTGTGTTGTTTTGCATAAAATCTTACACTTTCCAAAACGTCCTGATCAAACAAGTGATATATATCATAAGTTTTAGAAATATTAAATATGGCTATTTTTTGGAGGTTCCTTCTATTCTTTGTTTTCTAGCCGACTTGTCCCATCAGGTCGAAATTGTAAGGGGCCCTTGTTTGCTTCTCAACATCAGAATGTCTAAATGTGATAATAAAATGAGGCTACAGCAGGATTCACTTACATACACTGAAGAAGAAAAGTGTTAGTATTTCCCTAGACATTAATATTCCCTAGATAAATTCTCCTTCTCAATGGTAGGGGGTGAACATCTGGATATAACTGAGATATTCAGGTGACTATCTTCAGATTATAAATAAATGTATCATTCATCCTGACCTTGGCCAGTGAGCAAAATCCGTGCCTGTGTGCTTTGCACAAATGTGTATATGTGATGTGGAAGCGAGTAAAAGTACATGTATGCGTTCCCAGCAGTCTGTAAAAACAAAACAAAAAAGTGTGTTATGGGAGCAAGGAAGGGGCGACAGAAACCACTCCAGTTTTGCTAAGATGCTGAAGCAGCTGGGCGCAGAGGGGAGTTACCAGAAGGCAGGATAGAAGTCCGTGCCTGGGCACGGTCAGCATCACAATGCGCCCAGGTCGGGGCCAGTACGCTGAAACCCAGCTCCGTAGTTTGCACCGGAATTCCGCTGGGCGTTCTGGTTCTTGCCCAGCCCAGAGGTTTAGCTTCTCCGGTCTGGACTTTGCCTGCTGTTGGGAGGGGTCCGGCGGCCCTCGGAGGCCCCCTCCTCTTGGTTCCGGGAGCGCGCGGCGCGCGGGACTCCGCCCGCACAGGCGCGTTGGCTCTCAGATCCGCCGCAGCGGGCACGCCTTGCCCCCTAATCTAGAGCCTCGGGCGGCCGCACGTCGCATTGTCCGAGCGGACTGAAAAGGAGGGCTCCGTGCGGGCAGCTTCTGGGGTCGCCTCCGTGGTAGAAGAGACGCCCGGGGGTTCAATTTTGCTCTTTGCCCTCCTTGCCCGAGGGAAGGAGGAAGATACTTGTTTACAAAGAGGCCCCGGTTTCTTCCCGCATTAGGAAATCGGTCCGTGGTTGCGTAGACAGTGCCCCAGCGCCAGAGGTACTCGCACAAGGAGGCAGCGGCCTAGACGGCCTTAGGATTCTTGTTTGGTGTTGCTGGGTCGCATGCGCCCATTTCTTTCTTTCCCGGGGCTTTCCCCCTTACTTTTTGGCAAAGAAGTGGGTAGGACTAGCTTCTTAAACTCAAGAAATTATTTTAAAATCTCTCACGCTAGAGGCGAACGCAAATTCTCCGAACACGTGGGAGACACCTGAGGTTCCGGTTCACGCCCCTCGCTGGCGCGATGCTCCTGCGGGGCCGGCGCGCGGGGTCGCCGGGGGGTGGGGGGTGCGAGGCCGGGTCCCCGCACCCGGGCGGGGGAGGGCATGCAGGAGCCGCATTCCGGCTTCAGCCTAGGTTCAAAGATTAGAAAAACAGGTGTTACGTCGCCATGCTAATTCACTCACTCGGTAAACGCGGCTCAGACAGTTGTGTGCGGAGGACTTAGCGAGGGGGCCGTCCCCACATGGCCGTGCATTCACTTTGTTTATTGAACATCTACTCGGTTCATCGACTACTGGGTTTCACTGGGACGCAGGAACAGCCCGCTGGGCCCCCCAGGACGTCATCTTTGGTGTGAAGACCTACCTACTCATTTTGCCCATTTTGCTTCTGAGAGCAAAATACTGCTTTTCTTCCGGTGAAACGCTCTATTGTATGGGGAGCGGGGCACCTCCTGACGCCCCAGGGTGTCTCTGCCGTGGGCAAGGGTTTCAGATCCTAATGAAGCACTAATACACCTGCACGTTGTTGAAGGAGAGGTAGGGTTTAAGTAACCAGTGACTTAACCGACATCCTTTCCAGAACAAAGTCGGAATAGAAAACTGCTTAACTCTATAAAGTGCCATTGCTGCGCCTGGCCCCTCCATTTACCCGTAAGATGTGTCCAGATTTGGGAGGGGGGAGAAGGGTCACAGAAGGTTTTTTTCACCCTTCCCAAACACACACCCTCTCTCTTTAAATGCAGTAGTTAACTTGATCTTATCTGGTCTTCCTGGAATGTCGTGTGTAAGAGAGCCACACTACATCGCTCTCAGTATTCTTACTCCTCTCTTGTTAGGAGTGTATCACTTGGAGGTCGGAACCCTCCCAGAGCCGGGTCTCTAAGTGTCCCCAGCCTCTGGGGAAATGACTCCTTCTAGATTGGAGCCTATCGGCTTGATTCCAGTTTTGAAACACCTGTAAAATCTATATGTTTCGTTTTGTCTTATTCTTTCTATCCAGACCGTTCACCTCTTCTTGCCAGGTGCTTCCCAGATGTGTAAATATCCCCAGAAAGCTCCCGTTGTCGTTCTGCGAGCTTACTGCCATTGGGCAGCAAGGAAGTTGCAGATGTCTGTATTTCTGAACACTCTTAAAGTTGTTCCGAATATCAGAAAAAATGGCACAACCCCTCTTCAGAGTATATGTTTTCTTGGCGGCAGTTACGGCCACAAAGGAGAGGATGACTGCAACATCACTGGTGTGCTTACTGTCTTTTACCGCCGATGAAACAACTGCCTCCAAGTGCACCTCCAGGAGGAGAATGGTGGTCACCAGCTGCACCAAAAAACAAGCGGGGAATCGCCTTTGTAGGGAGTGATTCCAAGCAGTAGTAATTATTTGGGGTGGGGGGGAAGTCAACTTTCCCCGTTGCTATCTGCTGTCTTTCCTCAGATGACAGAAGACAAGAGATTCAAATCAGAGGGTCTCTTAAATATAATTTGTCAGCGATAGTACTTACAAACGTTTGTTTAAATGAGTCCTGTTGGGAAAACTGTGAATGTTGTAAATTTATTGATGCAGAATGTATCCTTTCATAAGGAATGTCACATTGGACTTGTGTTTCCTGAAACAAAACCCAACAACAACAACAAAAATCTTCGCTCGTTTAAGATAACAGATTGTTGTGAGATATCTATCTATGTATCAACCACTCTACCTAACTCTATTTTGTGCTGAAATGTTCACCTCTTTTCCTCTAGAGTCCCCTATCTGCTCCCCATAGGACAACTCCACCGCTGAGCTTTCCACGGTGAACAAATCAGCCCCCAAACTCGAGCCATTTCGAAAAAGACTCTCCTCTTTGGGATTAAAGACAGGTATATGTATCTTCTCTGGCGATGAATTCAGTGTCGCTGTGGTTTCAGAGAAACGTGAGAGAGAAAGCGCAACACCGGCCCCGCGCAAGCAGTGGGCCCCGCGACTTGCCCCAAGGGAATGGCTCGGCCGCCAGGTCGGCCTTTGGGCCGCTCGCGCCCGCAGTCTGGGCGACTCCAGCCTCGTCGCCAGGAACCCCAGCCCCGCCGGCCAGACTTCTGCGGCCTCAGGCCGCAGCCCGCGGGTTTCGGACGCGCCCGGCACAGCGGGGCCAGGTCTCGGGGCTGGGAGCGCAGCCACTCGACCCCGGGGAGAGCGGGAAGCGAGGGTCCTGCACATCACCCGCGAGGCCCCTGGAGGCCGGGAGCAGCGGCGGCTGCCGGGCAGCGCCGCCACCGGTGCCCAGGGCTCGTCGGGAGCGCTGCAGCCACGCGGGTAGCAGAGCGAGCCCCGAGCAGGGGCGCGCAAGGGGTGGTGCGGGTCGTGCTCGCGTCACTCAGCCCGGCCGGCCAATGAGGGCCTCTCCCCGGGGCAAGCCGAGCCAATTGGAGGCGAGGAAGTTTGTGAGTGGCATTAAGGGAGGGCGGGAGAGAGGGAGCCCGGGAGTGAAGTTGAAGCTAAACCCGGTGAGCTATAAAGAAGTTACAGGGGGGCGTTTTCGGCTTCCAATTAGGAATAATACTGGCTTCGTAGCAACTACCGAGGAGGAGGATTCTAAAACCACCTCACCCGTGCCAAATCCTGCATCCCCCTCGTTCTCCCACGCACCCCTTCCCCAATTCATGACCGAGAAAAGAAAAGGGAGCCAGGGCGCGCTCTGCTCCTCTCTGCCGGTGGGAAGCCGAGAGGCCGGCGGAGTTGGATGGTAGGCATGAGTACAATTAAGCGGTGCGCGCCTCTGCACCCTTTGCCGCCAGCGGGGATTGAAGGTAGGTGAAGCGGAAGACACCTTGCGCCCGCCCAGAGGCACCCGCGGCTCTGCGGCGGAGGGGGACAGGCCGGGACGCCTCCCCCCTCCCCCCTCCCCATGCCTGCGAGGGGCTGTCGTGAATGTGCCACCTGTTAACCTGGCGCTGCCATGCCCGGCGTGTTGCCGCCCCCGCTGGGCAGGGAGAGCCCTGGGTCGCCTTGGGAGTCCCGAGGGACTTGATGTGTAAGTGCCACTTTTTGAGGACTCCCTGAGACTTGAGACCCAAGTTAGAGAAGTAGCCAAATTCCAGATCTGCCCAAGTGGGGGGACTGAAAGGCGGCCTCGGCGCTGTGGAGGAATTCTGACTTGTGGAAACCTGCTTTCCTGGGACATGCGCTTGGCCTGGGCACAGGCACGGGGACCGGCGACTGAGGGTCTTCTAAGGGTCTTCAAAAATATGTATTTTGTTATTTGGGCAACTTCCCAGGGGGCTGGAGAATGTGGCTGGCATGGATGAGGGAATGGGAGCTTTATTTGCAGGGGGCTCAGTCTCTCCCCTTCCTCCATATCTTAAACAAACAAACAAACAAACAAACAAACAAAAACGCGGAGCCTGGAGAGGCGCGCTGAGGCCAGCTGAGGCCTTTTCCGGCCGTTTTTCGGAATTCGGGCGAGTGCATGAGTGATTGCGGAGCTGCAGATCTCTTACGCTCTGATGCTGTTCTCTTCACAGTGGCCTGAAAGAGTTGTCCGGCATTCCTGTTCTTCCCAAAGGGGCTCGGAGCCGCCTCAAACGCCGCGGGACTGAAGAGCAAACGTCGGGGATTATTATGTCGATCTTCTGGGGACCGGGGTTTGCCTCGCCGAACAGAAGAAAAGGCTGGCTTCTCAGGGGTCCCGCCGGCATTTGATACTCAGAGACGCCTAGGATTGTCCAGATTGCCTTGGATCAGCAACTTTCCTGCATTCGCGTCCCCTATTTTTAAAGAAAATCATTTTCTGTTTGCTGCGTTGGTCTTTCACTGACATCAATACACTGAAGCAAAGACTTCGGTCTTTTCATTCAAAGTGTGCTTTATATTTTTGCCAAATATGATCTCTAATTGAAAGTTTATTGTTGCTTTTGGATGAATCTGTGGAGTTTATGCTGTAAGAAGAAAGGGAGAACAAGACACAATGAAAGAGAAGTCCAAAAATGCTGCCCGGACTAGGAGGGAGAAGGAAAACAGTGAATTTTATGAACTGGCTAAATTACTGCCTTTGCCCTCGGCTATCACCTCGCAGCTGGACAAAGCATCCATAATCAGACTCACCACCAGCTATCTCAAAATGAGAGTAGTGTTCCCAGAAGGTAAGTGACTCTGCCCAGATGGGATTTCAAAGGCAGAAGGGGTAAAGGTTTGCCAGTGAGTGAGCCTACACCACTGAACAGAGGCGTACGCTCGCACATACATACATACTCTCTGCAAAGGGAAGTTTAGCATGGCTGCTTGACTAAGGACCTCTCTGAACTTAGAATTCCTGTTGCCTTTTTGTGGCCCTTTCTACTTCCCCATTACTACTTTCTCTCCAGTCCATCGGATATGTTTGGTTGGGAAGCAGCCCAACAGTGCTTTTGTCAACACTTCAGATACTGAGCTCCACTGAAAGTACAAGTAATCCAAACATGACTTTTTTTTTTTTTTAATTCCTCTTGTTAGAATTGTATCTAGCAGAAGGCAGGAACATTGCCAAATTCTTGTATTTTGCTACATATAGACAGACTCATGTACATGGAGCTAGCTAAGCTAGAAAATAATTTCTCTCCAAGTTTATAATTCTGCAGAAGAGAAGCAGGCATATTTATGAACAAATTTGTCCTGAATTTACCAGTCTCTTGACTGCTTATAGCAAATTTATTCTGAGTTTTTGAGACATTCACACATTCTGAAACTAACTCTGGGGCTTCATGATTTGCAACTCTGAGTTTGATATTATCTCTGAGATAATAGGCTAGGACCCAAATACTAAAGGTTGACTCAAGAAGACTAGCCCGCGTGGAAAATATCTTCTAGGTGGCAGGTTGGCAAACGAGTCCTGGGAAAATTGTCTTTTAAGGCCTAGAAGGAAGAACAGCTGAGCTGGTCATGATTTAAAACATGTATTTAGATTATCAAGATTCACTGTGTGAGGACAGAGCAGCTGTCAAAGAACACTGTCCTGTATAAAATCATTTATACTCACTAGGAAAAGGATACTTCTCTCTTCCATCTCCCCATCCTTTCCTTTACCCACATTCAAATAATATGTACAGATTTTTAAAAAGTATTTAAGATACATCTTTGCTAGAGGAGAGAGATTGGGGAATATAAAGGGGAGAATACTAAACAAACAAAAAATTCCAAGAGAAAGAACCCTGTTTATTTACAAACCAGAATGTCTTATTTGACCCACAGAGGTTTATGTTATTGTTGATTTTGGGTGTTTGGGGTCTGTTGTTTTCTTTTAAGGAAATAGGGGGAAGGAAATAGCCATTATTGGGCATGGAGTTTCACTTTGTTTGATCTTGACTAGAAGTTATTATCTGAATCAAAATCTTGCAAAACGTGTCGACAAATTAGCCAGGGGCACTAAAGGAAAACTTTCAAATTATAGTTCAATTTTACCCCAGAACTACAAGTAGTGTTACAGTTGCTTTGTCTTAAAGCAGTTCCTTGAACAATCTCAAATGACCCTGGAAACCACAGGAAGAGAGGAATCAAAACCTAAAGTTCCTGAAAAGTTAAAAAAAGAAAGAAAGAAAGAAAGAAAGAAAGAAAGAAAGAAAGAAAGAAAGAAAGAAAGAAAGAAAGAAAGAAAAGAAAAGGGGGGAACTTATATATTAAAAAACCATATTTCCCATTCAAACTGTGCTGAGAAAGGCTGGTGGGAAAAGTACTATTATGCTACACTGCCTTCTGTTTAAAAAAAAGAGATTTCGTTGTCTTTTATACTGTCAGCGCCTACTTTATAAAAATAAAGCTATTGCGAACTCGGCTGGCCGCGCTGTTCCTAACAGGATTATTAGCAGTGATTTGTCAGCCCCTGCGGTCTCAGTGGGTTCCCTTTCTGCGTGATTTCTAGCGGGTCTCGTCAATTATCGGTGCCGATGTCGCTCGCTGTTTGATCAGAAGAAGCATATGGTGCTGCTTGTGGGGCTGCGAGTAATCGCGGGAGGAAAAGAATAGGGGATCGGCGTTCCCGGGCGGGCACAGAACGAGGGCTAGGAGCGCCCAGGGAGTTGCCGGGCCGGGGGCTGGTCTTTGTCGCGCAGACCAGGGCTGGCTCGGCCGGGAGGGTTGCGGGCTGGTTTTCTGTTGTTTTGGTTTTGTTTTCTAAGAGAGCAAGCTGTCTTAAATAAGTGCTAACTCCACAAATTATAAATCGCGTGGTAAATAGGAGGAACAGAAGGTAAACTCTCTTAGCCAACTTCTTATTTTTTTAAAGAGAGCACTGGCAAAGAACCCCCCCCCCCACCGCCCCCTGGAGTCCCCTTGGTGGCCGGGCGGATCCCCTGTGGCTACTTTAACTACGACTGTGCTTTCTGCAGCCCCCTTCACTTTCCTCCGGAGCCCCGGGCCCCTCCCTCCTCTCCCTTCTCCGGTGGACTAGTGTGAGTTTATGGGGAGGAGGGGATGGACGATGTGTGAACTCTGGGCACATCATTTATTTCTCCAGCTACTGTTGAGCTCATAACTCACCCGCAGTCTCCACCCGGTGAGTTAGAAGGGTTATCCGAACAGCTGGCTCCTAGGGATGAAGTTTTAATTTTAAGGATAGATTAGCTTCAAAAATCCAAAACCCAGACAACCTTTAAAATATTAAAGCCCTTTAAAATATTGAAGAATAATGACAACACACACACACACACACACACAAAACCCCAAAGAAAACAAAACAAAAAAACCCCCCAAAAAACCAACATCTTTCAAAGGAGTGAAAAAACCACAAGCAGCAAAACCAGGCACAACCTGCAGAGGGTGCCAGATTTGGGTTCAGCTGTGGACTGAAGGCAGAAGAGTAGACCAAACTGGGCCCATGACAGTAGGGGAAACTGGGCACTTTTTTGTGGAGGTAACCTTTTTTTAGTGATGAGAAATAGAAAGAATTTGAAGCTGTAGTTCCTGTTTACACCTATCTTGATGCCATTCCAGCACATAGTAGGTCTTAAATTTTGTTCTAAGGATGGAGTAAATGATAGCTTTTTCATCATGGTAAGCATTCTGTCACATGTAACATATGGATTTTGCAAGGTATATAATCTAAAATAATTATAAATCTGATGACATCTTAGTTATAAGCACAAGGATGACTATAAAACTCCACTGTTTTGGCTCAGATTACATTTCATCTACAATACCCAGGTAATATCAAAAGGCTTAAATCAACACACAGAAATCTTTCCATACTTACATTTGAAAGACGTAAGAAAATACTTAAAATATAGCTAATTCCCCATCACTAAATATAGCTCCCCCCTTCCCCAGGTTCTGGTAGATTCCTGGTCTGGGGCAAACTTCAGTTTTTACTTATCTGAGTGGATAAAATTGAGCTGTTGAAAGAAAAAATGAGAGAGAAAGAGAGATTGGGAACACAGGAACGGGATATGGGTGCCTGGAATAATTAAGAATAAAGCATTAGATTGGAGACTTCATACTTAAAAAAACACAGGGAAAATTACTGTGAAATCATTAAAACTGCGTATCTCCCATTGGCAGCATATTCCATTCTAAAATAGCCTTGCAAAGAAAAAACTTGAGAAATGTATGAGTCTTTGGTGTTATCAAAGCTAGAAAGACAGGATAAAAAAGAGAGATGGTGTGCCTTGTGTGCAAAATAAGACAAATTCAACTAAAAAGAAATATGTATTTGTTATCCAGCTATAATACAGGTTTTAGCTGGGGGCGTAGTGGCTTGCTGAATAACCTTTGAAAGGATCAGACATGTTTTCAAATCTATAGCCATTGAGAATCTTGGTAACATCACACTACCATTTCATTGTCAAGATGTCCTGGGAAAATAAAAATAATCACAGAAATGAAATTAGTCACTGTGCAGGAAAGCGAGTCTCTACAAAGGCTGCAAGGACAAGGATGATTAAACAAACCTCCACAGACCCCTTCTATAATATTCACCTCAAGATTGAAATCCTTAATCGCCTTATATTTTTTTGAGGCCGAGAACTGAAAGAGAAGAAGAGGCCCCATTTCCCACGTGGATGGGTGATTTAAGGTTGTTTTTCTTGCTGCTCGGGGAAATGATTGAGCATTAGGTTTCCATGTTTATTTTCTTACAGAAGTTTTTCTCATTTAAAAGCCTTTAAGCCCAGTTTACGCTCCATGCTGGTTTTCTCTGTTTAATTCCAGTTTTGATGTTGACTTAAAATGTAGAGGGCAGAACTAACCTCCGCACAGAGCATTTGCAAGGCAGATTTATGTGCTTGAAATTGTAGATTAGATCAATGAAAAAAATACTTTTTTTTTCTTTAAAGGGGACGGTCACTAATAAAAACAATAACAACAGCAAAATAGGGCATTATAAGCTATGGCGAGATGCTTTTAAGCAGGGTACAATCACACACCTGAAGCTAAAATCAGGCTAATTTTCCAGAGGACAAACATGATTTCTAGGGGAGTTATTTTTCAATCCTGGGGGAAATCTCGGCAGCTTGGAGATTTGCAGACGCAAATGTGGACACAATTCGAACCCATGGATTCTGGCTCTATGTCGGCCCAGGTATTTCTCAATAGAATGAAGTTTAGACCCAGCTAACACCTTATGATGTTAGCTGTCCACCCATTGCCGGTCTGATTCATGGAATTTTAAGTTTTGCGTAGGGAAGGAGAGCCCTCAAGTATTTAGCAAGGGGCCTGCTACTTAGTACTAAAACATTGTTGGAGAAGTGTGGAGCAAACTTTCTGCAGGTAGTCCCATCCGGGCGGCGGGTCCTGCGCGGAGTCGCTCGACCTCGGTGGCTCAGGCCGACCCGAGACAGCGACCTTGTAGAAACCTCTACCGCCCTCTGGTACGTAACGAAGCACGCAGCTGGGAGAAGCCTGCTTGCTGCCGCTCGCAGGCCAGGTCGGCCCGGCGAGGCCCATTCTGTCCCGGCCGCGGGTGGCCGCAGCCGAGAATGCGCCCGCTGGAGTCTCCGCATGGTCCAGACCAGGTCTCTGCCCTCCAAGGTTCGAAGACGTCCCAGCGCGCCTGCCCCAAGCAGGGGCCGGGCGGGTGCGGGAGTGCTCCCTCTGTGATTCGTGCTGCCCGGGCCACCGCCCCAAGGACGGGCCGTTGTTTAAACCTTAAGTGGAGACCCCGCCCGAGCGGACAGTAGTGCGGCGGTCGCGTCCCGGCAGCCAAATGGAACACAAGCGGGATACGCCTGAACAGCGGGGCAGCCTTGTCCGCCCACCCGCGCCTGCCTTTGGGGCGATGGCATTGCACCTTCCGGCCACGTTTGAAGACGTGGAGCCCTGGGGCGACACCGCTTGACGTTTTTCAGCGTCACGCGTGCACTATTGTCAACCCCGCGTGCATTTCCGTCCCACAATTTAGTTGGGACAAGGCTGAACCCCGCCTGTCCTTGGTTCCTGCAGCTCCTGCTCTCTTCGCGGCGGGTTCTGACGCCGGAGGCCAGCTTGGCCGGCATTTTCGATCCCGACCTGGAAGCCCTAGCTCCAGGGCCAGAGCACAGCGAGGGTGCAGAGACAATCAATGCTGGGACCATCAGGCTCCACCCCAGATTTATAACTAATATTTGCAGATTCCCCGGGCGCGGCCAGGGGTCTCAGAGGCGCGCAAGGGAGAGCAGGGTACACACCGCCAATGCGGAGTGCAGAACACACAGGGGAGTGCAGGACGCACACTGTAGGGTTCAGGCTGCTGCGCGGCCGCGCACAGCTACCGTCGCCCTCTGGAGGTCGGCCACACCCGCCAGGTGGCCGGAGGGCGCCTCGAGCCGAGAGGGCCACGGCGCCCGAGGCGTGGGGGTGGGTACGCCGAGCCGCGGGAAGCAGCCTTCTACCCAGTGACGGCTCCGGGCGCTCTGTCTTGTCTAAGGGCGCCCAATCTCCGTCCCTCTCTTCCCCAGAGAGCACAGCTTCTGAGGCCTCCGGAGCCCTCACAGGAAAACCGTTAGATTGCTGGACGAGGGTGGTGGAGGGAACCCAGATGGCTGACACAAGTCCCTCCGGGACCCGAAGTTAGGAGCGCGGTCTCGGAGGGCATTTCCCTACCGTAGTCACCAAATTGTGGTCAGATCCTGGGACAGCTCTTCCAGTCCCCTTCCCACCCCCATATTCCTAAAAGGTATATCGCGATCTGTCAATCAGATGAAGCTTTCTGGGAACTACTATAAGGAGGACACATTTCTATTGAGATATAGTTTATTAAAGGGAGGGGGGAAAGAACAGTAGAACAAGCTCTTCTCTTCCTCCTCTTCCTGTCTGAGTGAAGGAGGTGATGATGCCAGGTCTGTAATCTATATTTTGTCAAGGGTATGAAATTCATTCCGAAGGAAAAGCTCGATCAATTTATTTTTGCTGCTTGTAATAACACAGCTGGATGATGCTTTGAGCTCACGCTAGACTGGGGCTCATCATTCATTCGCCAAGAACGGGCCTAAATTGTGCCTGTGGGATTAGGTCAATTTTAGTGGATCTACTTCGCCTCATTTGGTTACTAATTGGTTTCTTGTTTTATAAATCGAAATCTCATTTTCAGGAAATTACAAAACCCGTGCAGTCAGTCCATTGAGGTAATCCTTGGGTCAGGGGGTATTTAAATGGAAATGGCTCAACCGAGCACTGAGGGTAAGAGTGAAACTTCGCCGGGGTTTTCACATGAAATGTGAGCTAGCCCTTCAGATCCATAATAGATACATCCCTTCTAGTACTACTTATGTAAATATGATAAACCAGACTTTAAGGGTAGAGGGGGGCGGGGAGAAGCAAAATTTATCTGCTAAGGTTAATGTGGCATATCTTGGAAATCTTCCAAAATAGATTATGTTTTCCTTTGTCTTCGGCCACTTTAGCTGGGGAAAATCCTTTTGTCTAAAACCCGATTTAGTTATCGCCTCCCTCACAGAGCTCCTTTTCTCCTTTGCAAAACCCTGTTCCCTCGGCCTCACCGAATTACAAGAGAATCTTTAGATCTTGTTCCCACTGTAATCCTGCCGCAAAGGGAGCTGGTTTCCTCCTCATTTTAAACAGACAATCAAAGGATTTGTGAATTTTCTGCGGTAGGTCAAGTGCAGAAACGAAATCTCAGCTTACCCCCCTCGCCAACTGAAATTGGGTGCGGGAGCAGGTCACCGCCTGCAGGAGGTGAGGGGGTCCGGGGAGAGGGGTCTCTGGCCCACTCCAGGATTTTCGGGAGGCCGAACCTTTGACCGGGGCTTCAAAAGGTGTCCTGGGAAGGCTGAAGGGCGAGCTCAGCCCTAGGATTAGGTCAGGAAAGCCTGGCAGGTAGACGAGGGCAGCCAGTCCCTTATGAAACATTAACCCAGACAAAACCGTGTGACGGAGATTTCAACCGCAAACATAGAGGAGGCAATGCTCCGTGAAAGCAAAAGTTTCCTTAAAAGGTGTGGGGGTTGGGGCAGGAGAGGGCGAGGGAGGCCCCAGCTAACCTGCGCCAGGCCGGCTGTTTATTAACCTGCGGGGAAGTCTTGTTTTTCCCTCGTAGGCGCATACTAATGAGGCCGCAACCCGAGACAACAAACAGTCCAGGCTGGCGCTGGGGTTCGGAACCAGTACTTAACCCCGAGCCCAGCTCGGGGATTTTCAAATGATTCGGGTCGGGAGGCCGTTCCCGGGCTGTTTCCAGCCGACTTGGGAGAACTTCACAGTTTTTAGAATAAAGGCGTTTGTTGGCCCCAAGCGCAGGCTTCGCACCCTTCCGGAAGACAAGATTCCAGACGCGAGGAGACCTCTGCCAGCTCCCAGGGCGCCGGAGCGCGCCGGCCCTTCACCCCCGCACAGCTTGGCGCTTTCAGGCCTCGGCTGGGCCCTGGCGTCCCCCGGCCAGCGCCCCCCGCGTCCCCGGCTCTCCCAGCAGGTTCCTTTCCCCTTTCCCCAGTTTGCCCTCCTAAACCAACAGCCCCGCCCCTTCCGCCACTTTTGGGTGTGTGTGTGTGTGTGTGTGTGTGTGTGTGTGTGTGTGTGAGCAGCGATGAAAAAATGAACGCGTCGTGCCGGAAACAAGGGAGGATAGCTTGGCCGAGACCCGAGGAGCAAAGGGAAGGTGACACGGAAGGGGTGTGTACAGGTGGCTGTGGCGGAGGCCCTCCTGAACAGTCCAGGAGGACCAAAGCATCTGGGCAGTGGAGTCACTCAAGGGAGGGAAACTGGGGCGGGCTCAAGAGGCAGGAGGGATTGACGAGAGGCGAGGGAGGGAGAGGAGTCCGGCCGCGGGCGGGGAGCCTCAGTGTTTGCAGAGCGGTGGGGAAATCGTTAGATTTATTTAGATGTGCAAACACCCAGAAAGACCCGATTCGAGCTTAAGGGGCGCTCATGGTTACTCGTTACCAGGGTTTTGATCGCTTGCTTAGGAAGCAGCTCCTGGCCAACACATTTTAAGAGTCCAACTCCATCTTTTATTCTGAAAGATCCGCCCTCACCCCCATATTACAATGCGAGTGTGTCTGTCATTGTGTACTTCATAGTGATTTGTACTTTAATGCAGTAAATCAGTAAATCATCCCCCTTTTTGTCATGTTAAACCTTGTTTATTGGTGTAAGAATAAAAGAGTTTACCTAGTTAAATCAGCAGTAACACTGTTAAAAAATATTACCTGTAAGTAGTTACAGGTAGTATAACCTCTGTCTCCTCAGGTTTCCTCTGGCTTTTTTTTTTTCTTTTCATTTTCTTTCTACAAACAGGTACTATAGCAGATTCCATATTAATTTTTTAAAAAAATCAGCCACAGGTATTCAGAGAATTTTATTTTTTAGGCATCACCGGAGAAATGATTTCTGGCAACGCCTGGAAAGATCTTAACGTGGTAGCATCGAGGCGAGAACGGGACTTTGTTAATAGATGGTACCTGGAAAGTAGAGAAACGGAATGATTGTCTATATCCAATAAGGAACGGGAATATTGCTAAGACGGTATTAGAACCTGAAAGTAACTTCAAAAGAGCGTATACCTTTTTTTTTTTTTTTTTTTTTTTTTTTTTTTTGAGTCAAAGTTAGGACGTGTAAGTCGAGGGCTGGCTAGGGGTGGGGAGGTGGGGAAGCAGAGGAAGGATTGCTCTGGGATGTTGGTGCTGGAAGCCATTCGCAAGCAAACGGATTTCTACGGAGGGAATCAAAGTCAGAGGCCTAGGGGAGGAAAATAGCTGGAGAGCCCCGCAGCCAATGAGAAAGCCCATCAAGGGCCAGCTGGACCTGGCTCGAAGCCTCAGGTATTCGCCGCGGCATTCCCTTGATGTGTGGGCATCCTTGGCCTCCTGATAAGGAAGATGATGAAACTTTGGGAGAGAAGTAGTGTCCCTCACCCGTCTAAGCACACTAGTGAACCTACCCAAAAGTTACCGCGGGGGTTCGGTGTCGGCCCCGTCGGGGCACAGGCGGTCCTCAAATTCAGCCACTTGGGGTACTGCCAGGAGGGGCGCTCCGCCAAGGCCCTGCCCTTCCTGAGAAGCGGTCCGGGAGGGGGAGTCTGACCTCTACGCAGTCCTTTGTAAGTGGAGAGGGCGGGGCCGAAATTTACCGGCTCGCGTCCCAGGCTGTCCTGGTGCCGGGGATCTCGGATGGTATCCAGTCATGGGTGCGAACTTGTGTGTGACAGAACCGCGAGATGAGGCTCAAACTGCTAGCCAGGTCGGAGTCCCATCGCTAAAGGGTGTCTCTGTGTCTCCACAGGGCTCGGCGAGGCGTGGGGCCACTCGAGTCGCACCAGCCCCTTGGACAACGTGGGCAGAGAACTGGGCTCCCATCTGCTCCAGGTACCGGCGCGGAGGCACACATGCTTCGAGGGCTCAGGTGCTTGGCACCGGCGCCGGGCTTCTTGATTTTTAGGGAAATGGGATGAGGCGCAGACGTAGCCTTCTCGCAGCCCCTACAGCTTCTTCAAAATTAAAAAGTTGAGTTCTTAACCTCGTTGGGGGCTGATGGCACCTCTCGAGGCAGAGAGGAAGGCAAGGTGACAATGGGTACGTTGGGTTTAGAAGGGAGTCCCGCAAGGCCCCAAATCAGGATGGCTGAACCGAGGGAGGGAGCGCCATTCGACACCATTCCGCTGAAGGAACGGGAGCGCGCCGGGCCAGGCTGCAAAACCGCCAGAAATGAAGGATTTACACAGGAATAACGGGACTCTGGTAGAAATGCCCATCAATGCTTTAAGCCCACACATTCCGGATCCAGCTGCGTCTGCAACTCTTTCGTCTCCTCCCTGTAGTTCGCGGGCCCTCTCCTCTCTCTCCATGAGCTCTCACCCCAGGCCAGCCCAACCCGTGTACAGACCCTCGCGCACACACACACAGCTCCCCAGGTAATGAGTTTACCCAATGTGGAGGCGCCCATTACCGCCTTGTTTGCAGTGTACACCGTTTTAAATTGCCCGTTGCCCGCTTAAGTCGCATAGCAAATATTTAAAATAGCAAAACTCCCGGTGGCATTTTTAGGCTTGACACTTGTCTCCCACCCTCCACCCCCTTATTATTATCCATGTCCACCGCCAGCTCCTCATGTGGGAGCCTCAAACCTAAATAGCATGGTGGGAATCTGAGCTGGTTCTTCCTCCTGGGCCCAGCAGGAGTGCTGTGGCTTCCCCTGTCCTACGCTGTCCCTCCCTCAGTCCTGGAGGCCAAAGAGATTCTCCTGTCACAGAGCACACAGAAAGGCCCATGTAAGCATCCCCTCACAGGCCTGGCCTCCAAACCTCTGAATTAAATAGAAAGGCCTTGTCCCTCTCCTTTCTCAGGGACACCTTTCATCAGTTGTCTCTCAAAAAGCGCCCCCCCCCCCCAGTCTTTCCATGCTCCCAGCTAATTTCCCTCATCAATATAAAAAAGAGAATGAAACCCAAACAATCTTCCACTCCTAGTTCTTGCCCAATTTTTTCCCTCTTCTTCATCCCACACTGCTGGAAGGACTTAATTACCCCCTCAGTTTCCATCACTCTGCCTGCTGCCCTCACTTCCACACCCTTGCAGTCTGGCATCTCTCCTAACTGTTGTGCTCTGTCTTGGCCCCACCACATTTTGATATCCAGCATAAAGATGCTCATCTCTTATCCTACCTGACTTTGTTCATTCCACAAATATAGGAGGGCCAACTGTGTGCCAGACAGAATGTCCTGCCCACATGGAGTTTACATTCTAAGGAGAGCAGCCTTGCAAACCCACACAGGTGCTTTACATAGTATAACATAGTAACAGGTGGTGTAGGTGCTGTGGAGAAACATAAGAAGGGCCGGGGGGGGGGGGGGCTGTGTTTTAGTAGTGCCACTTAAAATGGAGACATTATAGAGGACCTCACTGAGAAGGGGACATTGGGGCAAGTACCTGACAGAGGTGGCACTGCTTACTTGACATTCACCCTCTCCCTTGGCTTCTAAAGTAACACAATTTCCTGGATTCTTCTCCCTCTCTACTTGTTCCTCTGGTTTCCCCCTTGCTGTCTGGCTGTAAATGCTGGCATTTCTCCAAAGTTCCACCTCTGTTTCTCCTCTCACAACTTCAAGGCCTCATGGGTGATCTCAGCCAAAACCATCACCTCAACTTCTTTCCCACATTTGCATGACTCCAGCTGGTTTCTCCAGTCTAGACACCCTTCTGGAGCTCCAGACCTTTATTTCTTACTGCCAACTGGAAATCTGGCTAAACGTGAAGTTTAGCATCTCCAAGACAAGAATTCATTTCTTCCCTCCTCCAGACTGCCACTCATACAAAAACTCACCATGCTTCCCTAAATTTTCAATCTTGGTTCATGGTGTTACCCTCTACTCAATGACCTTGAAGTCCCTCTCAGCTTCTCTTTCTGCCACTATAAATTCCACAGCTAGAACCATCTTTGACTTAAACTCTCCCTCTTTATCACCAACCGGTGACCACCCAGATTTAGGCTCAACCATCTCTGATCTGTTCATCCCCACTTGTTCCTCCTGTAGGTCACTGTCCACATTCTGCCATTAAAAAACAAAACAAAATGAAACAAGGCACACACACACACACACACGCACACACACACACCTAAGCATGCTATTTCCCTGCTTACTTGTGTAGAAACTGTTGGAAACCTGATGCCTACAAGAGCATCTCCAAATTCCTCAGACTGATATCTCAAACTCTCCAAAAACCCAGCAGTGGTGTACTTTCTTAGCCCATCTCTGGCACACCAAATCCATCACACCTGAGTACACCAGATACACCCTCCCCCCAGTCCCTGCCTTTCTCACGTCATTCCTTCTGCCTAGGATACCCTTTCTCCCATCTCCAGTTCAAGCTTCCTCTTCAAGGCTCTGCTCAAATAGTTCCTCTGAGGCCTCTCTGCTTCTCCCGCAGGCCTCTGGCCACTCAGCCTCTGTGGCCCTACAACACTGTCTATTCAGCTGTGTGGTCATTATATCTGTCTTTAGCCAGTTACTGCTGCTGGACTTCCAGCAACTTGAGAGCAGGATCTGACTCATCTTTATGTCCCCACTGCCTGGACTGAAGCCTCATTCACAGAGATAAAGGGATATTGAAAGTCTAAGACTTTCTTTCATGGAAAGCCTGTCAGTTTGATGCATCAACATAAACACACATATGTACACACTATACCACTACTCTTACAGACTTGCTGCCTGGAAAGCTTCTCATTTCCTAAAACCCTTCTCCCAGATTCTTTCTGGAGCTATTGAGCAGCTGCCTTCTGTCTACAAACTTTTCAGGCTACCAGCCCTTCCATATGGTTCAGTGCCCATTTCCCAGCCCTGCTGGTACTCTTTCCATTATAGGATGCTGCCACTATGGAGTCCTCCAAGACTGAAACAGGAAACCTTTCGTTCTTTCAGTGACCATCACCCCAAGAACCTACCTTCTTATCACAGGCTGTGACCCCCTGCCCCCTGTATTTGTGTGTGTGTATGCTATAGATATGTCTGTATTGTCCATTTTGGTGAATCCCGAGTCTCGGAGGGCAGTAGCCTTGCCAGCTACTTCCTCCAGGCATCTCCCAGTGTGCTGCATGTCCCAGATGCTTACATATTTGGAATGAACAAGAGAGGGACTCTTGTGGCAAGTTTTCTACGCCCTATTTCCTATCAGCCTCTCTCTATCCCCTCTGTCCGCTCTTCCTGACTGAACATCTAACTTCTGCCCCCAACCCCAGTTTCTCCTCATGGCCCTGGGCGGGGGCGGGGGGGGTCGTCTCCATTCAACTCTGTTTCTATCTCCCTAGACCCTGGATGGCTTCATCTTTGTGGTGGCCCCAGATGGGAAGATCATGTACATCTCGGAGACAGCCTCAGTCCACCTGGGTCTTTCTCAGGTAGGTGAGTGGTCCACACCTCCAGCCTTCCATGTTTACACTGAGAGCTGGAGGCCCGTGGTAAGGGTGGGGGTGCTTTCCCACAGCTCTTATATGTGCATTTCTGGGACTGGAAACATCTCAGCTGGCAGGTCTGCATCTCCCTTTTCCTCTACTTCCCTTATCCTTACCCCTTATCCTGCTGCCTTTTAGAGTCCCTACCGTAAGTCCAACACCATGGGTGTTGTTTACTTACTAACGTCTGATGTGTTCACCTGAACATTGTCAGGGCACTGCCAACTGGAAATCTGCATAAACGTGAAGTTTACTATTATTATATTATCATTATTTCCTTTCATAGATGAGGGAGCTGAAGCTTAGATAGACTGCAATAGGTAGCCGGCAGCAGAACGGGAATTAAAACTCAGGGCTGACTCTAAAGTTCTGGCCCCTGTCCTCACAGTCCTGTAGACTCCCTGATCCAATCTTCTGGCCCTGCCGGGGCATTCCACCACCTCGGAGAAAGTGATACCCCCCTCTTTACAGGTAGAGCTGACTGGGAACAGCATTTATGAATACATCCACCCAGCGGACCACGACGAGATGACCGCTGTGCTCACGGCCCATCAGCCCTACCACTCTCACTTCGTCCAGGGTAAGCAGTGCGGACCGGCGACACTTGGGCCCATCTCCCCTCACTTATTGCTTTTCCCCAATTAGCCACTGCAGGGGCAGGGACTGGGTCGCGGCCCCACCCGTCTCACCGGCTCACGACCTGCCCCTCCCTCCGCTCCTCTCTCCCAGAGTATGAGATCGAGCGCTCCTTCTTCCTGAGGATGAAGTGCGTCTTGGCCAAGAGGAACGCGGGCCTCACCTGTGGCGGCTACAAGGTGCGTGGCTGAGAGGGACCATCCCAGCCGCGTGTAGCGGAAAAGGGCAGGACAAGAGGAGCTGGCGGCGTGGGAGGGACATTTCGGCGTCCCTGACTGCCCCGGAGGGCATCCCCCTGCACGCGCCACAGCGCTGTCTGCCCGGGAGCACCTCGAGAGTTGTTGAACTTTGTGAACACTTGGGGACTACTAAGTTTAAAGACTTAGTTTCACTGTGTCCGGTTACTGCCCGGCCGCTGGGACTCTTAATCTGGGGCTCATAATGGGCCTTGGGGGTGTGTAAA
Organism: Mirounga leonina; assembly: GCF_011800145.1. NCBI lineage: Eukaryota > Metazoa > Chordata > Mammalia > Carnivora > Phocidae > Mirounga > Mirounga leonina. Next base: position 57,123,187 of record NW_023270807.1, on the reverse strand, counting down.
GCGTCTGAAATGGTCAGTCATTTTGGCGGATCCTGGAGTTTACTCACAGCGTCAGATTGCGACCCCCAGAGGGGTTAAGAACCAGAGCTTTAGGTCGAATCCATGGTTCTCTTGTTTAATGAGAGGAAACAGGATTAGAAGGCAGGTTCCAGGGCCCCACTTCCCGATTTTGAGGAGTTAGGGTTGGCAGGTGTTGCCAAGCCTCTGTATTTTTACAAGCTCCCAGGTGAGTTCCGTGTGGCAGGACAGTCATTCCCTTGAGACGCTGGAACACCAATAACTTTGGACACCTCAGTGCGGGGCGTGGCCCACACGGCCTTTGTGGCCCCGGGGGAGTCTCAAAATGTTTCAATCCCTTACCCACCTTTTTGGGGATGTTTCCTGGCTGTGGCTGAGTCTTCCCGCCCACCCCCCACCCCCACTACAGGTCATTCACTGCAGCGGCTACCTGAAGATCCGCCAGTACAGCCTGGACATGTCCCCCTTCGATGGCTGCTACCAGAACGTGGGCCTGGTAGCCGTGGGACACTCGCTGCCTCCCAGCGCCGTCACGGAGATCAAGCTGCACAGCAACATGTTCATGTTCCGCGCCAGCCTGGACATGAAGCTCATCTTCCTGGACTCCAGGTGGGTGGCTCAGGCGGGAAAGGATCACCCGAGCGGGAGGGCGGCCCTGCTTAGTGTCTGAGAGCTCTTCCTTGACCTTCGGAGCCCATTTTGCAGATGAGGCGACTCACCGGGCTCTGCGAAGTGGGGGCGGGCACCCAGGTCTGAGAAGGCTGTCTGGGGGGTGGGGGGCATCCCGGCACCCTGAGTTCATGCCGCGAGGATTGCTCTCCGCAGAGTAGCGGAGCTGACGGGGTACGAACCTCAGGACCTAATTGAGAAGACCCTGTACCACCACGTGCACGGCTGCGACACCTTCCACCTGCGCTGCGCCCACCACCTGCGTAAGGCGCCACTCTTCCCGGCACCGGACTAACCCCAGCGCGTCCCGGGGAGGGGAGAGGGCGTGATTTAAGTCCACAGTAAGCGGATGGGTGGAAGCCTTGGTAGCGGGGCGGGGGGGTGGTGAAAGGCCCTTGCCAGCGAGCGGCCGCTCCAACGCTGAGCCCCACCTTGTTCCTCTAATATCCGCGGGACGAGTTTCTGAGTTTCTGGGTAAATTCCCCCAGGAGGGGTTTTCTGCTTCCCTCTCCTTGCCCTCTGCAAACCTCACTGAAGAAGTGAATAAAAACTGGGGCTAGGCCACTTGGCTCACGTGCACTGACCTGCTTCGGCTTTTGATAGAGCTTTGCTTTGAACTTAATCTCTGGGAACAGGGACCATGAGCCTCGGAGTTCAGCTGCCCAGACACTACCTTCCTTAGTTAGAAAGTTGAATGGGGAAATCCCCCTATTTTAAGCGCCCTCCACCGCTTTGCCAATCGCAAGGGACTGGAGGACTCAATGCAAAGTAACAGGACAGTCGATTCCTTTGGGAATGCATGGGTTGTCTCTCCCTCCCTCCTGCCTGGCGCAGTTGTCAGAGCCCGTAGGGACCTGCACTCCCACCGCCAGGGTTTGCGTTTGAGCGGGCTCCTTCACCCCCAGCTGCCTCCTGTCTCTCCATCAGTGCTCGTGAAGGGGCAGGTGACCACCAAGTACTACAGGTTCCTGGCGAAGCACGGCGGCTGGGTATGGGTACAGAGCTATGCGACCATCGTCCACAACAGCCGCTCGTCCAGGCCACACTGTATCGTCAGCGTCAACTATGTCCTCACGTGAGTGCATATCTGGAACCCTTCGCCCACTCCAGGCAACCCTGGTCTCCAGGAGGGTGCGGGTGGTGGGCACTGCGGGTTAGAGGAGGCTGGGGTCCACTGGGACGCAGGTTCTGACCCCGAATGCAGGCTGTGCTGGGAGACCGCAGCTTGAGCACTTTCATCTTTATGAAGAAGCTTCCTTTGTTATATTCTAGGGAAAGACTTGGGAGTTTTTCCATCCACAGTCTATATTTGCTTTCTGCTCTCTCTCTCTTTTAACCTTTTAAGCGAACTCTGCATTAAATAAAACTTAATACGGCAGAAAGAAAAGAGAGAGAGAGGAAAGCATCCGACGTACGGAGCCATTTATGGTTAACAAACAGGACATCTGTTTCACTTTTTCAAATCTGGGTTTGAAGTTCTTAATATTAACCAGAGTCTCCAATCAAAGTTAAGAGTTCTGAGAGAGTGATTCTTACGCTGAACCACAAAGGGGGTTTAAGTGACCAGGAGGGTCTGAGTTTAACCTCCAGGAAGCAAAGGGACCCGAGCTAATGCTGCAAGTCTTGGCCGGTGCCCAGGCCCCGCGCGTTGTGTGACCGCATCACGAGGTGAAGAGCTGGCCTCACGGTGCCACCTACGGGCACAAATGGCTGGACAGACGCGGTGGCGGCATTTGAGCCTTATTCTTTCTAGAAACAATAATCGTGTCTGGTCGGCGGTGTGGCCCTGCAGGCTGATCACGTGGTATGGTGTGTGGCTGGTGAAGAAAGCACCTTCTGTATAATGTCTGTGAAGTCGAATTGCTCAGGTTGGAAGCCTTTATGAAGAGCCCTTTTGTGTGCACAGTTGCCGGGTTTTTTTGGTAGTCACTGAAATTGTTGTGATTTTAGGGGACCTCAGGAGTTTACTTTGGAAGCATTGACACACCCGGCACTTAGTAGAAATGCTATTTTCACATTAGAGTTGGTTAAGGGGTACTATTTGGAATCAGACTATACTACAGGCCATGAGGACTAGATTCATTCCACGTTGTTTTAAATTGCTGAGTTAAAAATGTAGTACTTGAAAATATTGTGCTTGGCAATAGACTATTTACTCTGCGTCCTGTTTAATAAGATAATTTAATTCAATAGACTTGGGAAATGAATTTGGTGTAAATGAGGATTCAGTATTCAAGAATAATAGCTGGTTATTAAGAAGAATCTTTTTACTCCTTTCATTTAATGAATGGTACTAAAATAAATACTGTTAGGTTTTTGTAATAGCAAGAAAGCTGTGGATTTTAATACAGAGCAGCAAACATACCAATATTTTGGGTATCATGAAACAAAACCATCTATTTTATGAAAGCAATTTTTTATATTATTAAAATAAACATAAGAGAAAATGGCAAAACATAACTCATAAAATAAGCCACTCTGTGAAGCAGAAGTATTAAGGAGTGAAAAATTATGTCTGCTTACCATGGAAAGGAAACGGACATTCTTTAAGAAGGTGCTTTGTATGTCTGAGACATCACAAGCATTATACATACACTCTGTTCTCTGGTGGGTGCCTGTGGTTAGTAATCATTTTTTATCAAACAGCAGGGTATATAGTCACACAGACCCATATAAATGATCAGAATGCAAGTTAGACCTCCCAATGGGTAAGCTTAATTTATGTTTGGAGTCATTTTGAAATATTCTGTTTTGTTTTCCAGTGGATAAGTGTACTTCCTTTCTTCTGTTAACTCTGTCATTCTTCACTTCACACACTTCTCCAGAGCTGCAGGATTAGGCTACCAACTCTACATCAGATTAAAAAGATGTAATGAGGATAAATGATTTACAGAAGGAAAAATAGCATGGCTCATATTTTTCTAAATGTTTTCTACCTCCGAATGAAAATAGAAATAAACACACAGAAGCACACAAGATGAAAAGCTGAAATTGATTACCCTTTTATGAGTCTCAACTCCAATTCTTTGTATAAAAATTCTTAGGACAATTTTTATAGCTGCAAATGTGGAAGATGAAATGTCATCAAGTGGCTCTGTGTGTGTTGACAGGATTTTCATAATGAACAGGTTGCAGTTTGTTTGATGTGTATATCACACATCTGGCTGGAAGTTACTAATTTACATTGTCTTAGCAAATTAAATAGATGGCTATTGATTCTCTATGGTAGCAGTGAACTACCACATACATTTGTTTTCAAGGCTAGTTCTCTATGAAGCCTGAGAGTGATAAGTGAATTCTTTCCAAATATGCCACCTCAAACAATGTATTTAAAACAACAAGCCCCCCAAATAATTTGACAGATCAGATGTTTTCCCAATTTAGACATGTTAATAGCATACATTTTGAAGGTGTATGCTATTATCATGAAAGTAGAGAGAATTTTAAATAAGCATTGGTTAAATGAAGGTGTGACATATTGACGGAAGCTACATTCATAAGAAACTCATTTTTCAAATTTCCTGTTGGCCAATTTATTGTTGAAGTTAAAATATGCCTAGAAATACCCATCATTATTATCTGACAAAAGTGATGATGAATAGAAATATTCAGTAATCTTGTTCTAATAAGCAGCTGCAACTGCGAATATAGGAATTTTAGAGGCAGGGGGTAACCGCCTTTGTATGACCATCACACAAAATGTTGGTGTTCTGAAAATCTAGAGGGGAGAGGGAAGGGACATTATGATTAAATTTTAAAAATTCTCTTAGTTTTTCTCAGGGTGCTTGAGGGTCTCTAAAGCTTATACAGCTCTTCATTAAAACTCAGAAACAAAAACAAAAACAAAAACAAAACAAAAAACTCCTTTCAAACCAAAAGACAGACCAGTTCATGATTTTCTATAAGACACACATATCCTGTTAGCTTTATGTTCCACCTTAAAAAAAATCATTCTTATAGGTCTTGAGTGCCCACAGGCTTTGAAATAAGTGTTAAGTATGACAGGCCACACTCCCTGATTATTTCCAGGAGGATAGATGAATGGAGATAGTGTCTAGTAACAGTGAATATTGGGGAAAGTCCAGACAAGTATGGAGAGTACAAGGAATTCTGTATGAAAACTGAGTAGTTTTCCTGAATTCATATTTCCTTGAGTTTGTTTAATTAGTAGTGTTAATTATTCATTGCCAGTTCAGATGGAAAACATTAGTGCTCAATGTGAAGAAAATTGAAAATGTGGAACACCCAATAAACTATGAAAAGTAATTTCTAGAAAAATGAAGAAGAGTCTTGATTATTTTTATGTTTTTAAACTTCATATGTTATAAAAATAAAACTTTTAAAATCTACTTTTAAGGATAAACCAATGAAGTATAAAAATCCCATTTTAAAATATTTAAGAACAATAATTTTTCAAACATACAGAAAAGTTGAAAGACTAGTACAATGAATACCCATACACACATCATTCATAATATAAGCCATTTTGTTTTATCTCCATTTCTACCTATATGTCTGTCTATTTGTATGTGCATTTTTCTCCACTGAATTATTTCAAAGTAAGCTACAGACATCATGATTCTTCATCCTAAATAACATTCTCCTACATAGCCACTGTACCATTTATGATGGCACATTTAAAGGGTTCAAAATTACTGTGTGTAGAAGGTTGCAAAAACATACATGAGATCTAGTTTACTGATACCATTAAAAACAATCTGTCACTGACATTCATCAAGTACTCACTGATATATGACCTCAGTAGATTGATTGATAGATGATATTTTGTGAGCGGACTTCTGTGGGACATAGTTGTGAAAGCTAGTGTATTTTAAATTAGACTTCTCGTAAGAATTGTTAAGTTAATAAAATTCTGGCATTTTCTTTCTGGAAAGTAAAAGATTTTGAGAGTGATTTTGGTAACTTTGGAATCAGACAGATTTAATATTTTCAACCATTTTTGTTCGTAAAGAAGGCTTCTCTGCTTATATCCTAAGTTTAGGATAGAACATTGTTTTAGTGGAAAATCTCACATACTGTTTTAGAGTGATTCACTGAACACATAAAAGGAATTTTCTATGCTAAAATTTCTATTTCAGTGTTTCAAAAAGCAGAACAAATAGACAATGTACATTAGTGGTCTATGCAACACTATCTACTAAATAACCCTTTGCATTTGTAGAAAAGTTTGGGCAAAATGCCAAAGGAGACATACTTCCTTCATGTAAAAGAAAAAAAAAAAAAAGGTCTCTATATTGTAATTATTGCAGGTCCAATATTTTTGCTTTTCTTTTTATAAAACCGCTATAGTTCCCACATTTAAAAAGGGTCTTTAAGTGTTAACATACTCTGTGAAGGTAAAGCCTTATGGATTCTTATCACAAAGCAGCAAATGTTAAAATATGCTCATGTTAGTTTGCTCTTTCAAGTGTATTAATAGTGCTGAGTTAATTTGGGCATTTAAATTAAAAATTATTTTTTTATTAATTTAAAGCCCCAGTGATATTATTGTTATTACTACCAGGAAATTTTAGAAAATGCTTTTTAAAAACTTGGCCAATAATATACATAATTATAGAAATAGATTTTATTTTTCTGGCTAGCAAAACCATTTTTAATATTATAAATAATGTCAAATGAAGTGCCTTTTGACTTAGCAAGCCATAGCAAAATGTACTCTCATGCCTTGGATCTGTGGAGCACTCATTGCATAGAATTAATTTTTTGATCATTAAGAATAATAATCATGCACTAATGTATACCCATAAATTAGATTTGAACCTTAATTGTGTTTAATCTTTATCATAATAATATTGAACATCAAAGCCCCAGTTGTCCTTTTCAAATGATCTTTTAAGTAACTGAATGATTATAAAAATGAATTGAAGACACATTTCTATGAATGGTAATTTATAACAACTAAAACTATTAATAGTAATTAATAGTGATTTTATAACTACTAAAACACTTTATTAAAAGAAAGAGCTGGGACATTTAGTCTGTTTTATAGTTCATACCACCAGTACTCACTTAAATAATGTTATCCTTCATATCCTTTTTACTTATGGTAATTTTTTAATCAAAATGAGCTGTATTTAGTTTTGAATTCATCATTTATGTTAGAATTTTGTATTATTATTACAAATGTTGATTGCAGCATCATTACAAAAGCTGAATATTTCTTTCAAAGTGCTGTCACATTCATTACATAGCTCCTTTGACAGCTCTGTATGAGGGTTAGGGCAGGGATTTTCTAGGTGAGGAAAACTGACATCAGATATGCTGAGTAAGAGTAAGCGGGGAGGGGCGCCTGGGTGTCTCAGTCGTTAAGCATCTGCCTTCGGCTCAGGTCATGATCCCAGGGTCCTGGGATTGAGCCCGGCATCGGGCTCCCTGCTCTGCGGGAAGCTTCTCCCTCTCCCCCTGCCCCTGCTTGTGTTCCTGCTCTCACTGTCTCTCTCTCTCTGTCAAATAAATAAATAAAATCTTAAAAAAAAAAAAAAAGAGTAAGCGGGGAAGCCAGGATTAAGGCTTGGGTGTTGACTCCTACTGTGTGCCAAGTTTCTCTACATGGAGGTGGTAGTCAGGCGTGGTTGCAGGGGAGAAAATGTCTGGAAGAGAGGGATGGATTTAAATGGGTGAGGCCTGTGGTGTTCAGCCCACCCAACTTCTGGAGAGACTTTCATCTGATCTCATGATGGAAAATTAAAAAGCTGTTTCTGTGTTGCTGCTTCACAACTATGTACAGATATTGACAATTTAGTGGTTTAAATTTAGCAATGCTATCTTCTCAATAACATTCAATTAAGAATATATCTTTTTCCCCCCATAAGTCTCACTGAGGACATTTTCATTTTGTAAGAAAAAAAATGTGGCCTTGCAAACATTTCAGTTTCTCACTGAGTTGCTTGCCTTTAGTTTACATAGGTACATTATTGCTATTCCTAATTATTTCATTTCTGCAACCAGATTTAATATTTTATGTTTTTGTTAAATGTGTTAAAACAAATGTCAGTGGATTGGCAAGCTAAATCATCCTTTTCATCAGACGAGGCACAAATTACCTCCCATGGCAATGGGGTATTTCTTAGATGGTGTTCTGCTTTTGAGGGAGAATGACAGGAGAGGTTGTCCCCTGGGGATCCTGTTGGTGGAGGGAGGCTAGGGATGGGGAGCCTCCCAACACACTCTGAGCAGGTGAGTCATCCTTGGCCCTTTGGCAATGCTGCTCCTGGGCTTCTTCGCTCTCCCCAGTCCTTTCTGGCCTCCGTTCCTTTCTTTGTTGTGGCCCTGACCTGGAGGGCATTGAGTCACAGGACCTCTTCTTTAAAAGGATCCTATGTGGAGGCCACTTGGTATGTGCTAAATGACCAGCCTGACCACTATTCTCTGGCTGTTGGGACAGAAAGGGTTCTGATCTTTGTGTCTTATCATGGAAAAACATGATCATTTTTGAATGCTCAAAAACCATACCTTCCTGAAGGCAGGGATATACATGTTATTGTGAATGGACAAATTCAAATGAAGCTTTACTTGAACTCCGGAAAAGTATGTTTTCATCTTTTGACTTCATCTATTTGACTTCACTATTTGTGTTGTGAGCACTGTTATGTTTGATTCAAGGTGTGTGTATGTGTATGTGTGTTGGGGGGGGGGTGGATTATGCATATCTTGATGATTTAGTAAAAGGCTGCTACTTGTTTCCACGTATCCAGTGCTTTCCGGTCTGTTGTCTGTTCTCATGCCACATTGGCTTGTGGCATCTTTCCAGGCGAGCAGGTAGTGATAGAAAATTCATCTGGGTTGAAGTGCTGGTGTCTATGCCTAAGTAGTCCAGCAAAAAGGATTGACTGGAGTTTAGATGAAACCTGGAAATGCTTGAGTGCTTATCAGTAGAGGAATTTCATTCTGTCTTATCTGAAGGGGTAACTTGGCCACTTCCTTTCCCCTGCCTCAGGCATTCTGAGGTCTAGGGAGCTGGCTGGGGTGAGAAAGGTGGTCCATGGTGATGGCAGGGCTAAGGGGGATGAGAAGAGAACTTACTTTTATAGGGCATTGACAACGTTTAGGGTCTGGCTGAGTCTGGGCCATCTGTTTACCATCTGTGACTTTTATTCTGGGAGGTTATATCACAGTTGGATTGTGATTTTGTCTTTATAAAAACCCACAGTATCATTGAAGCAACCTGCAAGGGAAAGGCATGGGCTTTGGTGTCAGATGGATCTGGTTTGAATATGCTTTACTGCGTTATAGCTATGAGACTTTGAGCACAGCTCTGCTTCTTTGAGCCTGTTTCCCCATCTGTGCAATGGGGATATTTTTACCCACCTTTTAAGGATTGAGGAGGATTAAATGAAATAATGTATATATAGCACAGAATCTGGCAGAAAACAGGTGCTCAAAATAACTATTGTTATCAGCTCTTGCCAGTTATGTGATGTCAGCTGAAATAGTTTGAAAAGAGAGGAGTAGTTCCCTTTTTAACTTGAATTGCTAAATCTTCAAATTCACAAATTTAAGTGTTTATCTTCCTCCCCCTCCCCAGTTCCTCAACACACACATCTCCAAGTATTGTGCTCTTTGTGGGTGGTGGTTTCTCTACTTTGGTTAAGCTCACCCTGTTTTTCATTGCTGTCGTTGTGTACTCTATAGGGAGCTGAGTTTTGTGCTTGGAGGGAAGGAAGCCAATAACTATTGAGCACCTTATTTGTCCCAGGCAAAGTGGAAGGTGCATTACATGGTGCTTTGCAGGGAAAAAGAGGGATCTAGGAAACCAAGCTTTTTATCACATTTCTCAAGTTAATTTAGTTGGAGCCAATGTTTTGTCCACTTTACCAATGTCAGTAATTATAATTTAAAGTGAATAAAACATGCAGTACTGACATTTTTGATGGTGTCCAGTGGAACCCTTTGTATATTTCCCTTTACTCTGTATGGACTGGGTATGGCTAAATCAAGTGTTTCAGAGAGTATGGCAGAGTGCAATGATTTATTGCATGAATACATGAAGCAGAGGTCTTGGCGTCTCTTGAGTAGTTTACAATTTAGTTTGAAAAGTAGAAGAGTTCCATTTAAATATTTAAGAACTCAGATTAGCACAGTTTGAAATGATATGGCACACTTGCGCTATTTGTTGAGAGCAAAAATTCAGAGAAGCTTGAATGGTGGAGCTATTAGGGAAGGAGTAGAATGTAGGGGTGGAAGCAGAGGTAGGGTCTTTTGAGATGGAATGGTGACATATGCATATGCACATTTGTCTCACTGGTCTTTTTTCCATGAACATTATAGCACAATTAGTATTGCTCTCCAAATTAGATTCAATGCCTGTCTCGTTGTTCTTATCTGACCTGGTTTTCTTTCCTTCTCTCACCTTTTTACCCTGAACTTTTTTGTTGGAACTGAACATGCTTCATCAGGTTTGGTGATTATTTTCTCTAAGCCTCTTACCTTTCTCAGATTAGTCCTGGTATATATCTTGAACATGTTCACCCAGCCTCAGTAACATATATATAATATATATTTATATATATTAGCATCTGGTATATAGCATTTAGACCTAGAACACAGTTTTTAAAAAATATTTATTTATTTGAGAGAGACAACACGAGTGGAGGCAGGGAAAGAGGGACAAGCAGACTTCTCCAGGGAGCCCGACATGGGGCTTGATCCCAGGACCCTGAGATCATGATCTGAGCTGAAGGCAGACGCTTAACTGACTGAACCACCCAGGCACCCCAAGGACACAGTTTTTAAAGTTGGAAAGGATGTCAGTATTCTGAATGGAATGTAGAATCTTAGTGAAATGAATACACAGTATTGCCACCTGTATAATGGTTGTATTTTAAAAATTATGTGTAGAAAGCAACGTGAGGTATACATTAGGACAATGAACATCAGCAGACTGGAGGAGAGGGAGGTGCAAAGAACCTGATTCTTTGGTTCCAGATTTGCAGGGCCAGCCAGAAGACCTCCCCAGTGCTGTGTTTGACATCATAAGCATAATGGTATTAGAATATGATGCAGTCTAACCCCTAGGCTTTTTAGTTAGATGTTTCAACCCTGATAACCATAGGAATGCATTATAAGATACTTGCAAAACATATTATGAAATGAGATATCACTACTTTATTATGCAACATAGCATATTAGTTAAGAGCTTGGGTTATGGGTCTACTGCCTATTCGAATTCCAGTGCTGCTATTGGCTATCTCTGTGACTGTGAGCAAATTGCTTACCTTGTTATTTTTTTTAACCTGTAAAATGTGGGTAGTAGTAATATCTATTTCAGTAATATCTATTTTATTGTGAACATTAAATCAGGAAATGTGTGAGGTTCTTGGCCCTGTGCCCTACACAAAGTAACATTGAGTAAATGTGAATTATTAGGGTGGTTATTTCAGTGAAATTAAATAAAATAATTTTTGGCTTGCCAATAAACACAAAATAAATGTCTGTGAGTCTTTGGGCTGGAGGAGGGAAAGCATGAGTCTTAGGAAGGCAGAGTGTTGCCCAAGAATGAGAAATCACCAATCATGCTGATCCATCTGGAATGGATTGTTAGATCCTACTTCAGATGATTAGGACTAGTAGGCCTTTAAGCATTCATAAATGTTTTCTTGAGCACCTATTATGTGTCAGGCACTGTGCCAAGTTCTGGGGATATCAAAATGAATGAGACAGTACCTGCTGGAAAAAGAAATAAGCACAAGTACAAGCTCTATCCCAGTGTGATTTCCCTATAGGCTTGCTGATGACAGATTCCTTCCTGGAGGGAAGCGCTTCCATCCACAATTAGAAGAAAGCCCAAAGTGCCTTGGCACTCTTAAGGTCACTTGGGGAATAAGCTTGCGGGTATGGTCAGACTCCCCTTGGTTAGATGGTGGGGAGGGAGTGGAGCAGGGAGAGCAGCTGAGCCCCCGGGGAGGGCTGTGCATATGTGTGTGTGAGGGAGATCAGGATGGGCTGCAAGGTAAGGAGTCCATCTTAACTCTGACAAAAACACTGTTGCCCATGGTGGGTCCTGTGTATCTCATTATGTCAGCCAGAGAGAGCAGTTGTGTGTGCCAAGTTGATTTTTATCCTGTTGGAATGATATTGAGTTGCTTTTTGTTCTGCTTTGAATGGAGTATTTCGGTGTTTTGTGGGGTTGACTTCTAATAGGATTAGGAATCTTAGTGAGTTTTAAAATGAAGAATCACATGAGAGTCAAAATAGTCTTTGCAGATTTATTACATTAAAAAAAGTTTCTAATGATTTTTAGGTCTTTGTAATACTTTTAACTTTTCTTTTGTAAGAGGTCATTCCCTGGCCGCCCTGCCCTGGAAAGACTGTGATTGTCAGGTGCAAGTGAGGGAGGGTGGGAAGGTGCTCTGTTTGTTGCCATACTTAGAAAGGTCAGGGAATAAGAAGGACTTACATTTGAGGGGCTGCTACTTTGTTCCAGAGGCTCAGAGAAGCCAAGTAACTTAGCCAACACAACACAGCTATTGAGTGGACATGCCAACCCAGGGACGGGACTCCAGGCCCACCTGATTTCCTCTTTGACATGCTATCTTTAAGTTGGTAACATTGTACTAGGGTGAACCGTATGTAATTGCCATTTATGTACATTGAAGCAGTCCAATATTGGCAATTTCATATGATTCCACCTAATACTTGGGAAGTAATAGGACACTTTGAAGAGATTTTGCAAAAGTCTATGGATAGTTTACTAAAAGAGTTCAATACGGGGTCTCCACAAAGTGACCTAATAGCTTCACAGAAGTTTTGGCGTACTCAGAACCTAGTCAGCTGCCACGCAATGTGCTTAATCCCTGGGCCCGACCACACCTCCCCTTCGCCAGTTTAGGCATCAACAGTTATGACATTCTCACAGAACAGCGATCCATCCCCACAGAACACTATTTTATTTGGAACATCTAATATTTTACCAGGATTCAAATGGGCATTGCTGTCTTTACTGGAAGGGTATTTTCCCCTTTGATTGATTGTTAAATGAGACTGTGAAAGGATCTCTCTCTCTCTCTCTCTCTCTCTTTTTCCTGGGGATTTCTTGTTCAAACAGAATTTGTTGTATCCACATCAGTAAAGCCGTGTTAATATGGGCTGCTGGCCAGACCATGGAAATAGCCTCATTATATTGAACTGGATGTCATAATGGTACCCATTAAGGTGGGATTCTCTCTCTGTTTGTACTTTTAAACCCAAGTCCCTTGCCACTTTTTACATCTCTCTGAGAATAGCAACACTCTGGTAATGCAATCTGAGAACATGCTGTCTCTTGCCTCCTCCTACTGAAAACCATTACAAAAATAGAATCCCTGGTTCTGAGCATTTTTAGGGGTTTACAGCTTGTTGCTGCTCCTTGGTCATTCATTTTACTCTCTATTGGGATGATTACTCGCACTTGGGATGATTATAATGTGTTCTGGTGGCTGAAGGTAAGAACCCATGAGATTTACTTCTTTCAACACTCCCATTAATTGATATTGGTGTCCAAATGTATGACAGGAAAAGAGCAGCTTTTTTTTTTTTTTGAAATGAACCAAATGCAACACAAGGTTTTGCATTTTAAATTTTATAAGGCGTTCAGAGACTAAGACTGTTGAAAGTCATAGCATTTCTATTAGCTGTTGAAATCTTACTACAGTCCTGGCAAAGTGAAGCATTTGTTGTGCTGGATTTGGGTAATGGAACCCTGCAGGGTTCCAGCTCAGGAATGGTGGAAGGATGAAGCCCACAAGCAGAGGGCAGAGTGAGTGTCAATTTCATTCTTCCAATTAGAGCAGTTAAAGAAATAACAAAATGCAGGGTAGCATTTTATTGTGAGAGCTAATTGAAAATCAGGGGAAAATATTTAGATACGCTACATTATCATCTCTTTTCTATTTGTGTTTCTTCCCCGTTGACTCAATAGGACCTTCATTATAAACAAATCTCTATCATTAGAATTAGCTTAATTTTTGTTGCTATAACTAAGAGGATGGTAAGAAGTGTTGTAGAGTATAGTCCTTCCTTCTGCAAATGGGATGGTTCTTGCATTCACTCAGCAAGTCTTTCCCCAGTGCCTAATGGGTGCCAGGGTCTGTAGGAGGGTTGTAGCGTGACCAACACGGACAACATCCCTACCCTTGTGGAGGGTAAATTTTAGTGGGAAGAAACAGATAGTACTTATAAACAAATAAATATGTCCTACAATATCATGAAATGAAAGGAAAAAATTAAGCAGGACAAAGAGTGGTTGGGGAAGGCCTCTCTGAAGACTCCTGAATGAAGGGAGGGAGGCAGTCATGCTGAGACCCGTAGGAAGAGTATGCCCAGCAGTGGGAAGCAAATGCAAAAGCCCTGGGGTAGAAACAAACTAGGTAAGTAAGCCAATGAATGAGAAGGTCACTGTAGCTGGAGAAGAGAAAAGGAGGGGAAGGGCATAAGAAGTTGATGCTAGAATAGGCAGGGTCAGACCATGCTGGGTCTTGAAGGCTTTGGGAAGTCCCTGGATTTTTGAGCAGAGGCATGGCATGAACTAATTTAAGTTATGAAAAGGTCATCTGGCTGGTGTGGAAAATAGGCTTAGGGAAAGATGGAGGGTAGAGGCAGGGGGACCAGTTAGGAAATGATTGCCATCGCCTAGGTGAGGGAAGATGATGGCTTGAAAGAGGGAGGTAGTGATGGAGGGTCAGATTCAGGATGTGTTGAAAATAGACAAATAGGGTTTGCAGATGGACTAGATGGAAGTTGTGAAAAAATGAGGAGTCAAGGTCAGCATCTAAGTTTTTAGCCTGAGGGGCTTGGGTGAATGGTGGGAAGGGGCAGATTTGTAGACAGGGCAACAGTCAAGGGTTGTGTGTGGACATATTTAGTTTGAGATGCCTGTCATTCATTTAAGTGATAATGTCAGGCAGGCAGTTGGATCTGGGTATCATGGAGTGGGGAGGTCTGGCTGGAGATGGTGGGTCATCAATGTATAGGATTTAAAGCCAGCAAAAGTGCATGAGATCCCTGGAGAGTGAGTGGTAACTGAGATGCAGCCTAAAGACCAAGCCCTGTAGCTCTCCATGTTGTGGGATCTGCAGGAGCAGGCAGTGTCCCCAGAGGAGGCTGAAAGGACACGAACAGGGAAGGGATTGGGATGGGAATAAGCTGGTGAAATATGCAGTAAGGCTGGGCCCTGGGGAAAGTGTGAAGTTTGTCTTTGGAATGTCCCCTCCCTTTACAGTGGTTTTCCATCTTCTCTTTGGGCCTCTTTCATCTGATTTCTTTAGTTTTCTTATCCCACATAACAATGGCTCCAGTTTTCAAAATATGGTCCCCTGACTGGCAGCATCAGCACCATCCCCCCCAGGAGCTTGTTAAAAATGCAAATTGCAGGCTCCTCCCGAGACCTGCAAATAAGAAACTCTAAGGGGTGGGGCTTAGCAGGCTGAATTTTAATAAACTCTTCAGGGGCTTCTGATGCATGAAGTTTGAGAACCACTGCTCTAAAGAAAGTAGCTGCTAAACTGAACCAATGAAAAATAACAGATGAGACTTACTCTGTTAACCTTTTCTGAGACATCTGTCTAAAGCCAAAGAAATAAATATCTAATAGTAGATTTTAAGTATAAGCCAGTAGACCATTCTTGAGATACCTTTGTGGGGGCCAAGGAAACTTCTCAAGCCCTACAAGTCATAAATGCAGGCAGCTGCCTATTGTATCTCTGGTAATGAACTCTAGTAATAACTTTATAGTCTGTGTAGTATTGTATAAGCTCTCTGACTCCAAATAGAAAGGCAATGAAAATTTGGGCATTTTGGTGGGCAATCCAAAATCTCTAGTGATAATTCAGAACTTATTTTGTTTAAACACTTACTTTGTTAAAAGTTGCTTATTTTTTTTAAGATTTATTTATTTAGGGGCACCTGGGTGGCTCAGTCGTTAAGCGTCTTCCTTCGGCTCAGGTCATGATCCCAGGGTCCTGGAATCGAGCTCCGCATAGGGATCCATGCTCGGTGGGAAGCCTGCTTCTCCCTCTCTCACTCCCCCTGCTTGTGTTCCCTCTCTCGCTGTGTCTCTCTGTCAAATAAATAAATAAAATCTTAAAAAAAAAAAGATTTATTTATTTATTTGGAGAGAGAAAGAGAGAGAGAGAGAGCATGCACAAGAAGTGGGGAGGGCAGAGGGACAGGGAGACAGAATCCTCAAGCAAACTCCCCACTGAGTGTGGAGCCCCTGGCAGGGCTCCTCCTGGGGCTGGACTTGGGACCCTGAGATCATGACCTGAGCTGAAATCAAAGAGGCAGCTGCTCAACTGACTGAGCCACCCAGGTGTCCCTATTTAAAGTTGTTTAAACACAACTTATCTACCAGGCAGTTTAAAATGCCTCAACAGCAATGCATATAATAATAATAATAATAATAATAATAATAATAATGATGATGATAATGGCAGAACATTTGTTGAATTGTGAATTTTTATTCATAAAATACACCTCAAATTTATTTTAGCCATTTAAATAATAGAGTTTAATGTATATTTAGTCAAGCATTACAGTAGTAAGGGCTTAGGGAGATTAGAAATAAATGAATCCAATTAAAGAACACGTCTGTGAGATTTGATATGTCATAGGTATGAATGAACTGTTTGCACAGCAACTGTAAAGAAACCGTTAATGATTAACTGTCTAGAAGAGGTTTAATCAAAAATAAATGCTATAGGACATATTTTAAAACATTTAAGTTAAACAAATGAAGATTTGTGCATTTGAAAACATCACATCATGCCATCATTTTTGCTGTGTCTTTTCCTGGAGAGTTCAAAGCCTGAGGTTCTACTTTTCTATTATCTGCAGAAATGCCCGCGCCTTTGTGTTGTGTTGAAAAGGGCAGAGATTTCAAAGGTGCCATGAGGTTTAGCCTTGTGGGGTCTCACCACAAACTGTGGGAGTTTTGGGACCCTCTGGTCTTGAGTTCAGAATGCAAATTTCTCAGTGTTGTGGGAAGATTATTTCTTTGTGATTACAAGTATTTTTTTCTGTTCTAGGAGTTTGTGTGAAGTTGAAAATAGGAGGTGTGCTTTTTCACCCTCTATGCCAGGGGGTTATTTTTAGGGTTTAGGAAGAAGCTTTGTAAGAGTCAGAACTGGGTGAGAAAGCTATTCCTGTAGAGAATAGAATCTCAACCAAATATAAGGTGTTAGGTGATGGGTTCCCCACTGCTTATCTATCTTGGGTATTGGCAAGTTCTGAAGAGAACATACATTTGAAAAACGTCAGCTTAATAAAATGACAGTGAGGTGAGGGGGATGGACACAGAGCATGGGGAGGGAGGTGAAAAAGAATGGAAAGACACGGAAAGCAGGGGGCGGCAGAATAGCATGTATGCATTTTATTTGCTATTTGCGAACATTCTTAAAAGTAAGAAAAACTCCGTTAATATTAGTATCATTTTTTCTTTCTTTATATTTGGCCTTTTTTTTTTTTCCCCTAGAAGAGGCCTAATTAGTGGTCTTGATTGTAGAAAAGGAGATTGGCATTTTTAAACTTATGCCTTTGGTGAAAGAGGCAGCACATTTTCATTTAATTTGTTCGGATCTAACCTTTAAAGACCAATACCTCCCTAACTGCCCCCCATCCCTGGCCAAACTTTGAGATAATAAGAAACAAAAAAAGCTATAATATCAATAGAATCTGGAACTTAGATCTGTAGGATTTACAAATACATCTAAACTTTACTAGCTATAGATACAGAATGAATTTCTGAGCATAAAAAATTAAGTTTTTCAGAACAAAAAATGTGGCCCCCAAAGTAAGGTTTACTCTATTTAAACAATGATAAATATGCCATCTATAACTCACAGGAAGCTGAACTGTTATAAGAAACTACATGGCAAGACTTTCTTTTTTTTCAATTATAAGTAATAATTTAAGTTATATTCTCCAACAAAGGAAACATAGAGTCATAGAGTTCACATGAAAGTCTTCAGAGACAGATAATTCTGTAAGGTAGGAAGGGTGGAAAATAGATCAGAAAGTAAGTGAAATGTATAGGCACCGAGAGAGCGTATGAACATTTGGACATTTTAAAATTATAAATGGTGTTCAAGAGAAGTTGAGCCTATGGGAAAAGAAGTTTAGGGGTGTTGTCTCTTCCATAATTTAATATTATTCACAAAGAAGAAATCCTGGAAATACAAGGAAGAGAAATTGGGGAACCATTTCAATATCAGGTGGGAGTACCTGAAGTTTGCCTCAGTTAGAGTTTCTTTTTCACGAAATATTTTTGATTATGAAAGTCATACATGTTTATTATAGAAAGAATTAAGATAGTATAGAGAGGAATAAAGAGAAGATAAAGAACATCTTTAATCTATTTTCCAGATAGTCACTGTTAACATTTTAATTTTTTGCTTCCCACTACATGTATGTGCAAATATGGGCATATATGGTACATGTTAATTTAAAAAGAGATAAGTTTTCATTCTATCAGTAGTATTTTTCACATCATTAGAGTAAAAAAATTAATGACTGCATAATATTTTATCACATGGGTATGCCATAATTAAGTAATGGTTCTATTGTTGGTTTTTATTTACTTATTTACAATTAAATGTAAGAAATTATGCTAAGTACCCTTGTATATAGACTTTTGATACTCATCTCTGACTATTTTCATAAGATATATTCCTAGAAGTGGAATTACTGAATTTAAGGAATGAACATTCTTAAGACTCTTGATAAACACTGATAGTTTACTCTTTTTAGCATTAGTATATAAGAACGCCAATTTATTTCACCTTGTCTTCACTGAGATTCATTGTCATTAAAATAAAATCTTCGTTGATTTGAAAGATAAAAATGACAAGAAAATCTGATAGTTGCCTTAATTCATATAGGTTATTACAAGTGGGCTAAACTTTAAAAAAAAATTGTTCCTTAGCAATTTGTACATTGTTTACATCCTTTTCACATTTTTCTATTTCAGAGATATTGTATTATCAATTTGTAGAAGTTATTTCTCTGAGGTTTAAAGTACTATTCCTCTTCGCTACTTCAATACAGTTATAATTATCCTGAATAAATTGTTGAGGATAAAATTAATTTAGTATTCTAGTTTAAGTATCACATATACCCTGCCTGAATTGTAACTTGACGAAAAATAAGTGCATTTTCTTAATATGCATAATGCTAAAATAATAACATGATTTGTTTCTTTAAGATCTCACAGGATATCAGAATGATCATTATCAATTATAATCTTGGAATTTAAAAATCCCTCACATAAACTTGCTTACTTAGTAGATATTTTTTTTTTCTTACTTATGTAGAAAGGTTTGCCAGTTTTTGAATTTTTGGTCATTTGGTCATTTGGATTTGAGAAGAATAAAAGTTTATTGCATTGAGAATTATTTTGTTAATCACTTGCAAGTGGGCATCTGTTCTCTGTAAGATATGGTGCTAGACAGTCAATAGAGACTATCGTAAGAGAAGGAATTTGGGAGATTGTTGTCAGATACACCATTCACCACACTGTGTGACAGGAACTAGATGTGCTAAATGAGTATTAGAAGCAGTGACCTGCGTAGGAGCTGAGAGGGGGGAGCAGGAAATCACTGTGGCCTGTGAGGGGAAGAAATGAATTCAGATGCATGTCGTGGCAGGTCTGGACTTAGCTATATTGCAACTTGTGTCGTGGGTTTGTGCAAAGGTATTCCGTAATCCCTGTTGTGAGGATGGTTGACTTTGCTACATCTTACCAAAATATTACAGTTTTTTACTTCCTTTTTAGTTATTGTTTGCCTATTGTTTACACCCCCCCAATCTTTCCTTCTTGAAATTACAATGTGATGGCAGACTTTGTGCCTAAGCCATCCCTCCCCCTTGTCCTGCTATCCACTCCATAGCATGTTGGATGAGACCTACAAAATAGAGGAGAAAGATGTTTCTAGGCAGAGGCAGTGTTTATGTAAAACCAAAGACTTTTGGGGAACTACTGAAATCACCAAAGCAAATGGAGAAAACCACAAGGAGCAAACACAAATCCACTTATTAGTATGAGACTATTATATTTCCAAGGGTGCCTTAGCCTAATTTCCCAGCAGATGTCTTCGTTTGTGAGCCTCTCACAGTATGGAATCCTCCTTATCAGCTGTTTCTGCTGGGCTCCATGGGAGCCTGAAAATGAAACATAAACTAGGTCTCTCTGCTGCAGAGGTTTACCCAGTGGCCAGGCGGTAACTCTGCCAGAATATAAAGAAGGTCATGCACTTCGTGTGACAGTGATTCGAGAATCCAATTAAAAAGTTTAGTATAGACGCAGTCGTTCCTACTTAATCCGATCACAGTTTAATGCAATCCTCTGCTTATTGCAGTCAGCGCCTTTGGAGCTAAATCAATTGTATGTCTCTGTTTCCACGTTTTCCTCTGTAATTTGATCACCTTCAGCTGTTTTTTTTTTTTTTTAATAGCTCAATTGGGAAATCTGGCAACATCTTTTAAGTATTGCCCCATAACGTAAAGCCAGCAAAGACACTTCACAATGGCCAGCTTTAAAACTGACATGACAGAAGCAAAAAGTTACTTGTCTAAAATGGAAGCGCAATAGGATATGGCAGAGTTGAAGAGGAAAGGTTCTTGCGAAGAATCTTGACTCAACATGAGCTGATCAAATACTGCTGATTGCTTCTCTGTGCAATCATTCCAACTCACTTGAAGGTTGTAAATATAGCAGTGCTGCTGTTGACATCATGGACACCAGTCTCCCGGTCAAAATGATAGAAATTATATTAATGCATTTCTCTGAAGCTAAAAGTACTCTTCGTGATGAAGATAACTCTTATTTGCTTTGCAAGGGTATCACACTGAGGTTCCCATATGGCACTTACCTCGTGGGTGGTCATGGCGTATTGCTGAAGGGAAGGCCGAGAAGGCCAATGATGCAAAAATGGCCCCTTTTATTCTATTGGAATTTGAGTAATTCCAAATATGTACATGACTATTACAAAGTTTAGAGTAGACTCAGATGGTTAATTCTGCAAATTGAATGATTTCTGACTGTCCATAATGGAATAAGAGGATTACTTTGGTCTGTGCAAACACGAGTGAGATTGACAAGCTGCAAGTCCTAGTGACTGCAAATTACCCATTTCACATTGCTTTCGGAGCCGAGGTACCTGATGTCTGCAGCTCTAGTAGAGGTCATTCAAGGGAGAAGAAAAAATGTAAATTGATATCAATAACCATTTTGAAAAATATGCCAAGAGGCATATGCCACAGTTCCTCTTTGATATGCCGATTGTATCTGGGAGAACAGCATGAGCTGCCCTAGTGAGCGGAGACTGTGGAGTCCTGAACATGGTCTAGGTGGTACTTTTCAGGAAAGCTTTAGAAGTAGAGTAGGGCTGTGTCCTGTCCCTCCTTTATTAAAGTCAGCTAAGTCAAATTCCTCCCTATACTCATTGCAGAGTCCAAGGGCTGTGCACCCAAGTATTTTATTTTGTCCCACTCCACAGGGGAACATTGAACAGCTTTACTAGGCATATACCTAACTTTGAGGATGTGTGTGTGGTGTGTGTGTGTGTGTCTGTGTGTGTGTGTGTGAGAGATACCAGAATATGCCTCACTGAGGAGAAGGGAGGGAGTGTCTGAGTTTGGAGGAGGGAAATGGAACCCATAATGTGATTCCCATCAGCATCTAGACCTTTAATCCATACAAATGAAATGCTCCAATTTAATAGAATTCTAAAAGTAAAACAAATGCTTTGTTCTTAGTGAATCTGTCATTCAGAGCTGCTCTTGGCAGCACATCAACTGTACTTGAAATGTCTTTAAGTGGGTATTTTTTTATTGTGCTTTTCGTCTTAACATATCTTTGAGTTGGTAGAGGACTAGGAAGGCTGAACTCCTTTCAGCATGTCAGGTCTGTGCAGCTCTGAAGTCCCCATTTGCTTACTTAGCCATGAAGAGCTTACCTTACTTAGTAAGTATTTTGGCCATAGTGCAATAGAGTTTACAGACTAAGAAGCAACAGAGCAAATTAATATGAGTTAGCGGTAGAGAGGAAAGAAATACACCATAAGGAGGTGTTTGTAATAAAATGTATCACAATCGCTACCAAAGTGGAACTGTTGTTTTGGGGAAATCAGGTGCCAGAAAAGCACCACAAAGTGTGGAAGTGAAGAAATAATACTTAGTATTTATTGAGCATTTACTATGTTCTAGGCACTGTGCTATGAGTTTTTCGTATAATACTTTTCTAAACCTTAGCACATCCATCTCTATGAGCTATAAAGAGGAAATTGAGGTCTAGATGGGTTGTTACACAGTAAGTGGCTCAAACCATGGTCTATCTGACCTCATGATCTTTTGCTGTTTTGGTGGATTCTTTGTGGTCTTTTTAGATGTGCACCAAAATATTAAATTTTTTTTATCGAAAGTATTTGCATAACTATTCTTATAGTTCTTAACATTTTCATGTGACTGTGTAGAATTTCAAATCGTTTATTGGTTTTGAATTTTTATTTAAGCCTATTCAGAGTATTTCTATCATTGGAAACTATGCAAAAACTTCGGGAAGACTTCTTCAGTAGTTGAGATACATATTTTGGGGGTCTGATGGTGTACATGAGAGAAATGAATCCTTGTTTACTGTCTATTTATCACCATGAAGTCTCTGTGCTGAAATGTTGCATTAAGAGTGTGTTTTAAAAATTATGTGGCCATATGTTCAGGGGTGCAGGGTTTTTGTTTTCAGTCTAGGTCCTGTTGGGAAGGGACTGAATGGATATACTAGTACCCATTTGACACAGGAGATACCCAAGCAAGGGAGCTCTACCTCCTGTCAGAGCCCATCTTGCTCACTGTCACATGCATGTGATCTCAGGGCAGGTGGTTCATGGGACTCACCGTCCAGGAGGGTCTTTTCCAACAGAGACATACTGTTGGGTTGCTGGTTATTAATAGTCACTGAGGACAACAGTCCTTTCTGAGTTGCATCTTTATCTTCTTCCTCTTCCAAATGTGTGAAATATTATGCAGTTGCCATTGGAACATACCAGAATGTCTCTTGACTCTTGCCCTCTAGGAACTTAGAACCCCTAGGAAAGATTAGACATTATCACTTGAAAAATAAGGTTGGAGATAGTTTCTGGTCCCCGCCCTACTTCCCTCAGGAACTGGCCCTGGTGTCTTCTTCATGAGCACAGCAACTTAGTCCTTCTGTTTATTGATGTCTCCCCAGGGCCTCCACAGAGTCACTCACTCAGTAAACATGTGTTGAAGGAATGAATGGGGTTAGCAGTTGGGAAGGCTTCAGAGGCAAGTAGGATTTAAGACAGTTCTTCATTAGAGGAGTTCTATAGGAATGTGTTGGAGGAGGAAGAGAGGAAAGTATGAGGTTAGTTTGGGGAGAACTATTTTGGGTAAAGTGAGGGGCTGATGAACGAAAATTTTCAGATACTGTCAGAAAAATAGGTGGGAACCACATTTTGGAGGGCATTGAATTTCTGATCTGAGAGTGCAATGACTCTGTGTTGTGTGTTTTCCTTGGGAGATGATTAGAGTAGTAAAGCAGACCAGTCATATGATTTAACTTCCCAAGCCCGGAAGACAAATTGCATGCCCACCTTCTAAATTTTTGTTGCTAACATAGGATAATTTTTTTTTAACTTGCACTGAGTAGATGCACTATTTGATATAAAGTCATTGTAACTTGCTGACATATACCAGCACACTGTAGTTTGTGGCAGTGATATTATTGAACCTGTTTTAGCTGATTTCTATCCCTTGTCACTTGAGGGACTCCTTGCCTGAATTATCCTTTTGCCTTTGCCTGATCTCTCTGTAGAAGAACAAATAGGGAAAAGGAAGAGAAGATAAATGAATCTTTGCTGATCCCTGGAAATCTACCAATCGCTTTAACATATCTAACTTTATTAGTTTATTACATTTAATATACCTATCTTAATCCAAAGAGTATTAAAAATGCATGTACATTTTTTAGAAAGGTGAACCCATTAGAAAAAAAGGAAAAATAAAATTAGGAAAATGAAAGAAGCCAGTGAGGTTTGTTGCACAAAATGCCTGCCCTGAGGACTTGTCCACTTGTTAGAGGTGGTTACAAATCAGATTTGGGGCTCAGGGCTTTTTGACTTCCAGGGCAACGGGGGAAACATGATGGGTTATATGATTCACGGTGTCTGTGAGAGAAAAAGAAATCAATTACCCAGGAGCAGCCCAACTAGTTCTAGAACCTGAAAGGAAATTCTCCCACGAGTCCTCATAAAGAAGGCTATGAAACATTTTATTTTGGCTGCCAGTGGGAAAGGTTGATATCCTCTTAATGAAAACTGAGGAGTCAGTCAAGATTCTCTGCTGCCTGGAGCGGGCTGAGGTGATAGCTGTCATCTTCAGTCACTAAATACCTCATACCACATACCTTTGTAAAGAACTCTCCAAGACATACTCTTTATCCTCTTCACATCACAGTCTGCAGTGATTATGTTTAATTAATATTTGTTCACTGTTTCTTCTTGGAAATAGATTGTAATCTCCGGAAGGGCAGGGACTCTAGGCATCTTACTCATTCTTTCATTTCCAGATAACACAAAACCTGGTATGTACTAGGAGCTTAATAGATATTTATTGAAGATGAAGTGGAAATAACTGATGGTAAAATGTACCCTAATGTAACTGAATCAGTTAGCCTATTAAAAGGGATTTTTAACTACTTAGTAGCCTAGTTTCACTGGTTTGCTAGCTATAAA
This sequence comes from Mirounga leonina, assembly GCF_011800145.1. Lineage (NCBI taxonomy): Eukaryota > Metazoa > Chordata > Mammalia > Carnivora > Phocidae > Mirounga > Mirounga leonina. The sequence continues at coordinate 57,098,762 of NW_023270807.1, read as the reverse complement.
AATATTAGGAATGTTTGCCACAATGATTGATCTTGGAACAGCTGACCTTCTTCTTGCCAATAATCCAATAGCATCAGATGGTCAGTTGTCTGTTGAATTCACCCTAGACAGAAAATCCTTTAGAGTCGATTTTATAATCCATACCTCACCAATGAGGACACAAAAGCTCAGAGAAGTTGAATTATGGATTTATTTTCTACTTATAAAAATAATCAAAAATGTGTTTTAAAATCAAAACATTTTCATGAGCATATCATAATTTGGCTGTATACAGCTACCTCTGTATACATTAGTTAAATGTTAGGCATTTCTAAAATAATCAAAGTGTTCGTGGCGACCAGTTATATGGCTAACTTTTGCTTGCTTCCTTTTCAAATATGGATTACTGCCTTTCCTGGTGAGAGAACACATGTAGCCATTTCCTGTGGTGGCAGATTAAGGGCTGTGTCCTCTCACCCTACAGGGACACGGAATACAAAGGGTTGCAGCTCTCCCTGGATCAGATCTCAGTCTCTAAACCAGCCTTCTCCTACACCAGCAGCTCCACTCCTACCATGACTGACAACAGGAAGGGGGCCAAGTCCAGGCTTTCCAGCTCAAAGTCAAAATCCAGAACTTCCCCGTATCCTCAGGTAGGTGCACTGCATTTTGCAACTTTCTTGTGTGTGTGTGTGTGTGTGTGTGTGTGTGTGTGAGAGAGAGAGAGAGAGAGAGAGATAGAGAGAGAGAGAGACTTGGTTTGGACTCAAAGTTGAGGAAATATTAAAACAGTTTGGAATTCATTATCTGGTTGTAATAAATTTAAAACTTCTATGTATCTGGAAAGCTTTCTAAAACTATCTTCATCCTGCTCTTCTCCTTTTAAAATAACTATGCTAGTAAAAATTTGAAATGATCTTGTGGTTTGATGCTTTTATACGAAGATGGTGAGAGTCTCAGTTGCAGTTGGAGCCGTAACTTTGTTTTTTCAAAGAAATTGATCCTGACCAAAAAGATGTAGCCAGCATAGCAAAATATGGAAAACAAGAGCTTAACATAGTAAAACTGATTCTTAGGACAGGAACTGAAGTAGAAGGAAATGAAGAGGCAGAGGCAAAGAATCAAGGATGCATCTCGTCATGAGATTTGTGCACAGGAGGACTATCTGGGGAAGGAGGGAAATAGAATCTACCAGATGGGAGGAATGATAGGAAAAGCAACTCTCTTCTCATCTTTACAAGGTGGTGAGCTGATGAGACCCAGAGGAGATATTCCAGAAATACTGCAAGGCACAAGGACGAGTCTGTATTCTAGGAAGGAAAAAATTATTTTTCTGATCAGTCACTGAGATACAGAAACTAGACTGTGCCAAGATATGTGCACAGCTCTCTCTGGGCCTGAAAGAAGTAGGACAGAACTGGGGATTCTCTACTCCTAGGATCTTGGGACCATCTTACCTCTATCCTTTTCCTTATAGCACCACATCACTAGAGTAACCCAGGAGATGATTCCTAGGCTTATATAAAGCCAGACTGGATTTGGAGTTATTTTGTCTAAGTGGTCTTTATCATTTATGTTTTAAATATATTTTTTAGAGTAAAACTGGCCATCTACTAGTTACAGAAACTGTTATTTCCTTACTTCTCAGAGCTATATTACTCTGTTGATTTCTACAAATGTATATACTGTTTGAAGAAATGTCATTTATTGAACCAGTGCTTACTAAGAAGCTACTATTTGCTAGATTATTTTAGCAGCTTGGTATATAAAGATGAGAAGATCATGGCCCCCACAAGACACTTATGTCACACAATTTAAAATCTCCCACAGAAGGCTAGATCTCTTTACTCTGACAAAAGAGAGGGAGTTGATACGTGATGTCTAGACAGTTTTCAGTGTCCACCCTCTGTTATGAGGTCTGATCACTTTACTTAAAAAGTACATTTTAGTTAAAGCCACTGTGGAAGAGGAGTTGCTTCTTTTTATTGAACATCTGAGAAGCTTTTCTTATTATAATCTTGTACCTTGGGAAAAAAATTTTACTCTCTCTTTTTATTACTTGGAAGGATCAATTATGCCTTCGGGTAATTTTATCCTTAAATATACAGGAATGTTTAACACATAGATGAAAGAAGAATTTAAATTAGGAAATACTCAGTTAAGAAGGAATCTATCTGTTGTTATGCAGAAATTAAGCCACAAAATATCTCCCCACTGGACTTCTAAAAACTCACTAATTCTGTATTCTTTCATGCATAGCTCTAACATCTAAAATTTCTGTTAGTTTGCTCTAATGGTAGACTACTCATTTTTAAAAAATATTTATTTATTTATTTATTTATTTATTTATTTATTTATTTATTTATTTATTTAAGAGAGAGAGAGCATGCATGAGTGGGGGGAAAGCAGAGGGAGAGAGAATCTTAAGAAGGCTCCATGGCCAGCATGGAGCCCAATGTGGGACTCGATCTCATGACCCTGAGATCATGACTTGAGCTGAAATCACAAATTGGACATTTAACCGACTGAACCACCCAGGCGCCCCTAGATGACTCATTTTTTAAAAAATGTTGTAACTGTCATTAGACTGCTCTTTGTGCATGTAGTCATACACAAAGGAGGAGGACTTAATTTGAAAGTTATACATGTTCCCTAGTTTATTTTATTTTTTAAAAGATTTTATTTATTTGAGAGACAGAGAGGAAGGGAGGGAGGGAGAGCACATGCAGGAGCAGAGGCGAGAGGCAGAGGGAGAGGGACAAGCAGGCTCCCCACTGAGCAGGGAGCCCAAGGAGGGGCTCAATCCCAGGACCCTGGGATCATGACCTGAGCTGAAGGCAGATGCTTAACCAACTGAGCCACTCAGGCACCCCACATGTTCCCTAGTTTAAAAAAAATACAGAAGATTATCTACCTTGGACTGGCTGTTTCTGCCTTTGGTAACTCCTATATATAAATTCTCCAACCTACCAATGTTGACCCATAGGTAGGGACATCTCTATGCACCTATTTAGCAGGAAGAAGTTACAGAAGATAAGACCTTCCATCCTCAACAACTTTCATGATTTAAGGGTCAAAATTGTTCAGGGGGGCAGGATGTGGAGAACAAAGGCAAGAAAAGAAATGTAGATAAAATTAAATTTCCTTATAACCTGCAGCCTATCGACAAGTACTTGAGGCTGGTAGAGTAGACATTCCTCTAGGAAACTCCCATCTTAATGTTAATGCTTTGCTAGAGGGAAAAACAACCTTCCTTGACAATAGCAAGGCCTCCAGGATCCCTCGCATATTCTTTAGCCTATGAAAGTTCTTTTGGAAACTTCCCTTTTTCTTTACCTTCCTCAACTCCAAAGTATATAATCAATTGCTCCGCACTACTCCAGTGCTGCCCTTTCTGCCCATGGGTCCTGTCCCCCATGCTATAATAAAAACACCTTTTGCACCAGGAAAAAATTATAATACAGAAGAGTGGAAAGTAGAAAAAACACCTCTATTCCCTTATTTTCCCTCTCTAAAATTGTGCTTTCTTCTAGAAATATTCTAGGATGTATAAAAATCATGCACATGCAAACACGTATGTCCATATAAGATTTCTCTTGATGTTTGTGTGTTCATTTTTGTGCTTAGTACTTACATATATGTAGTCCTTAAAATTTTGGCTATATGTCTCATTTGAAATCACACAGTCATGAATTAAGTTTCCTTAATGTTTATGTGCCTAGTAAAGGTTATTCTTCAATTGTGTTTACTTTAGACAATCATAGTGCTAGGTCAATCATTGACTGAGTTCCTACTATATGGGCTACTAATATGTAGAGATCAGAAATGGAACATACTGCCTTTGCTTTCAAGGAGCTACTCCTATAGACAGATGAGGGAACAGGCATTTATCGTGAATTGTCATGGGGTGAGCAGAAGGCCCTCTGGGGGCAGGCACATTGGCAAAGCATGAAATCCAGGGCAAACTCATCACTGTACCTTCTGGAAGAAAGCAATTTGGTAGCATCATCTTGGATTCCAAATCTTTAGAAGTGTTAAAGAAAAAAAATTAGCTACTCAGAAGTCTCATTTGTTTCAAATTGTCCTTGTATTATGAAAGGATACTTAACCTTTAATTTTCATGCATCATTGCTATTATGTGTCTTTGACTCAGTAGATGCTAGCTGAGCACCTCCATTGGAAAGATGCTGGCCGTTGTGGTGAATGAGGGTAGGGGTTGGGTGAAAGGTGCTAGAATATTAAAAAGTGGTATAAGAAATGTCCTTAAGTTTTACAGCACAGCTGAAATGATAATTTACACATTAGAATCGGTAGTGTATAGGAAAGAGATGGTGTACACAAAGGGCTTTATGAGTGGTGTCAGTTGCAGGGACTGTGGCTTGGATGACTGGAGGAGACATTGTGCCTGACCTGGCTTTGAGAGTAGGATTCAGGCACACAGGCATAAGAGAAAGGAGAGGACACTTCAGGAAGACCAAGATTATGAAGAAATGCAGGGATGCATTGTTACTGGAACTGGAGTGAAGTGGGGGAGAGTTTGTCCCTGTGGATGAGGACTAGGGATGATATGTTGGGAAGCATTGACTGGTACCAAATATCTGCCAGGCCAAGGAATTTAGAGTTTGTTTTGTGAAGAGCCAGTAAAGGCTTTTGAACAGGGAATGAAAACATAAGGTGGTTGAAGCAAGGCAGACTCCTCATGTGAATAGTCCTGGCGTGCATCTGTGAAGGTCTGAACTAAAGTTCTCTATGGAAGTAAAAGGCCTTATAGAGGAAGAATGGATGAAATCCTTTTTGTCCTTGGCTGCTTGCACCAATTCTCCTTACAGAGTAATTTGATCACTTAAAGATTTATCTTGAAATTATACTTTAAAGCTTATTTTTTGTAGTTAATGACAAACTCATACTGAATTTTCCTTCATAGGTTAATAGATCCATAATATATGCATTTTTGGTTCCTAAATGATCAAGCTTTTGCATTTAATTTTAAATACTTCTGCCCCTTTTCTCAAAAATAAAAAGAAAATCTTGTCTGTTATTTCCATGGTTACATGCTTTTAGCGTGCAAATTCTTCTCATTAGAATTTTCAAGAGGCAGTTTCCAGAGCAAAGCTGAACTCACAGGGTACTGTCTTGCTCCTCTTGTTAGTTATGTAAATGGAGATTTAATGATTCTATCCATGTTATTTATTAGGCTCCTTGCTCTATGATGTGTTGGGCATATCTAGAAATTTCTCAAAGATGTCTGCTGAATGGCAAATAGTAACGCTGCTTTTTGGAATTATTTAGGCGCCCTTCTTTGAACATGTGAGACATGCACAAATTGTAATTTGCTGTCACACCCAGTTTGCAGTAATAGATGAACCTTCAGGTCCCCTCCTGATATGAGATGCTCTTGGGAATGATTTTAGACTTGATTATATTATAGCCACTTAATGAATGACTCAATCACCTTTGTACCTCTATGTATTACTCAGGACAAGAAAGGTCAAAACAGAATTGTTTTTGAATGGTTTTGGAAAAATTGTCATAGGCACTATTATAGTTGATTTCCAAAGACTCTGCACAGAGCTACTGCGCTTTTCTGTACAGTGGCAAAACTGTTAGGGCCTGGGGATACATTATGACAGTTGTATTTTATTGTTACTGGGTTTATAGTCATGAAAATAGCAACTTGTTTTTATAGTTCTGTTGAATCAGAAATGTTGAGTTTGTAGAATTTATTTTTCAGATCTTATCTATTATCGATTGTTACAATATTTTTCACCTGTTTTTATGGAAGGAGTCATGGCTACTTTAATATAGTTGGCTGTTATCTTGCTATGGTTTAATCATGTCAATCATGAATAAATTGCCTTCCTATCCCATAGCCCCCCCATTCCACCTCCTGATTCCTGTTTCCTTTTAAACTTCTCATTATGGCATGTTTATAATTGTCACGTTTATTATAGACAGTGCATGCCCTCTTGTTTTATTGCATCATCCTGCCCTCCTCTTGCTTTTTCCCTAGTCAGTAATAACCAATACACCATATAATTCTGTAATAACAGCGCATGCATAAGACTGTGTGTGCTTCTGAAATCTGAAAGTATTTAATCACTTGTTACAGATACGCTATAACACTTGCAGGTTTTACTCCACAGCCATTACATTAAATAATCCCACAGAACCCTCTTAATTTTCACTGCCAGCAATCTGGCTTCCTTTTGGTGAAGGTAAAAACTCTGTTTCTGCAAAGGTGCTTTCTGACCTCAAAAATACACCAGTGACTGCTATGCTAAGAGCCTAACTTTTTAAGTTCCAGAGAAAAGAAGGACCAAGGATTTCTCAAATATAGTACTTCTATGACTACCAGGAGAGACATCCCCTCATTTCATGTTTTATATGTAGCATGAAAACATGTAATCCTTGATCATTAACCACAAGAAAAGTTTTTAATGCATCTTTCAAATAAATGAAGTTATCTTTTCAGAAATTTTATAGGCTTGTTTATATTTTCTGGCCATGTATAAATTTGAGATTAGTGTCCCTCTCCTACAGAAATATCGGGAGATTATTAGAGTGGTCCTTTATGGTTTTTTAAAAACATCTTCATAGATGAAACTCTGAGTATTATTTTATTTTTTAATTTTTTATTGTTATGTTAATCACCATACATTACATCATTAGTTTTAGATGTAGTGTTCCATGATTCATTGTACGTAACACCCAGTGCTCCATGCAGAACGTGCCCTCTTTAATACCCATCACCAGGCTAACCCATCCTCCCACCCCCTTCCCCTCTAGAACCCTCATTTGTTTTTCAGAGTCCATCATCTCTCATGGTTCGTCTCCCCCTCCGATTTCCCCCCCTTCATTCTTTCCCTCCTGCTATCTTCTTTTTCTTTTTTTTTTCTTAACATATATTGCATTATTTGTTTCAGAGGTACAGATCTGTGATTCAACAGTCTTGCACAATTCACAGCACTCACCATAGCACATACCCTCCCCAGTGTCTATCACCCAGCCACCCCATCCCTCCCACCCCATCCCTCTGAGCATTATTTTAGAAAAGATTCTGCTCAATAAGATGAGACCTCTGTGTTATGGGTTTGTTCTTTGTTTTTTACTGTTATATTTAGTTAAATAACTAGTATGTACACTAAAATGCTAAAGGTAGGTCCTTAAGGAACCATGTGCATGGTCTTGTTGGGGAGGCAAGGCAACATTTTAGAGAAGAATTATAAGATGTGGTCATTCGTGGGACCTCAAGACCACAGCTTCTGCCTTTTTATTCTCTTGGCACATGGTTGAGGCAGGGGCACAGTAGTGTCCAAGATTAATGGATGGATGAGCCCATGAAGGGGGTAGGGGAGGTAGAGAAAGAAATAGGGCAGTGATGAGATGTATTAAGTCCTGGAGATACAGTCTTTGCCCCAGAGGGCTTACAGATTCATTGGGAGAGATAAAAAAAAAGTAACGGTAATTTTTTTTTTAAAGAAACAAAACAGATGAACATAGGGGAAGGGAAGGAAAAATAAGATGAAAAGGGAGAGGGAGGCAAACCATAAGAGATGCTGAACTCTAGGAAACAAACTGATGGTTGCTGGAGGGGAGGTGGGGGGAGGGATGGGATAACTGGGGGATGGACATTAAGGAGGGCACTTGATGGAATGAGCACTGGGTGTTATATGCAACTGATGAATCACTAAATTCTGAAAGTAATAATATGCTATGTGTTAACTACAATGAATTTAAATAAAGAATTTTTAAAAAATTAAAAATGTTAAAAAGAATTTAAAAAAACTGTAAAAAGATAATTGAAACCCAGTGTAGTGGACGTGTGATAAAGGCTGAGCTGCCCTTCTAGCAGTGGGCTGGAGGTCGGAGTTGGGGGCTGACAGTGAGAGAACCAATGGCCTCGAGGCCTAGAGACCTCACATGTCATGGGGAGTTATCAGCAAGTGCAAATTTATCCCTGTTTGCAAGGTTTGCAGTGGGACTATGGAATGACAGTCAATAAAGCCCTTTAGTTTGTGGGTGCTCCCTCAAGGACCAGACTCCATGCTTGCTCTAGCAGCTGTGCTTTTTTAGCTTCCCACTCACTTACCTTTCTCCCATTGCCTGTGTCCTAGAAGTTCTCTCACTCTGGAGGATTGCAATGGTATCTTAATTTTGCCCCCACTCTGGGACATTTTCCTCTACAGTTTGCCCTATTTCCCAGATGGACCTTAAAAGACCACCAACCATGTCAGTGCATGGAGAACTGCCATGGCCCTAGCTGTTACTCGAGGTCATCTATAATTGGGTCCTTAATTGCCTGAACCCCGTGATGCAGCCAGATCAGTCTGCTCACTATTTGCTGAATCCCTTGTCCTTCCCTGCCTCCATGCTTGTGCTTGTGCATTTATTTCTGTCTGCATTGCTTCTATTTTTAAAAATTCTGCCTATCTTCCAAGGCCTAGACTGAATGCTACATTTTTCATGAAATATAACTGGATTATATTTCCCCTTGGTTCTCCACTTAGAATAATCTACCTTCTACTGCCTTCTAGTTATGTTGTGTCTCCTCTCTTGGATTATAATCTCTTTGAAAGTAGTAACCGTGTCTATTTCATATCCAACCCAACTCCACCCCAGCATCTAGTATGGTGTCTTCCACATATTTACTCACTAAATGTAAGGGAATGAATGAATGAATGAATGAATGATTACATTAAAGTGTGAGAATACTTTGTTGGTTGCCTTTAGAGATATAAAAACTCCAGGGAGGGAAAACATTCTGCTACTAAGGAATTTATATAACCTATGTAAAGAGGCAAAAAGTACACACCAAAAACAGCCTGGGAATGGTTTCACAGGTGCAAAATCCTGCAGCACAAATCAAACACCTAGGTGCTGAGGAGGAATTAGATGTGGTAGCATAAATTAGATGTGTTGTAAGAGTATAACTTTGAATAAGCATTCTCTGTCTCTTACTCTAGGGGCAGAGAACCATCCACATCTCAAGTGGGCTTTCTATTCTCCATGTCCCCACTGCATCTTGAATGCAACAATGGAGATGTGACAGCTGATATTTGTGCCCGCGCACGTGTGTGTATATGTGTGTGTGCGTTTTGATTACAAAATAATTGTATTGACATTTGAGTGTCTGTGCATGAAATGCCATTTTGGCATGTCTTCCATCCCAGAGACTTGTCTTTGTTTATAGGTTCAACCCTAGTTCTAGGGCTCAGTCCCATGATCAGTAGATACTTTCTAGATCACTCCTTTATTCTTTTAATAACCTATATGCACTTTTTGTATTATACCTTTAGTAATATTATGCTCTATGTGGGGTAGATTTCTTCTATAAGAAAGGGAAAATTCTCTTAAAACACTTTTTTGGTTTGCTGGTTTGGTTTGGTTTTTGATCCTTTGAACACAAAGGGCCTTGTGAGGGTCATGTTGCTTCATGTTTCTTGGCCCTTGGCCCTTCTTCTACCTTATTCCTATTGTCTTTGTCTGGTTCCAGGCTCTCTGGAGTAGGACATCACATTTAGACTACCTCCTGTGCCTCCTTACTATTCTTTCAGTCTCTGATCATTCCTGCCAGAGCAAATCATTTTTGGCATATACCCACCTCATTACCCTCTGCCCCTGGCCCTACATAAAAACCTACAAGTGGTGCCTGGTGGCTCAGTCGGTTAAGCATCTGCCTTCGGCTCAGGTCATGATCTCCGGGTCCTGGGATCCAGTCCCACGTTGGGCTCCCTGCTCAGGGAGCACCTTCCTACCACTCCCCTCCCCACCACTCGTGCTCTCTCTCTCTCTCTCTCAAATAAATAAAAAAAACCTACAGAGGCTCCTTGTTGGTTATAGTATGAGGTCCAGCCTCTAAATGTGGCCCAGGCCACATCTCTGCCTCTGCCTGCCTTACCTACATGGGCTCCAGCTTCCCCTACATCAACTCTCCACTCTAGCTGGAGTCCACTGTATGGACACCTTGCCTGTGGGGTCTCTCAAATCCCAGCTACCCACAAAAGCCCAGCTGCAGACTGCCTCTCATCCCCATAGATTCCTGATTATAAGGCATAATTCATGTTACACACATCTGTGCCAAATCATAGGATGGTGTGAATCTGGGGGAGAGTTAGTGTCAAAAATCAAGTGGAAAGCCTCTGCTTTTGGCTTAGTGGAAGTGATAGCAATTCTGGAATTAGCAATTCTGCTCCCCAGCTGAACAGAAAGAGGGGAATGGCTGAATCTCCCATCAAAATGTATCCAGGGGAATTTATTTTAACAAAAAATTTTTTCAGGGGCGCCTGGGTGACTCAGTCGTTAAGTGTCTGCCTTCGGCTCAGGTCATGATCCTGGGGTCCTGGGATCGAGCCCCGCATCAGGCTCCCTGCTCTGCGGGAAGCTTGCTTCTCCCTCTCCCACTCTCCTTGCTTGTGTCCCCTCTCTCACTGTGTCTCTCTCTGTCAAATAAATAAATAAAATCATTAAAAAAAACACACAAAAACCTCTTTAAAAAATTTGTTTAAATAAAAATTATTAAAACTAAATAGTGAAATTAAAGACAGCAGTGCCTTATTTGACAGTTCATGGTGGGATTTGACCCACTCATAATGGGAACCTTCTAGAGTTAAGAAAGTTAGATTTGGATATCTTTAAGAAATCTAGATTTAACTCTTCCTTCTTTCATAACTTTTAGAAAACTCCTGTTGCATATTATACTGCATCGAATTGCTATGATTTTCTGGAAAAGTCAAGGTTCTGATTTATATTGTTTAATAGTTTGTGCTATTTTAATTTTCCTCATTATTTTACTGTGTTTGACTTAGCAGAAGAAAAGATAGAACCATTTTTCCTTTTACAGATACCACTTTGAAACTGATTAACTTGGTAGAGGGCCTTTGAGCTCCAATTTCTTTTCACAAAATTACAAAGCTGATAGATCTTCTCTTTTACCAGGCAGAAAGCAGGTAATACAACTGCCAGTCTGTTGGCCCAGTTCTAGGACACTGCCAAGAGTAGCGTGGGCAGCCAGTCTTTTGTCCAGACCCAGAACAAACCTGTAGAAGACCCAAAAACACTGCACTAAGGGGCTGGAGCAGGTGAGACCACCTGTACCCATCTAATTCATGCCCATCTAACCTGCCACTTCTATGTGAAAAGTCAGAGGGTGAGTTAGAGCATTGATGAAAGAATGGAAGTGGTTCTGGCTCATGCCCGAAGCCCATCATGGAAGAACATCACCATTAAAACTAATGTTACTGGTCCTAGAAATCCAGGATTTACCCCAAGGAATAGAGCTATTTCTGTATTGTCTATGCAAGTTGGGATATTCTTGATCATTTACAGCTGCATATGCCATGACATAAGGGGCTTAATTAAATGCTTCTTCTATGTTCATTACCTGTTTTAAAATCTTTGGTGCGATGAAAATGCCTGCAAGCCTTTAGGACTTTACCTTTGGACTTACAAAAGGATGTGAATTGTGGATTTCATGGTTTGGGAACAGCTCTCTCCATATGGAATGCTATAAGAGATTCCTTACAGAATTACATTGGAGGAAACCTAGCCTCGGGTCCGGAGTGCAGATTCCCTTCCAGCTGCATATCACCCTGACAGTTAATGAGATGTCAACTATGGTTACTTTTCTGTGAGAAAAAATGAGTGAACCAGATCCCAGGAGCATTTCTTTAACTGGGGGTGGGTGGGGGGTGGGGGAGTGGATTAAGAGAAGGCCTATGATGTTTCGAACCATACTTGAGGCTCATTAAAAAACTTCCCATGTTTCTACTTCATGAAATGTATCGGGGAACTTACAGGTATGAAAGATTTCTCACCAGAATATTCTTTGGGCTAAAAATAACTAAAATGTGGATTAAAGCTAAAAGCAATGTCACAATAAATAATAGTTGTAAGTGGAGTAAATCATAAAAATAATGGGAGAAAATCTTGTGAACACATTTTTAAACAGTGATTACAAGAAGCTGACAATTAATACCATTTTCTAAGTGAAAGAAGAAATGGCCAAAATATTTAAAATTGCAAATAGTAGAATTTTGAGTCTGTATTTGCTTTCTAATTGTTTGTGGTATAAATGGAAATATTTATTGCTCAGTTCTTTTGGTAAAACCATCCTTGGCTCTGGGATGTGACTCAATTGATTTTTTTTTTTCTTTTAAAGTGCATTCTCTAATTTTTCTTGAGGAAGTTTTTTTTTTTTTTTTTTTTTAACTTAACTCTTTAAGACCGACATGTAATTAAACCGGATTTCATAGAAAAACTCTTGAGGATTCTTTCCCAGTGCTAAATATTTTGCTACTTGTGTATAAATTATACTTAGCCTCTCTTAATGTGTAGCCTGTACAGAATTACTCTTGCTGTTGATTAATAAGACAATAAGTTAGAAATAAGTGGTGCAAGAAATCTCTACCTGCTACTAGCAGGAATTCAGGAATGTAGAAAGTAATGTCTACTTGATATCCTCTTTGCCGTTTCAGTTAGCTATGACTTCTAGGTAGTACAATTTTTTAAGTTAGAAATGGACTCTTATTTCACTGCTGTTCTCTTACATTATCACAGGCACGTGTTTTCACTCAGCTTCTCAGATTAGCACAAAATAACCTGCATAATTGTTTTTTAGAAATGCATTCTATTTTGATGTTAGTTTTTCTCTTCCCCTTCTGTTTATCCTTGAGAAAACCCCCGGCAATCTCCAATTTGTGTAAGCCAAAGTCATACTGTATAGTAAACACAACTCCTGTCTGAGGGAAGCAGCCCCAGCAGTGGGGGTTATTTTAATGGACATGCTGTATTACTTTAATCTAACCCTTTTACCATCTGTTCTTCCCAGAACAGTGAATGAAAAAAAAAGAACATATTTCATGTTTCAGGGTTACATTAGTAAAAAGTAAGATAAAAGTGATTTAAAAGCATGCATATGTTCTTAGTACAATGTAGTCTGCATCTGTGATGTTTTTTCTCATGGTTCAGACACAAATCAAGAGGAAAGCTGCTCATGCCTGATAGAGTGAAAGTTTTTCATGGAAAACAGGACTTTACCATAAGAGGGTCTCTCTCTATATTTTATAGTTAAAAATGATAAAAACCTCAATGAGCTGCCAGAATAAAAATAGATAACTGTAACATCTATTGTTGGAACATCTGGCATTTTTCCTGAGTTGGGTTATTGCTGCCACATCCAGATGAATGCAGAGCACCTGTCTGGAACATACTGTGGAGGCAGAAATGAACCTCCTGACTGTTACTGAAGGAAGACTATCTGTGGGTGTAATTGTGGTGGAAGAACTTTCCTGGGATGGGAGAATACCACCCAAAGGTGTGTGGAGATAGTTTACTGTAGCGTAGGGCTTAGAGAAAGCGTCCTTAGTGAAAACACGCTTGGGGACCTGGCATCCATTACTGCTTAGAGAGTAGGACACTGTTGTCCTTGGTATCTAAATACACACATCTAGATGAGTCTGGGGAACCGGAAGGAGCAAGGGCTCTGGAATTGAATCTCTCCTCTTAAACTCCAGTCATGTGACCTTGGGCAAATTTTTTGTTTTTTGAGCTTCATTTGCTGCATCTGTAAAGGGATTAATAATACTTTTAAGATGTTAGCATTTAATAAGATAATGTCCGTGGGATCTCAGCACAGTGACTAGTGCATACAAGTATTTGGTAATGGTAGCTATTGTTATGGGTATTAGTTAGCATATGCCAATCATATAGTCAGTTGCCTCTTAATCAGTCATAAACTCCTGTTTACCTTCCCAAGCAACTACAGTGTTGAGAGAGAGAGAGAAAAATGGCTCCCTTCTTTGAACTCCTAAACTATATTGGTTTCCTCTCTATTCAGGCCAATGCCATTTTCTTACTTGTATTAAAGTTATGTTCTGTGCACTGTTTATGTTCTGTTCACTAGTGTGAAGGTGGAGCTGCATTTCTCATTTCACCAGGCATACTGCTCTGCAAATAGTAGGCACTCAATAAATATTAGACTGAATCACAGGATGAATTATTGCAAAAAGTTCCCTTTGGATGCATATTAAGCCCCAGCTGATGGTTTAAACCTGTAACCAGATGAGATATCGGTCTCTTCTAGAAGGGATGATTCTTTCGTGAACTGAATCCCAAAGGGGAGCTGGGATACATGGATGCCATTGACATCCATTTCTGGCAGTCATCCAAGCTCTTTGACTGCCAGCTTTAGCCCAACTTTGGTGGGTGGCATTTGGTTTCATATTTCGTGAGAACAAGGGCATCTTTCATCTGACCTACTTTTTAATTTGCCAACATGAATGCCTTTTTTGAAAATTAAATTTTATTTTTTTAATTTTTTATTTATTTATTTTTTAAAGATTTTATTTATTTATTTGACAGAGAGAGAGAGCACAAGCCGGGGGAGCAGCAGGCAGAGGGAGAAGGAGAAGCAGACTCTCCGCTGAGCAGGGAGCCCGATGTGCGGCTCGATCCCAGGACCCTGGGATCATGACCCGAGCTGAAGGCAGATGCTTAATGACTGAGCCACCCAGGCGCCCCTGTGGTCTTTTTTTCAAGTTGACTTTACTTATTTTATACTGAGAGTGGTTTCTTAGTCTCCTTGCATCTTCTCTAGGTTTTTTTTTTTTGTACATAAGTGGTATTGATGTGTTGTTCTTTGATGCATAGACAGAAAGACATAAAAAAAGAATGATTTTAAGCAAGGGAGTGGCATGATTAGATAATAGTGCCAGAAAGATCTGTGAGGTGGCTAGGTTCTGGGAATACCCAGTGTTAGGGCAGTTTGGGGGTTCCTGGGATTCATTTGGTTTTCCTCTGACAGAAAGTAGAGTGGTGGTTTCCAGGGGCTAGAGGGAGGGGAGAATGAGGAGTCATTGTTTGATGGGTATAGAGTTTCAGTTTTGCAGGACACAGTGTTCTGGAGGTCGATGGTGCTGATGGTTGCACAGGAATGTGAATGTGCTGTCACTGAAATGTACACTTAAAAATGGGTAAGACTGAAAATTTTATGTGCATTTTACCACAGTTAAAAATAACTTAAAAAAAAAAAAAAGAGCACAATAACAAAGAGGACCAGACGGGCACCTGGGTGGCTCAGTCTGTTAAGCATCCAACTCTTGGTTTTGGCGCAGGTCACGATCTCAGGGTCGTGGGATCAAACCCTGAGCTCAGCTCTGAGTCTGTCTGAGATTCTCTCTCTCCCTCTCCCTCTGCCTTTCCTGCTCATGCTTTCTCTCTCTCAAATAAATAAATAAATCTTAGAAAAAAAGAGGACCAGGAAGTGGAAAAAAAGATACTGTTCTAGACATTCATGTGTAGGTTTTTGTATGAATATAATTTTCCTTTATCTGGAAAAATGTCCAGGATTGCATATGGTAGTTGTATGTTTAGTTTTTTTTTAGAAGCTGCCAGACTGTTTTCCAAGGCAGCTGTACCATTTAACATTCCCACCAGCAATGTATGGATGATCCAGTTTTCCTGCATCTTTGTCAGCACTTGTTGTTGTCACTATTTTTAATTTTAGCCAGTCTAATAGGTATATGGTGATATTTCATTGCGGTTTTAATTTGCGTCTCCCTAATTGCTAATGATGTTGAACATCTTTTCATGTGATTGTCATCCGTATATCTATTTGGTGAAATGTCTCTTCATGCCTTTTGCCCCTTTTTTTATTGAGTTTCGAGAGTTCTTTATATATTCTAGATTCTAGTCCTTTTGTTGGATATGTGGTTTTGAAATGTTTTCTCCTGGTCTGTAGCTTGTCTTTTCATCCTCTTAACAGAATCTTTAACAAAGCAAAAGTTTTCAATTTTGATCAAGTTCAATTTATCAAAAAATGTTTAATGCATTGTGTTTTGGTATCAAGTCTAAAAAATCTTTACCTAGTCCCAGATTTTAAAGATTTTCTTTTTTTATTTTCTAAAAGTTTTACAATTTTATATTTATATTTTTAATTTAAGTCTTTTATATATTTATATTTTATATTTAAGTCTGTGATCCATTTGAGTTAATTTTTATATAAGGTATGAGACCTGGGTTGAGGTTCATTTTATTTTTGCCTGTAGATGTCCAATTATTTCAGCAAACTTTTTTTTTTTAAGATTTTATTTATTTATTTGACAGAGAGAGGCACAGCGAGAGAGGGAACACAAGCAGGGGGAGTGGGAGAGGGAGAAGCAGGCTTCCTGCCGAGCAGGGACCCCAATGTGGGCCTCGATCCCAGGACTCTGGGATCATGACCTGAGCCGAAGGCAGACGCTTAATGACTGAGCCACCCAGGTGCCCCTATTTCAGCAACCATTTATTGAGAAGTCCGTCTTTCCTTTCGTGAATCGTTTTTGCACCTTTGTAAAAAATCAGTTGGGCATATTTGTATGGGTTCCTTTATGGGTTCTCTATTCTGTTTTGTTGATCTATACATGTACTTCTCCATCAATACCACACAGTTATGATGGTAAGTCTTGAAGTTGGGTAGACAGATTCTCTCTCACTATATTCTTTTTTTTCAAATTGTTCTAAAAATTCTAGTTCCTTTACCTTCTACATAAACACTATGCATATATTGAAACTTTTCTATCTTCTTTCAACCACTTTGACCTTTTAATTTTTTCTATCCAATTTTTTTTTAAAGATTTTATTTATTTATTTGACAGAGAGAGACACAGTGAGAGAGGGAACACAAGCAAGGGGAGTGGGAGAGGGAGAAGCAGGCTTCCCGTGGAGCAGGGAGCCCGATGCAGGGCTCGATCCCAGGACCCTGAGATCATGACCCGAGCCTAAGGCAGACGCTTAATGACTGGGCCACCCAGGCACCCCTCTCTATCCAATTTTTGTATCCTTACATGTTTTCCAGCTTATCTTCAATTTCCCTCATTAAATGTTCATTCAAATCTGTACCCTTTTCACAACTTGTAACTTATTCTTCACTTATTCAATTTCTGTGAGTTTGGTCAGTTTTCACTGCATTTTTTCCTGTTTTGTTGTTGTTGGGTGGGGTTTTTGGGTCCATTTCTTAGTTTTAAAACTTCTGGTTCTGAGTGTGTGCACCCAGGTATGTTGTGTGTGCTTGTTGAAGGTACTTATTTTAGGTTGGTGTGTTGTCTTAAAACTTTCCTTTGTGAAGTAGTTGCTTATTTGATGAAAATTTTTATCAGCTGAGATGATCGTATTTCCATTTCATTTTTTTTTTCCTACAGGAGTTTTATAGCGAGTTTAATTTTTTCCCCTATTCCTTAGCATTTCATGGGTTGGGTTACTATTTAAAGAGCACCCTCTCTTGTCAATTTTGTGAAATACGGTTGTGTAAATGGATGACAATGGTGGTAGAGAGGGGGTAGAGAGGAAAGAAGGGGTTCACCTGTCTTTTGTTTTTCTTTCCTGTCTTTTGGATCCTTAGTTTCCCCCTTTTCCTTCTTTCCTTTCATGCTCTCTTTTCTATGGACACAACCCATTCTCGATTTACATTTTTCTCTTATGAAAATGACTCTTGTCCCATGCTGCTACCTTACATTTTGCTTGATTTTAAGCCTTTTCCTTGTGGCCAGTGTCGTGAACTACCAGACACTGACTTCTGTTCTTATTTTGGCACTTACTTGTGGTGTATTTTTTTCTTTCTGTGGACAATTTTGTCTGTTTTGCCTTTGTCCTAAACTTTTCTCTCTCTCTCTCTCTCAGACTTCTCTCTCTCTCTCCTCTCTGTCTCTGTCTCTCTCTTGGAGTCTCTTATACCTGCCCTTACCCTACTCTCTGGACCCACAGGTTCATAGTGTTTGCTGTTTGACTTTTTATTTTTATTTTTCATAAATTGAAATTTAGCATACTCTCTACCTCCCAGTAATGCCAATAGCATGGGTCATGGGTGATTCCATTTGTGCTCTTTGTTCTAGGGTTAGGATTTGTGAAGAGGTACAGATTCAAATGGCTGCCATTATCCTGCCAGAAGCCTCTAGAATATAATAATTTATTGACCAAAAGACATCATGTAGTCCCTATAAAACTTGTGCTGTAAGGGGACACTTGGGGAAAAATTTACATAATAGTAAAATAAAACTTACATAACAACTTTCTTTTTATAACCATGACAATAAACATTCTTGGACTTGGATTATAGTTCTAAATAATTTATCTCCTTTAAATCAATGAAATATAAAGGCAGGCATAGGAATCCTATGTTTCAACACTAGAAATGATACCAAATAATGATTCTATCGTATAGAATTTTAAAGCTGAAAGAAAAGTTAGAGAGCATCTAATCTAATCCAATGTATCATTCTATAGGTGAGGCTAAGAAAGGTAAAGTAATGTGCCCAAGGTTACCCTGAGAGTTACTAGAAGGGGTGGACCTGGAACCAGGTTCTCTTGGCTTCCTGTCCCTATTTCCTCTTCTGTTAAATGGCCCCCATTCTGGTTTGGCCTTTGGTAGGTTAAGTACCATCACGACCCTTTTCCTGTTGGTACAAAAGAAATTAAATCACTTGCCCAAGATTGTTTATGTAGTAAGCAGCAAAGGTAGGTGTGAGGAAGACCAGGAGCCTTCTTATGCAGCAGTCACTGATTGTATGGCACGGTCTGCATGTATCAGCTGCCCGCCTTCCCTTCTGCTCTCTCTCTTGCCTCTAAGACTTGATGAACACCTGAAATTTTTCAGATCAATGTATGGATCTATAGGGTTCTCAACAGAGTTTACATCCAGTGCAATTTATTTTAAAGAGGTGAATGTGGCTCAGAGGATTGACGGTACACACAGGTGCAAGTTTACAGGTCTTGAAAAACAAAGGTTTGCATCTAGGCTTTTCCTCTGTACCAATCTTCTTGGTCTAACTCAACCACCCAACTTCTGCCTGCTTTAAGGGCAGTGTGCTTGCTGTTATAGTTTCCTGACTATTGACAAGAGGCTTATCCATCAAATTCTTTGGGTGCTCTTGAAACGTGTACCTCATGTCTGCCAGGGTTGCCTTGTGTTGAATTTTCTTTGTGAGCCAAGGACAGAATGTTCTTCTCTGCTGCACCAATAGCACTTCCCCATACACACTCAGGGAAAGCTTTTTCACTCTCAACAGGCTCAAAAGTCTTGACTGGAGTACTTCAGAAATAGGCCTGGTTTATACTTTTATCAAAACAAGCAGAGCCTGGGCAATTCCTGGCTTGGAAGAGCACTGATGATCTGAAATTCTCCTAGGCAGGTGCACAAATGGTGTTACCAAAGGGCAAGTGTATAGCACTCTGATCCCCCCTCGATAAGGAAGGGGGTGCCAACGTTCACTTGGTGAGAGTGAAGGTGGTGTCTTATAAAATGAGAGGCTGGTGTTCACGGGGAGAAAAGGCCGATGGCATGTGGAGGTGTGATGTAGGGAAATGGCACTCGGGATACGTTATGGTGCTCATCTTACAGTTCTGCAGGGAGAGAATTTGCATTTACTATTTTTTTTTTTGGTGGAATATACTGATAGTCCATATGTACATTTGGAAAATAATTAAAGTAATAATGAGATATGGTAACAGAAAGATCTCGGCTTGGAATTTGTGTAGAACTCCTTCCTGAACATGCTATGTTATTGGCATACTTTGGAGTTCCCCCAGAGGCACCTCTGCACCTCATCTCTCTGGCTCTAAGAGCCCCTAGATAGAGCTGCCTGAATTTCTCCTGGGCCCCCCACAGCACCACCAGCACCATCCCTCTTTCTTCTGGGATAAGAAAGAAAATGTAATGGACTCATATTTTGGTTCCAGAGACTGTATTTTGGTCCCTGCCGCTTTTCTGGAAATGTCTCTAACACTGGATCCTTTTTTTCTCTCTCCGCTCTTCCTTAACAGTGTTTTCTCTTGAGTGTAAAATCAAGGTTGGAGTGCAGGCTTTGAGCCAGATAGACTGCGGGGTAGCCATACCATCTTATTAAAACTCTCAGTGATGCAGTTTCCCCATCTGTAAAATGGAGATATGTTACAGTCCAGGGGGTTGTGAGGATTCAGTGATATATGTACCATGGTTAGCAACTGCCAGACACACTGTAAGTTCTCAATAAATGGCATCTGTGATTATCATAGCAGGTAATCTCTGTATGGTACCTAGACTTGTCTTAGTTAGCTAACCAAAAACTGATAGAAATTATATTACTAATTTGAGTGGCTCGTGAGGAACTTCAAACCGAGCATACCTCCTAGGGAGGTCTGCTAAACCTTTTGCGTTTTCTTTCAACACCAGATCAAATAACTCTGGCAACAGGTGAGCAGCGTGATTCCAGCAAGGCACATTGTTGCCTGCAGCTGTTTTGTCCTATGAGCCTGTGCATACTTGAAGTTTTACTTTGGGAAGCAAGAAAGGCCTCCTAGTGAGTAGGTTCAGCCTATATGGGCAAGTCTTTTTAACCATTGTATTGCCATTGAATTAGTTAAGCCTTTATTAACATGGCCCTCAGAGAGTTACCAGTCTAGTATAAAGAGTGAAGATGTAGCACTTTGGGCCTTAAACCTTATTTTTGTCTTGTTTTTAAATTAAGAAAAAGAAATCTGAACAGCAAATTGGAATAAAATATAGAGCTTTCTTGGACTCTCCTTTTGGCAATACCCTGTGGGTAGTGATGGAGGACTTGGGTTTGAATCTTGCCTCTGCCGCCTGCTCACCTTGAGCAGATAATTTTCTCTCTTGGGCCTTAGTTTCTCTCTTCATGCAATGGGTTACTAATCTCTTCATTAAAGGGTTGATAGAGGAACTACGTGAAGTCACTCACGTGAAGCGCTTCTGCAGCCTGCTATTTAGTTCCTCCATCTCTGGTATCATGTTTACCTCCTTTCAGCAGCCAAAAGGATTTTCTTTTGAGGCACCATGACTGATTAAGTGGTTCCAAGTCAGGGGTGCCCAGCGTGGTGCTAGAGTTTATAGAGCTTATTTTGGTGCCTTAAAGCTCACGTGACTGTCGTGGTGCTTTTTTTGTTGTTGTTGTTAAATGTACTTTTCTCACTCTCTTGGTTTCAGTATTCGGGATTCCACACGGAAAGATCTGAATCTGATCACGACAGCCAGTGGGGTGGAAGTCCCCTGACCGACACAGCCTCTCCGCAGCTCCTGGACCCCGCGGAGAGACCCGGCTCTCAGCATGACGCGTCGTGCGCCTATAGACAGTTCTCTGACCGCAGCTCTCTGTGCTATGGCTTTGCGCTGGACCATTCCAGGCTGGTGGAGGAGAGGCACTTCCACACCCAGGCCTGCGAGGGCGGCCGGTGTGAGGCAGGCAGGTACTTCCTGGGAACGCCGCAGGCCGGGAGGGAGCCCTGGTGGGGCTCTCGCGCAGCCTTGCCCCTGACCAAGTCTTCCCCAGAAAGCAGAGAAGCCTATGAAAACAGCATGCCTCACATCGCTTCCGTCCACAGGATCCACGGTAAGGGCAGTTGAAATGAGTCCTGAGCTGGCAGCATTGGGCCCCTGGGCAGGTCTTTAAGATTCTAGGTTTGACACTGGAGGGACCAAGCCAGTGGTTTTCTCCTTTGAATTGACAAATCAGGAACTGATTGTAAAATCACACCAGTGGGATTTTACAAACCACATCCACTCTTTTTAAGTGTATTAATTTTGCTCATGCTTGCCACATGCATTTATTTTTGACATGTGAGTAAAAATGATTCCCATTGTAAACATCATAAAAAGTAAAGAAATTAAGTCAAAGTCAATTGTTGAGTAAGTCTATTGAACTTGTAATATGTATGCATTTAAATTTCTTGTGCATGATTTTCTTCTGTATTCTGATGGTTCAAAAGTGGACCTCTGTAGTTTTGGGGCTCTTTTAGTAATGCTTCTCAATGAGGGCCCCACTGACCTGCTGGGGAGTCCAGGCTTTGCTTTATGGTCTATCACTCACTTCATAGGTGGTTTAACCCTCGTGGTCCTCTGGGCATTAAATACTGGTAACCACCCCCTTCCCCCATTATTATGACAACCCACAATGTCTTCTGTGGGTGAAAGATGGAGTGATATATAGAACCCATGGAAATTTTCACCTTGGGATTATTATACAGTTCTATGACCACATAGAAACGGGCACTGTGGTTGAAGCCTTTAGTCCAGTAATGCTCTTATTTGTTCATTTCAAAGTAAACTGGTGAAGGAGAGCCCGTTCTGTCCATTCCAGGCTTGGGTCCGGGCAGGTCTCTGACACCCTCCCTGTTTCATTAAAAGTCAGTGACATTAAGATTGCTCGAACAGGGTGATATTACTCTTCTTGCTGGATCTTTAGGGTGGGAAATGGGCTAGACAATGTTGTACTCATCCATGGTCTCTGTCAGATACCACCCAGGCACTGACGGCCTTCCACGAAGGATTTTAATTTGTTTCTGTTTTTGCTTTTTATTTTTCTACTTTTGCTTTGAGTTTCTTCAGTATGGTAGACTGGTAATGGAAACCCAGGGCAAAGGGCAATTGCTTGCCAAAGAATGGAGTGAAGCGAAAATCCTGGCTTAACCTACACGGTCTGGAAGAAAATATTAGAAATAAAATAAGAAGAAAGAGAAAAAGGAAAGCAATGAATAGTGTGATCCAGGGCTTCTCTTCTGCATTAAGCAGTTTACAGCTTTCATATGTCCCTTCCTGCTTTTCCTTTCCCTTTTTATATTGACTTCACACTGCTTTAAGAATAATATAGCTTATGGAATATTTTGGATGCATTGTTCCTCTGTATTAGATCTCTCTCCTGGGTTCAGAACAGATTGTTATTAACATTTTAAGTATTTATTTATTCTCCACCTTCAGAAACTAAGATACCAGAATTACCACATGAGTATATGTAAAACTGAGATTTATATCTCTAGATTTGAGGAGACAGTATTTATATTTTTGATTGGGACAAGATATATATATCCATGCATACATATACATATATATGTATTTATGAATATATATATATTGAACCCTCAAGTAGTTTTAAAACTAACACTAGAGCTTTATTGTAATTCTACTTACGATACACTTAATAATTTTAACATTTTAGATGATTTATTTGGAATTGGGAAAGTAGTCCAGTCTCCATCATTGTCTTCCTGAAACCCAATGGAAGGCATTTTCAAAGCATCAGTTTAATGTAACATTTCTCTAGAAAGTATCATAAACCAAATGCTATGCATTTTTCTTTTATTATTATTTACAGTCAGACAGATCCAACTCTATGCATACACGGAGAAGTATAAACACTCTACCATTTTGTTAATTGGCATCCAGGACCTACGGGCAAGGTTTACCTTCTAAAAAACTTGGGATAAACTTCATCTGCACTTAAAAGCCACTGAAAACTAGGAATGCCAGTACGATACATTGACGCTTTGTCATGTGAGCCTGTGTCTGTTTCAAATATTGGTGCATACATTTAAAAATGAAAGATAAATGTTTCTTTTAATAGGAAAAAGAAACACACTTACAGTTTTGGGGATGAATTTTGAGACCACTTACTTTTTACTTTTTCTAATTTCTAGGGCGAGGTCACTGGGATGAAGATAGTGTGGTCAGTTCTCCAGACCCCGGGTCTGCCAGCGAATCAGGTGACCGATACCGCACTGAGCAGTATCAAAGTAGCCCACACGAGCCTAGCAAAATTGAAACTCTGATAAGAGCCACCCAGCAGATGATTAAAGAAGAAGAGAACAGATTGCAGCTAAGGAAAGCCCCCCCAGACCAACTGGCTTCCATTAATGGAGCTGGGAAAAAACACTCCCTCTGTTTTGCAAACTACCAACAGCCCCCGCCAACAGGGGATGTCTGCCACAGTTCGGCTCTTGCCAACACTTCACCATGTGACCACATCCAGCAGAGAGAGGGAAAGATGCTGAGCCCCCATGAAAATGACTATGACAACAGTCCCACTGCACTGTCTCGAATAAGTAGTCCCAATTCGGATCGCATTTCAAAATCCAGTTTGATCCTAGCTAAAGACTATCTACATTCGGATATGTCTCCACATCAGACAGCGGGAGACCATCCTGCCGTCTCTCCAAACTGCTTTGGTTCTCACCGGCAGTATTTTGATAAGCATGCTTACACATTAACTGGATATGCCCTGGAGCACTTATATGACAGTGAAACCATTAGAAACTATTCCTTGGGCTGTAATGGCTCACACTTTGATGTAACTTCCCATCTAAGGATGCAGCCAGACCCGGCACAAGGACACAAGGGAACATCTGTTATAATAACCAATGGAAGCTGATGTTTTTCTAAAATATTTTGTTCTTTAAGGATCTCTGAAACATATTTATAGTTTAATGCCCCATTACCAGCATTTACTATGCCACAGATGGTTAGAGAGGATAATTTAAGTTACTGGATATTTGACATGTGTTCCTGCAAAATCAAAGAGCACTAGCCTTCAGGGTTACACACAGACAATGGAGTTAAAATGAATACATAAATTGCCCATCTAATTATATGGAACCAGAATAGATAAATTTTGAATTGAAAAGTACTCTTGTAGATTAAGTGAGCATATATACCACATGAAAGGACTGGTAGAAGACAGTATTGCATTGTGATGTAAACCTCATACACACAGACCACTTATCCACAAACGGCTATGTACACTTTACATGCAGAAATGTCGACTATATACCTTAAATACAACCCACAAATGGGTAAGTTTTCTTAACCCTAGCACATTAAGCTTATTAAAGAAATTTCCATTCCTAAAATAACTAAGAAAGAGAGAGATACATCTTGTAAACTGGTTTCTTCGTTGTGATTTCAACCAGTCAGCTCATTTGGTTCAGGCATAAATTAGGGAAATGGTTCTGGCATGGTACAAGAATGAGTTTCCACCTGGTATCCATTTTAAGCAATCAGGAAGTGGTGATTTTTCACTTTATTTTTGAGTTAGACAAGGAACAGGATCACACTGACATAGCAGTAAGGGTTTTCTGAGTAAAAGGACTGAGATGTTGGGACACACATCAAAAATCTGGCATGCCCAATTGGAAATAGTTTAGTAAAGATGGAAAGGCCAGAGACAGAGAGAAATGAAATGATATCTCAACACAAACAATTTAAGCCTCCGAATATGTAATCAACATATTTCGGGCTATAAAACCAACCAAATTAAAAACTCAAACCGATTCACCAAGAAAAAAGGCTGCTAAGTGCAAGAAAGAACTAAGGAAAGCCAATGGAGGGCTATTTGGCAGCAGTGTAAGTGAGAACATTTCAGAGCACAGATGTGCAAATGCGACAACATGTGGAAAGCCTCAGGAGAGAGCCTAAGATAAAAGCTCGGGCTGATGGACAAGTGGTTAAAAGGGTAAGAGTTACTTCAACTGAAGGAACACGCAAAGCGCTCGTTCTCCTTATTGTCTGTGAATGACAAAAACAACAAACTTGGTCTTAAGTTCGGGTGATAACGGTAGAAAAACCAGCAGACTAGAAAGCAAGGTCTCTGGGTTCCAGTCCTGACCCCGCCTATAACTTAGTTTGGGAATATCACCGTGCCTGGGCCCTAGTTTCTTTGTCTGTATGGCCGTTCTGACTTGCCATGGTTCTGTGGATCATCGGTGCGACAGAACTACACTTGTTAACGAGTTAACTCTCTGCCGTCAGTTGTCAAGACCGATCCTTCTGGCTTGTCTGCACTCCTGCAGAGGTCCAGGTCCTTTGTAACTTCAGCAGGTGCATGGGCTCTTTTAGGCATGTGTAGTTACAGTCAACTTTCTGGTCCAGCCAGAATGTAGATGGTAGAAACTGATGAGGGAGTAGGAAAATGAGGACAATTTATTTCATGCACTAGTCTCTAGTAATCAAAGCAAAGTGACACAAATGATTAGAGAAGTTTCTTAGGCAGTCTTTTCTAGGCGCCCCATGCCTGCAACTCTTGCCATCTGCAAGGAGGGGAATGTTTTGGAAGAAACGGACTCATGATTTTCAAGACAGAACATGACACTGACACTCAGGGATTAGAACTCTAGTTGCATCACTTAACAGTTATTTGGCAGTTTATAGGCAGGTAACAATCTGAATGATGATAGTCTGAGAGATGAAGAGGGGGCCGTTTGTATATGACAAAAGAGGTGACATGAAATTAAGTATTTCTTGGGTATGACATAGCGACATTTGTGTCATAAATGGAAAAAGTGCAAGTGAGAAAGTTAGTAGTTATCATATATACTTTCAAAAAAGTTCAAAGAACAAGAAAAACTACATGTTAAACCACAGAAGCAAAAGTGTTCAGTGACTTTGAGAAAAATACTCATTAAAAACCCCTGGAATACTTAAAATAGATTTTTGATCAATTTGAAACACAAAGTCAGGTTTTAGGAATGCTAAACTTTTTGGGGAATTCTGTAGGTGGGTTAATGGTTCAAAGACACAAACATCTGAAGAATATGGTGTATTTTGGAAAGGAAATCTATACAGATGGGTTTTACTGATGGATATACATCCTACCAAAAATGTCAGGGACAGATGCTATAAAATAAATAGAATCTTCAGAATCAAGGAAAAGGAACTGATATGAAAGAAAAGAATGCCATTGAAGAGACTTCAGTGAAATCTTAAAATGGCAGATAGTTAATTGGCAAAAAATAAATTATGAACTCTACAAATAAGGGGTAATCAGAAGAAATAAAGCCTTGTAAGGTGGTATGACCAATATTTTTAAGTGAAGACAGAAGTAACTACATTACATCCTAATTAAAAATTTTGGTAGGCTGACCCCAGTTTTAAATACAAACCATTTATTTAATTTACATGTCAATAATTTTATAGTGGCAGATTTATTACATTACATATAATGCCTTACAGGCCCACAGTATTATAAGCTTACATTTTTGGCAATGTGGCATGATTATTACAAAATGCCCCAAAAATAAGATGAGACAGTTTATGACAAAGTACCTTTTTAATATGCACAAAAATGTATTAAAATGTATTTATAATCTACATTATCTTGTTCTGTCCAGGAACATATTTCCTCATAATGAAGATGTCATCTGTGTCTTTTTAAAATATGGGATGTAAAATGCGCATGTTACCAATAACTTAAAGTTAAATTGGCTTTAGTTTTAATCCTTGATTTCCATAACTTTGCTAAATGTTGAGAATCATGATACTAGATTGAAATAGAGAAGTATGATTTTTATATCACATTGGGGATTCATAAAAATGTGCTATATCCAATTGCTAGTATAATATGTAGCAATTCATTAGATGATACAAAGTTCATGCTTTCTAGTAATAGTAAGAATATCTTTATTGCCCATTTACCTACCTGTCATACCTAATTTACCAATTTGGATGACCAAATAAAAAAATAAATATTTCCCCAATGTTCCTTGAGAAAATTCTATTAAAACTATTGAGAATATACAGATTTGATGTATTATTTTTGGGTGCATACTATTAATGTCCTAATCACTACAGGTCGGACATTTAGGTGTCCTTCAGTTTCACAAGTCTTTTGACATACTATGCTGAATATAATGGGCTAGCTTTTCTAAACTGTAATTGCCTGATCTAGGATAATATGATGCAGTGCTGATGTGACATTCAAAATGAGACAGGATGCAATAAGTAATTAGCTTTCAGCGTTTATACAGAAAACCCACTCATTCTCTCTTGATTATATTTTATAGGGCTAGAATATTTCCATTGGGCACTATTCTTAATTCTCTCTACGCCCTGCTGCCACATGGTGCCTTTGGGCAGAGAATCCCACTTAAAATAAGCTTTAATGGGATCTTCCAGAAAAGGATAATATGCTCCATTTTCTTTTCTTTTTTAATTGGGGGATAAGGATCTATCCAATAAAAGATCATTTGGAAAATATGCATAGTTATCTTAAAATAAAATGAAAGGCTTTTTACCCCACAAGACCTAGACCAAATAAGTTTGCTAGAAGACACTGCAGCTAAAGAGACATTCTGAAGACAGGTATGTTTTTTATAGCTCTCTCTGCCTCTCAAGAGCAGGATGTTACTAAGATATTCAGTACACTTCTATTAGTACTAGTAGTATTTGGAAGTGACAGAGTGAATGCCGATATTTGGAAAACGGAGGGTTTGGTTATCTGGGGGTTACTTACCTTGCCCAGTGGAATAGCTTCCACTTTAATATACTTTCTTTGATTTAAACAAGTTTGAATGCCCAGATTTGGTTCTTCAGTTCATTCAAACCATAGAACATAGATCGACATTCTATTTACTGAATGATTTAAAGAATGTAAATTCAATGGCTCTCCAAATAAGTGATTCAACTTTCACGTAAATGTCAGTTTTTGTGAATAGGGATCTGACTCTAAGACAGCAGAAGCTACTGGTTAGTTCTTACTGGGACATGCATTGTGGATAAAAGATCATTCTAAACTTTAAATGAATGACAGAACAACTATGGATACATGCAAAGGGTATCTTACGTAGAAAATGTTCTTGGGGGAAATTACCATGTGGTGCTCATTTCTTGTGCCCAAGAGTTGTACGGGTAGTGCTTAACTCAAAAAGTGATATTGTGCTCATATTCAAATAGGGGTTTGTTCAGAGTTCCTTCTCTAGGGCTGTACGCAGAGAGGCTATATGTGTGTGTGTGTGTACACACACACACACAGTTGTAAAGCAAGTAACAAGATTTTGTTCCGCTGTGCTCCTTAAAAACCGATGGTTCACACAAGAAATCCTAATACTTTTGAACCAAACACTTATAATTTTATTTATTGCAATTTTGCTGCATGGGACTTTGCTTTCATATACCTATACAGTGGAGAGTTTGTCCTAATTTGCTGATCTGGAACACATTTAATCACAGTTGAATTTACACCAACAACCCTGGTGTGTTTACATTTCAAAAGAAATGAAATCGGCGTGGAAAAATTTTTAGAAGTACTGTAGCTTTTTTCCGTTTTTTTCCAAAGGGAAATATTTCAAAAAGTGAAACTTATGAGTAGGCATTTCAAAAAAGATAAAAATATTTTATGTTTGTTTTTTGACTGACATGCTATAAAAAGGATTATATTTGTGAAAGAAGATACTGATTGCCAATATTTCAAATACCATCTTGCAATGTATAGTTTTTAGTGACATCGTAGTATAAATCTGTAATTTGAACTTTTCCTTTGGAATGTAAAGTAGAAGATACTAGCTATGTCAATGATATCTTGCAAAGTGTTCCCATTTATAATTATTTATATTGTAAATAGCTTTCTGAAGTAAATTTGAAGTTAATGTGCATAAAATGTATTTATTATGTGAGGAATTTTTTTGGTTTAAAATATAGTTACCAATATGCAGTTTGAGTCTGAATTATTCATTGAATGAAAAGTTTCTATCGGACAAAACAGACTGTCCACTAGAAGACTGGAACTGTAAAGAAATAAGAACCATTTTAGCTCTAGATTGTGTTGGAATAGGTAACACACACACATACACACACACTTTGAGGGACCTAGCAATAGAAGCTTACGCATATACACAGTTAATATTAAGTAATCGGTCTGATTTTCATTAGATACTAGAAAATGGTTTCTCAATTTAGAACATCTTAGGGAGGACTCCTTTGATCTCCTCTTTGCTAAAATAAAGCAAGAAATGTAAAAGTACAGATTACATTTTTAATGCCCAAGGGAAAAGAAAACTTATAATACGAGATTTTTAAATTTGCTGTCATTCAAAAACACTTTAAAAAACACATCTTGAATTATTTATTTATTTATTTTTAAGATTTTTTAAAAAATTTATTTGAGAGGGCGAGAGAGAGAGAGAGAGAGAGCAGGAGTACACGGGAGGAGCAGAGGGAGAGGGAGAAGCAGACTCCCTGCTGAGCAGAGAGCCTGGACTCGAGGCTTGATCTCAGCACCCCAGGATCATGGCCGAAGGCAGACATGCAACCCACTGAGCTACCCAGGTGCCCCACATCTTGAATAATTTAGATTTTGGAATCCAAAGTAGTTTTTAAATCTAGAATTAGTAATTTAGGTCAAACAGAAATAGATTTCTGGGTAGTTCATAGCATCAAACATGTGGGTTTTTTTTCTTCCTTCAGGGTTTTTTGATATACCTTCATGTATTCTAGAAATTGTCAACCATTAGCCAATTTGACAAACTTACACAATATATTTTTAATTCAATGGAAATGGTTGTATTTCATAAAGCTTTTTTGATAAAGCTGCCCCAAATATCATTACCATTAATATTATAGCATTTATCAGATATTTTTTCACATGATTTTGTAAATAATTGTTTTAGTGCTTTAGTTTCTGAAAGTAAAATTGTTTTCACCACTTCATACTTCACAGTAACTGCCCTTTCAATTTAATCTACAACATTTATGGAATACCTATATATTCCTCAAATGGGATAGACACCAAAAATCTTCCTCATTGTAGGACGTTATAAAAAAGCACATAGGGAGGGTTCTTGATTTTCCCTTTGTGCTTTGAAAGTGTAAATTCTTTAGATAATCATAAAAATGACGAACATTTATTGAGTTGCCAAGTAACAGGCACTGAACCAGGCACTGCCACTGAAGGAAATACCAATATGCTCCATTTCACTAATGAGGAAAGTGAGACTCAGAGTCGTTAAGTAACTTAGTGACACAGCCAACCATGGTGGAGATGAAATTTGAACCCAGCCAGGTTTACTCCAAAACTTTACCTTACTTCATTCTGCTTTCTTTATGTAATTAAAAAAATAAATAAATAAAACAGTGTCTGCATGGCGGTCACATAAAGCAGATCACTCCATTCAGTCAAGGGCAGCTCCAGTAGCCCCATGTATGGTCTCAGGGCCAAGGATGCTGTTTCTCCCTTATTCCATGGACACATGATGGCCAGCCTGAGGGAGACAGAGGCCAGGTCCACTACCCCCTTACATAATATTTTGCTTCCTGCCAGATGAACATTCTGATGTTTCTTTAATATGAACATGATACCAAGAACAGTCTATGGCACAATTAATTACAGGTAGAGTATCTTAACAGGATCCCTATTATTTGAAAAATTTTTTTGAGGCTTCTCAATAAAATACGAGTGGTTTAAGTTGTAATTGAAAACTATACTTAAAAAAAGCTATAAATTTTTTACCCAACGTTTTCAGGATATGCGCCAAAGCAAGTATTGCTTTTTCGTAATTGTCATTAAATACTCTGCTTTATAAAACTTTCCTTCCTCTTTGCAGAAAGCCCAGTCAAAGCCCACACCACCGAGAACAGATGTGTCAACACTGCCTGTATTATTCAAGGGCCTGGTTTCGAGGGTACTTTGAGAGTAGCGCTTACTGGGCTGGTGCAAACTACCACATTATGGGATTTCCTCATATGAAGGAAACCGCTCAAAATTTATCTGACAGGAAGGCTGCCCCTATGATGATTCCTATAAGACGTCTTTAACAACAGCAGGAGGCTGCTGGGATCTCGCTGCCCTGGGAACTGTGGTAACTCCTGGGTGCATGCAGCCCAGGCAGGCTGTTCAGCCACCCCTGGCCCTTGGCATCTGCCTCACAGTGTCAGGAGGGTGGATCCTTTGTAGCACTTCTTGGCCTTTTCATAATTATGCTTTATAACTTAACATGTGCTGTATCTACCGATGGAATTAGATCCAGGGTGGGAGAAATGTAAAACAGCCCCCGCTTTGGGAGTTTGTAAATAATCTTTGCTTTGTTCAGCTTCCCCCAGGTCAGGCTCCTGTGTGGGGAGTGATTCCATATGGGAATCTTACTTGAGTGCCATCTAAGTAAACCTTAAAGGAAATCTTGGCAGTATCTCCTGAGCCATAAGGAAATCATTCTCAGTTTCTGGTGAGGATTTTCTGACAGCTTTGTGTAGTATATATATATTTTTAAAAAGCTGAACCCAAGGAGTCTTTTTATAGGTAAAGTCTCCGGAGTTCACTTGGGAAAGTGTAATTGAGATCTAATGTGAGAAGAATCATCCAGGCAGTAATTGAGGTTCATTATTTAGTTCAGTTCTACATTTCTAATTTCTGATTTCAGCCCTTGTGTTAGTCACATGCCCCATTAGTTAGGCTAGACAGGTTTATGTATGGTGGCATGCTAAAACTTTTTTCATTTAAAAGGTCCGAGACACATTTTTAATAAACATTTGCTGTTCTGTTATATAACTAAAGGTTATCAATAGCTAAGAAATTTTTTCAAGGTGGTGAGAACAAGTGGAAAAACTAGCAAGTTTTTAGATTACTTAAAAACATCTCTCAGTCACCTGTGTACCTTACTTAGATACCTACATCTGCTATATAATTAACCCTGATATTTTTTCTGCATAAAATTAAGGTATGTAGAAGGTGTCTTTTTTTTTAAATTTTATTTACTTGAGAGAGAGAGAGGAGGAGAGAGCAGGAGCAGGGGGAGGGGCAGAGGGAAAAGCAGGCTCCCTGCTCAGCGGGGAGGGACTTGATCCCAGGACCCCGGGATCATGCCCTGAACCAAAGGCAGACACTTAACGACTGAGCCACCCAGGCGCCTCTGTAGGAGGTGTCTTTTAATGTAAGACATAGAATGTTTTATTTTTGAAATTCATTTTTCTTTCATGGACACTGCTATTGTTCCACTTAATGTCCCCAGAAGGAAATAAGATGGCTGAAAAATTCTAGCACTTGGTCATATTCCCTTTGGTTGGTTTATGGCCAGGTCTCCTTCTTTGGACAAAGACTTCCTGTCGTACTGTATGGCCCCAAAATTTTTACCTTTTTCTCCAGCTTCCCTCATCTTACAGACATGTTATTTTACTTCAATGACCATCTCTAAATGAGAAGGACTTTTAAAAATACGCATCTATAGCCATCACGCCACTGTCACACCTACAAAAATTAACAATAACTTCTTAATGTGGCACTTTTTAAAAGGAGGAGATGGAGATCAGGCATGAAGTTCTGTCCTTATGTCTTATGGTCCTGATGCCTCTCTGGACCCTTCTTTCACCCGTCCACAGCTCTCTTCATCTACTTACCCTTCTCTCCTTCCTTTCCTTTCCTTTTTGGCTCTTCTCAGCTCCTCCCCCCAGATTTTTACATGTACTAGTGTTCTTTGGACACATACCTAGGCTAATAAACACATACATGCACACACGCGTGCACACACACACACACACACTCCCAGATGAGCCCAGCCTTCAGTGCATCAGGCCTCATTCCTGCTCACTGCTCTTGGCTCAGTTCTCACAGCTTCTGTTTTAAAGCCTGAGAGCAACCTGAATCCTGCCCTGAGTTGAAGACCGAGGGCTCTGGGGTCCTTGCTTTCCTGAAATATCTTGATTTCTCTCCCCAACATCTCAAAATACCTCTGTATCTTTGCACTTCTTTTCTGCCTGCCTAACTCATGAACCAGGTGACTCTGCTCTGTCAAATGAGGATGTTATGCGAAGGCTTTCTATCCCAAAAAGCTGTTGTGAGCATTCAAGGAAGAATGCCCGTGGAGCCCTCAGCGTCCAGCAAATGCTCAGTAGATGTTGGCTCTGATAATATGCTCCTGCCATTTTCCACTTCCCCTCATTCATCATCCAGTCAGCGTCCAATTAACACTTACCAAGTGCCTCCATGTACGACGTTCAGCTTGCCACCGGCAGTACAGATTAAACACATGGGGCCCCTGACTCGCGGGGTGGTGGGGACGGAGAACCCCAGCAGTCCTCCACTCCTCCTCCACTTCCCTGAGCGCTGCCCCTTCCCTGAACCCTGCACTTGTGGCTGAGGCTTCGACTGACACCGCGACTGACACCACCCCCCCAACCCCCTCCCGCCTCAGGACTCACTTTTTCTCTGAACTGCCCTTGCTGATGTCCTGAGCCAGCTTGGCAGTTACTCCCTCACGTTCTCCAGTTCTCCAGGGTGCTTGTCTGGGCTCCTTCGTTTGCAGCAAAGATCCTCGATGCAGGGACTGTTCCCTCTCCCACCTTTACCTCCGTGCCCTGGTGCCCAGAACAGTGCCCGACGACTCATCGCAGAAACGTGGCAAATATGCACCGGAAGGGTGAATAAATGCTCCCTCAGAAATGATGATGAGGTATTTCAAGTCATTGCATTTTGTTCTACAGTCCGTATTATTAAGCTTCCCGTGGCTTGTACTACCCAAAATAATACTCTGGATCCTATAAACATGATTATTGTGGCTTTGTGTTTTTTCTCTTTTTTTCTTTGGGCGGTGGGGTTTGCAACTTGCTTTCAACATTCTGATTTTGAGACCTGAACAAGTCTCATCCATGTTCATGATTTTTTCCTATTATTTAGAGAGTAAAGGAGTGATATATATGTGACACTTTCTATCAGTTCCTGGCTTACTGCGAGTATGAGCACCCTTGTGTTCCACCTCTCCCCTCCCCCTATCAAATCCGCTTTTCCCCCTAATTTGCCCCTAAGTCTCTTTTCTGTATTTCTGATGAATATTACATGTTACATGAAACAGATCCATTTTTTAAAACACTTTTCTCAGATCTTACTCTGTCACTGTGTGAAATACCACCACAATTTGACTTTCTTACTCTCTTTCCAAAATTCTTTTCTTCCCCCTCTAATTTCCTCCTCCTGTTCTCCACAATGTATCTCCCTCACTGTTGGCAGGGTCTTTTTCCCACAGATTTTATGCCACTCACCTGCTTAAAAAGCTCTTTTGTGTCCCTATTGCATCTGAATGAAATTTAAATCCCTTACTTGTCACACGAGGTCTTCACAACTGAGCCACCAACTACCTCCTTGGTCGTTTCTCCACTTGGCCCCCCAGACACCCCAGGGTTCGGCTGCACCAAGTTTTCCCTCTTCCTGGAATGTGCCATGCCTTTTGCTCCCCTCGGTCTTGGCACTGGCTGTTCTCTGGACTTCTTTACAGCCATTCTTTATTGGGAAAATTCCTCTTCACCCTTCAGGGCACAGAGTTCTCATGTGATGCCTGAAGCCTGACTCCCCTTTGGGAAAGTTTTATACTTCCTTTCTGGGCTCGCACAGTACTTGGTTCATATTTCTGTTACAATATTTATAGAACATACTGGGAGTTGTAGGATCTTTATTAAATTATGAAAACATTTGGCCAGTTACAAAATTGACACAATACCGAAATGTGTGCAGTCATAAAGAGAATAACATACAATTTTGTGGCCTTTTTTGTTTTCATTCAACTATGTATTATGGGCAACTTTCATGTCAATTTCTATATATCTCTTTTATTCTCTTTAATGGATATATAATATTTTATAGTATTGATGTGCCATGGTTTATTTATTCCCTTTTTGATAGAGACCTACTTCTGTCCAATTTTTATTTATTATTTTACACTATATACATATATATATATATAATAAACATCTCTGCAAATAGATCCTTTTGCATCTGTCACTGAACGGATGAGAGTGTAGAACGGATTCTTAGAAGTAAAATTGCTGACTCAAAGGGTATCTTCAATTTTGATAAATACTACCCAATTGCCCTCCAAAGACATTGTAAAAGTGGACTCTCCCCTCAGTAGTATATGAGACTATATTCTTGTCCTTTAATGAAGTTTCATATAGGCCTTGTGTATTTCTTAACTCTATTCTTAGGTATTCAATAATTTAGTGATCTACTAACACATGGATCTTTTTATATAACTTTTTTTTTCTAATTTGGTATTGATAGCATATAAGGAAAGTGCTTAATTTTTATATACCTTATGCTAATGACATTTTATTTAACTCTTGTTGCTTCTAATAGTTTTTATTGATTCCTTTGGATTTTCTGGGTAGACAAGAATCTTTATTTTCCTATATCTATAATTATTTATTTTTTTATTTCTATATTAGTAAGTTTGTAAACCTCAGTAACAGATACTGTTTTATCAAATGCCACTTTGGCATTTAAGATGATAATATGTTTCCTTCTTAATTTCCCAACTTGAAACATTCTTTCCTAATGTTAAAAAATCCTGCCTGCCTGGCCAAAACCTGCTCACATTATTCTTTTACCAAATTCTGTATTCAGTGTGCTAATGTTTAACTTGAGAATTTTTCCTCTATGTTTTCAGTTGTCATCAATTTGTTGTGTCTGTCTCTATTTGAATATGGGCTCTTTGAGGGCAGGAACCAAATGCTGTTCAGCTGTAAACACCCCTCACCTCATAGAACACCTGGTATGTAGTAGATGCTAAAAACTGTGCCTCTATCTGTGCTTTGAAGAACTAGGTTCAAATCCCAATCCTGCCTCTGTCTAATGATGTAGGTGGGTCTCTTACTATCAGCCTGTTTCTTCCTTTGTTAAATGTGATGTTACTTCCTCTGAGGGCCCATGGAAAGATTAAATGAAAGAACATGTAGAGAGTATTTATTACAGAGTTTAGAGCATAGAAAGAAATTAAGATTGGTTCTTTCTCTTTTCCCTTTGAAATAGAAAAATAATCTGAATTTATCTGTCATGGGAGAGTTATCAGGGCAATCTACGAGTTTTTAATAGACATGGTTATGGGTGACCCTGAGCCTCCACATTCTCACTGCAAAGTGAAATGATGCATGTCAACCTTTGATTACTGTCATTAAATAAATAAATAAATAAATAAATATTTACTATTTAAATAAATATTTGTTAGGCAGCTTATAATTACAACCTGAGAAGAAATTACTATTGGATAGGTGTCAGGGGCCAATTTGGAAGACATTTATGTTGAAATTATAGTTCATCACTTCATGTTTCTACTTTACTCATGTGTGTACACCTACCTCACATCTTTTTTTTTTTTTTACCGTTTTCCCCCCAGTTTATCTCTAACATGTTCCAAAAGGGTAGAATTGATTGCTGATTTGTTAAGTCACCAGTTTAGCAGTAAGCTTGAGAATTTCATAATAAGAATGGTCTAATTTGGGCTTTTTATTTCTACCAGAAGAGAAAAAAAGTAACTGGCCTGTTTAAACCTGAAATCTCCTTCTGCAAACTTAAATATTAATGTTTTATCATATACAGAAGAATAAATTCTATTGCCTATGCATGAAGTTGAATCAATGCCTCAGTAAAGCCCTCTGGTGTCATCTCACTGGACGGTTTCAAATAGGAATACAAAGCCCAGATGAAACTGAGATGAGATCGTAGAAATTGTGACAGGGCTATTTTTGAAATGATGCTCTTAGGAAAAGCTGCTGATTGAAATCAATATCTCAAGACCCGGAATTTGAAAAGACCATTTCTGAGACCTGAGAGGGTCACTGAATAGAAGTGTCAGTTGATGGTATTCAGACCATGCAATTGCTTTCACCAAGGTGCCTCCGTGTTTACTTAAGTGACTTGTGGTAGCTGGTGGCTGAGCATACATTGAGAGAGTATCCCTCTATTCAGGCTCAGGGGAGGAGGAGGAGACTAGAGAGGACATTGTCTGTGGTTTAAATGAGAGGAAGTCCTAGTGCACTATATTGGAAGAAATGGATTGAACTGGATTTTCTTTTTCATTTATCCCCTGGAAAAAAGAATCGGTGAAGGATATAAAGAACATAAACCTTTTTAGTATTAAGAAAAATTAGTGTACCCCAAACTTTACAATATTCATTTCAGACCAAGTCCTATTTAATAAGTTATCATTGATCCGAAAAAAATCATTTGCACAGATCTCTGCTAATGTTTCCAATTTTCCACAAGGCACATGGAATCATTTTCTTTTTGTTAAGTGTGAGATTTTATTGGTGGTCTTGTCCTGGGGCGTGGGGTAGCACAGAGGCTATTCATGCAACTTCGAATTGCCTTATAGAGAAGTGGCCAGACCATTTAATTGCACTAAGGTTTGAGATAATTTTGGGGGGATAAATGTAGTTTTTAATGAGGCCATTAACCTTTCAGGGTTTTTTTTACTGCATTTGATTTTAAAATTTGTATTATAGGGAAATTTGGTTTGTCTTTTTTATGTCAAAATGAGTAAATTACATTTTAGTGTCCTAGCACATGTGTATCTTAATTATTAATTTTGTTCACTATGTTTAGGATCGTTCATTTTGCACAAAATTGAATACTTTTATTTCAAGTACTGAGAACCTAGCTCTCCACTTTACCATCAAGCCATGGCACTGTTCCAGATTCACATGCATGTCATAGGTATATAACAATCCTTTGTCACATGTTGCTGGTCTGGACATGCTCTTCAGGACCATAAACTCGGCCAAGATAGATGCAAATTAAGCTTTGAAAATTGAAGCAAAATTTTAAAATGTCAGAAGAACATCCCCATCAGTTGCCTTGGTTTTATAAGACCATGTTTAAAGGGCAGGGGATGGGGGCGGCTGGGGGAGGGACCCTGTTGTTGCTGCCAGTGTTCTGAGAAACTCCTCCAGTGGAGAAGCTGTGAACACAGACAGGATGAGAAGTAAGACAGGGTTGGGTTGTCAGGAGCATTAGGAGGAAAACAACAAGCTGAGTCTTATAGGTCATCCAATCGTGTCCTGTGTACCAACATATTTGATCTTGAATCAGAGCCCAATTCTTGGACATTTACATTACATGATTACTGTAGCCACTGAGACTCTGCTTACAAGACCCAACAGTGTAAGTTTGCTTTCTAGGTCTTTTATATGCAGGCAAAAAAAAAAAAAAAAAGTTGATGAGATGGGCTGAAAGCCCACCTGGAGAAATACTCCGCCATCTCCGCTCCTAGCTTTTTTGGAATCTGCGGAATCATAAAAACAAGCAGTTTAATTAATGGCCTTGAAGCCAAGTCTTGCTAATTATATTCTATCACACCAGCAATGTGACCTTGAGCAAAGTACTTGATCTCCAAGTCTCAGTGTCCTCAACCATAAAATGGAGAAAAGAAGAGTCCTTACTATAAAGAATTGATAAAAGGATTAAAAAGTAATATCTTCAAAGCATGGAAACACTGGGTACTTAGGACATAATTAGCTCAGTACTCAATCAGTATTATTTATTATGATTAGTGCTATGATTATTATAATCATTATGATTTTGAAATTGTTATTTGAGCTAAATTCTGTAATTTGTATTTCTAGGATTAAACTGAAGTTAGAATTAATATTGATGGATATTTTTAGTTCAGGGGTTTTAAAGGACGTTGCCTCCCATCAAAAGGATTCTTCATAAAAAGAAAAAAAAATGTTGGGATGTATGTGATAGTTTTATTTTTATTGTAGTTCTTTAGTGGAATTCCAATATTATTCAGCATGTTTTATGTTTACAGAATTATTTAGGGTATAATCAAGAATGCCATAATACTGTCTTCATAAATGGGCACTGTTTTAAAAACTAGGCACAATTAGCAGGAAGATATTCATAGTGTATGTCTGACATTATTATGACTGCAATATAAATTCCACGAGGTGGAGAAGGCCCAGAGAAAGAAGGCTACAGATTTATCATAGTATGATGCATTTGCAATATGGATTGTACTTATCTTTTTATTTGCCACAGACAATGTAAATTAGGAACATCTGAACGAAGATTCAAATAATTTAGCATCTGCAGCCCACTATAAAATATGCTGCTCTGATGCCTAGAGTGGAAACAGAAATTTACTGTTTCCTGCCTCTAATGAAATGATTTGGCTTTGGGTCCCAGAGGTAGCCTGCCACCAAAGATGGAC
Organism: Mirounga leonina; assembly: GCF_011800145.1. NCBI lineage: Eukaryota > Metazoa > Chordata > Mammalia > Carnivora > Phocidae > Mirounga > Mirounga leonina. The sequence goes on along the minus strand of NW_023270807.1, from coordinate 57,059,312 downwards.
CGGGAGCCATCGTGAAGGAAAAGTGGGGGAAATGGTGGTGGGTCACTTACCATCGTCTCCTCCTCTTCTCTCTTTAGTGCTCTAAAGAGCATATTGTTCTTTGGTCAAGACGTCAACAACAAACAAAACCCTTTGTGGGGATGACGTTTGGGGTAATGATGTCATCAACCCATTTTCCACCTTCCCGTTATTTATTCCTCTTTTGCTGAAATTAAAAGCAAGTGAACATTTTAAGTTCATTTAAACTCGAGCGATCTGGGGGAGTGTCCTTCATGGTTGAACCCCTTCTGGTTGGCTAACTGTCCCAGCAGGGAAGAACTGGACCGTGCTGGGAGCACGTGAGCCGCCATAGTGATAGACGAGAGCGGGAGGAATTACAACAAGCCTGGAGACCGGTCATGGATTTTCATGTTCGCTTTCCCCCTCCACCTGGTTATCCTCATTTGACAGATGAGGAAGCTGAGGCTCGGAGATTTTTTAAATGACTTGCTCTGGGTCACTTCCCGTTCTGTGGCGGAGATGAAATAGCACAACTGGGCTGTGGCTAGAGCTGCGGACACGTGTCAGGGTGGCGAGCCTCGGCCCTTCCGGGGCGCTGGGAGCACCTGCGAGCCCAGGAGCAAATGCCAGCTGCGAAGCTGCGGTGGAGAGAACGTCCGACGGGGGCGGGGAGGCGTGTGGCCAGAGAGCCGCGAGGGCGAGCACCGGTGTCGTGGGGAACGTGCGCGCAGCTTTCAGCCTCGGAGGCAAGAAGACCGGCGGAGGACCGCACTTTCCTCCTGCCCTCTGAGCGTCTGGAGGCATTTCGGAAGTGGTTTTCCAAGTTTTCTCATTACACAACAATTCGGAGAGTTTGAGTGAAAGCGGCAGACTCTCTACGGCCTGAGAGGTTGTCTCACTCCTGTTTCATCTGTGTCTGACTGAGCCATTTTTCCCACTGGGGGCAAGAGGGCCTTCTCCTTGCTGCACCCATTTAGCAACAAACAACAGCCGGCTAGTTTGGGTCCAGTTATAGCTACTAATTTGCAAGTGGCTCTAAGCGGACCTGAGATAGCCCATGACTTTCTCTGAGCTGTGTGTCTTAAGCTCAGAAAGTGGAAACACGATGTCCCTCTGGGCTCCCAGGCTACTATGAGAGACTCGCCTTAATGCGGAACTGATTTCTTTCTTTGAGCTATAATAGCAAAGCAAGCACTTCAAGAAGACCAATCCATCTCCTCTCCATAAAAGGTTAATACCCTTCAATGTGCAAAAAATAAAAAGGTACAGGCTCTTACTCTTTTCATGGCAAGCACCAACTGAGAAAAGCAATAAGGACCAAGAACGTTTGAGTATCTTCTTTTGCAATCCATCCACTATCCATTTATCCGATACTGCAAGAGTTGGAGAATGTGCATCCTCCCTGTGGCTTGCCTGTAAGTTTGAGCTTTGCTTACACTTGGGGCAGGGGGGGTGGGGTTGTCGGGAGTGGTGAGGAGGGACAGCATCCTCTGTGAAGCCGCCCCCCCACCCCACAGCCCTCTCCAGGAGGCTGTCTGTGTGGGACTCTTGCTCCTGGGCGCTCGCTGTGCAACTTCACATCAAAGCCGATCCCCCCCCGCCCCCCATGGGAATTAGGATCAGGGATATAGGAGAGGAGACGCTGTTTTCAAGAGGCATGTGAACATGAACTTCTGAAGAGTCTTTGGTACTGTCATCATCTCCTGCCCAGTCCCAATTTGGGAGATTACACCACTGGATTATTAGTTTCTCTTTGCCCTCACCAACTTTCTACACTGTTCAGTTAGTCTGATGCTTGGAGCATGCAGTCACTTTTAGAGGGAGGTGTTTCTGGTGAGGAGAGGGGGCAGGAAATAATGAGTAAACAAGTAGCTTAGTCTCATCACTCTTTTTCCTTTGTTCAGGACTAGAGACCAACTCTTGGTTTGGAATACTAACTGGTAATTTTTCAACACAGAAGTGGCAGGAGAAATATTTAACACATTTCATCGACTATCAGTTTCAGAGTTTGCCACCCCCTGGCTGTTAAGGACTGGTAGCAGTTAACAACTTGCACCCTGGATCAAGGTTCCTTATTCAAATTCCAGCTTTGTCCCAAACCAGCACCAGGACCTTAAGGGAATTTGCTTAACTTCTCTTCATCTCCATTTTCCCATCTGTACAATGAAGATAATAATAGAGCCTACCTCACAGGACCTCAAACCCTATCTGGCATGTAGTAAATACTCAGGATGTGTTAACTGGTATTTTTTTATCATAAGGTATTAGGGAGCTTAATTCAATTTTATTTCGTGATACCATTTTGTCAACATTATATAGGTAGCTTATTCTTCTTGCTGGAAAATGATTGAAACAATTTCTCTTAGACTCAAAAAGTAAAATTTTCTACAAAAACCAACTTGTGCTCTTTTTAGGAGTGAAAATCATCCCTCATTGATAACCATGGCTTCTATAAAATAAACATAATTTCTGACACATTTCTGAGTTAACTCTCATAGGGTATCACCAGGGAAGAAATAATTTGCTAGTGTATTTCGATAGCCTGACAGACACAAGTGACCTTTAGATTTAAATCACATAATATTTTCTTCTTTCTCGGTTTATGTTTTGTGAAGGTTAATCGGTATAAGCTAATTACTCTTTTAATGATACTCCCGGGGCGCCTGGGTGGATCAGTTGGTTGAGCCTCTGACTCTTGGTTTTGGCTCAGGTCGTGATCTCAGGGTTGTGAGACTGAGCCCTGAATCTGGCTCTGTGCTGGGCGTGGAGCCTGCTTAAGGTTCTCTCTCTCCCTCTGCCCCTGCACACTGCATGCTCAATCTCTCTCCCTCTAAAATAAACAAATAAATCTTTAAAAAAAATAAATAAAATGATACCCCCAATTTAATTGATTCTCAGGACTTTCTGCAAAATAGGTGAAATTCTAGATAATTTTTAAAGGAGAGCTATGAGATATATAAATTGTGAAGAAGATCGTGTTCCTAAATGATAACATAGTGGTGTTATCAGGTTACATAAAATATCCTTACGCCATTACTCTTTTCCATTTTCAATACTCTCGACAAAATAACTAAGAGAAGCTGAGATGAGGTCTAGGAGAAATAGGCAGCAGGATTATTAGAAAATATAGAACGTAATATTGCTCTGGGACTTTGATTTCATCTTCTTACTGTGAAGGATATTCTGTTTTTCTCTGAGTCTAATAAAGGGAGGATGTGAAATATAGACATCTAGGTGGGGCCATATGATTAAATGCTGGTCAATAAGAAGTGGTGAAAGCGATATCCAGGCTACTTCTAGGCCTGGCCCCTCAAATCTCCCGCACTTACCCGAGCTCTCTTTCTATAGGCTAGATGGAGAGGATCCAGTGATGGGCTCCAAGGCCATAGACTAAGGAGAAGCACCTAGATAGGAAGAGTCTGGGTCCCACACTCGTGAGCAGAATTACCCTCACAACCTGTCCTGTGATGTGGATGAAAACACTTCTGTTGTGCTAAGCTCACTGAAGTTTTGGAATTGTTTGTTATACCAGCTGACATTGCTTTCCCTGACTAAAACAGCTCATATAAGTGCTTCTTTACCAACATAGAAATGACTCAAAATAATAAATGTAGCTAATATCTATTGAACACTAATTCAATGCAAGGACTGAAGCTTAGAGAGGATAAGTTCCTAGACCAAGGTCACAAGCTAATGAGCGATAGAACCAGGATTGAAAGCTGGGTAGAATGATCTCGAAGCTTATGCCCGAACCATTTTATTTTGATATTGTCTATGAAATATATCATGTATTATAATTATTTTTGCATTATAGAGGTAAATCATGGGGTGGCGTGAGCTTCAAATAAGTTTTTGCTCTAGTCATCATAGAAAATATTGTGACAAGTAGCTACAAGTAACTATAATTTTCATAGCTGAAAAATCTCAGTTCTTGGGTCATTCGTACCTATTTCAGCACATATAACAATGTAAATAGATATGCATCATCTTTATAGGTTTTTTTTCCACTTGGGCCAGGATACCTCAACTGAGTAAGACATTACACAATAGAATCTACCCACTTTTCTGTTTTTTATTTGGCGGGATTACTTTTTATTTCCATTAGTTCCACATCTCCCATGTGACTCTTTGCACCCCAGCTATCAAGGGAGTATAGCCTCTGAATCCCAATGGCCAAGGTCCTGATGATGATGGAGGTAGTCTCTGTGAGCTTGGGTCGGTGGGGGCCTAGAGAAATACCAGATCAGGGGCAAGATGGCTCTGTGTAGCTCTGTACATTTTTGCTCTATGAGAATCCATTCTTCGTACTTGTCTGTTAAGCCTCCTGAAGATCATTATTTATTTCCCAAGTAGAATGTGTACACTCAAACTCCATTGACCTTAGGGAATTTTAAGTCTGATTGTATGTGGTCCTTTCAGGAAAAAAACAAAAAAAACAACACTTTTAAAGTGTTAAAAAAAAAAGGTTTTCTCTTTCTTTCTTTCTTTCTTTCTTTCTTTCTTTCTTTCTTCTTTCTTTCTTTCTTTCTTTCTTTCTTTCTTTCTTTCTTTTTTGTAAAGCTAAATTAGAAACAAAAGATCTGAAAACTCTGGAGCCTATACATATAGAAATAGTTTTTTGGGGGGCCATATGTTCCTCTTTGTAATACAAACGTGTCGAAAGAGCAAATATCTGCAAAAAACAACTACAAAGAATACCATGCGAGTTAATGCATATCAAGCCATTCAGTCACGAGAAAAATTTGGAGTAACCAGCAGTGGGTCTGTCCAGACTCACTCTCTGCAGTGGTGATAAAATCCCAGATGCTGTGCCAGCCGTGTGTGTGGAGACTCCAGGTCGGAGGCACCCTTGGGATGTGTGTGCTTGGGGAGAGGACAAGACCAACTCAGCCTTGCCATTTCAAAGCTTTGAACAGCATGTTTGGAATGCTAATGGGTAATACTTTCTGCTTGTAGAGAAGGATGATTTTTCTGCAAAGCGTTAAATCATTCCCTTCCCTCCCGCCCTCACCCCCCTCCCCGCTCAGGTCTTTCCAGTAGTAGTTTTATCAAATTCTATCAAATGATTCTTTCTGGACTGATTTTTACATTCATATTTGGAGAATATATACCACGATCCACAGTGACGTAAGGAAGGCATAATAAACAAAGCAGGCCAAATTCAAAAGAGGTAACGTGGGAAAGTACTGAAAAGGTTCTTGGGGGAAGAGAAAGGGTGAGAAGGAGCAAGAGAAGGAGGGAGCTGTGGAGCCATTTGGCGTCCATGTGCAAGGCTGAAGCACAGAGTTCCCGAGCATGTAGTGGACCTTCACCCATGACCATGGCAATGTCAATATTAGCTGTGGGTTCAACTCCAGTTATAGCATATTAATTTATATATAGAACACATATTGCAAACAGAGAAAGCTGGGTTTGTTTTTTTTTTTTATCTGACAGACCTTCAGAGGGAATCGTGTTAACTAGCAATTTCACACATCTTCAGCTGAATGATAAATAGTGTTAAATGATGTGCCTGAAGCAGAATGAGATTCTCAAGGGCCTCCCACACCATTAAGGGAAAAAGAAGTTTATCCCATTGAATGCAGGAAGTGTAATGTTTTGCTGTCGTATCTTCGGACACTGATAATCCATAGATAGCGTGTGTCTATGATAACCGGGGTATTTTCTTACCCAGGACTTTCATTTCTAACTAGGCTGCGAATAGTTTATACTCAAGGAACTCTTGAGTTTCTTGAACTTGTATTTCTTCTCATCTTGAAGTGGAGCTCTTTGGGGTGCGTAGTTGTGTTCTCTGGGGTTGATGTCGAGGCTCCTTTGCTGAAGACCAGAGAGGAAGAGTGCATTCTCGGACTTGCCGCAGTTCATTCTTGTCCCTCTTGTGCTGGTCAGGCTCTCCTTGTAGGGAGCCTGTGCTAATCGGCTCCAGGCTTCTGCTCTTACTGAGGCTGCCTCTAGGTCATCCTAGGAACACTCCTTGAGTTTGTTACCAGTCCTCGTTTCTCCTAATCTTACAACTCGGGTTCTTCCATCCCAGCTGTTGAACCTTTTGTTGCCTTGGCAGTTCCGTAAACAGAGCTGTGTAGTTAAGAGCGGAGTCACCTCTTTGAAAACCAGTGTGTTAATTGCCAGCATATGTGCTGTTGGAAAGCCGTGTGAGGCCATCCATGCGAGTCCATCCATGCGAGCATGCGCCCAAGTCACCTGGCAGTGTGTCCACAGATTGCGGCAATGACTATGCGAAACACGGAGGAGGAGAGCCTTACCAGTACCACTTTGGGACCACTTGAACTTGTCTCCCCTCCAGCTAAAGCTAGGTCCTCAAGGACCTACTATCTGTTGCGAGCAGAAAGGCTGGTCCGGCACCAGACCTGACTGGCCTACACACCCACTGTCTGCCAGATGCCCCCTGTTTGGGAAATTTCCGGATCCTACAGCGTCTATCAGACCTGGCACCAAGCTGCTATCACACAACTGAAACATTTTATTTTTCATGACAATTTTATATCACTTCCAGACTTTCAAACTTTTTTCCATTTTATTGAAAATTCTTGGTTTGCTTGTTGGCAGATCAAACGCTGTTCTTAAGTGCACGTATTTTATTTTTATTTTTTTTAAAGATTTTTTTATTCATTTATTTGAGAGAGAATGAGATAGAGAGAGTATGAGAGGGGGGAGGGTCAGAGGGAGAAGCAGACTCCCCGCCGAGCAGGGAGCCCGATGCGGGACTCGATCCCAGGACCCCAGGATCATGACCTGAGCCGAAGGCAGTCGCTTAACCAACTGAGCCACCCAGGCGCCCAAGTGCACGTATTTTAAAATTAACTGTCCTTTAACTCCAGTGAACAAACCTAGTGGGGAAGCTTTTTACCCCCAACACAAACTCTTTTAATTCTCTCCCAACTCTTGTGAGTAAGGAAAAATCTAATTCCCAGCACCCGCGGGTTGAGTGTCTCTCTACATATGGTGTACAGGGTGTGGGCCTGACTGCTTTCGGAAGCAATAATTTTTCAAGTCTTGTGTTGTTAGTGAATTTTTTATGTTTCCTAGGCTTTGTTAGTGCACTGATTTAAACTGCAGTTTGAAGTTTGAAGATACTTACTTTACCTCGTGAGAAAGGTGGCTGATATCTAGATGACGTCGAGGAGGCACTTGGTTATATGTGACTGCGGCCCAGGGCGGCGTCAGTTTTCTCCCGGACTCCGGATTGGACAGACTGATTACTCGAAGGCCTCCACTGTGACTCCTTAGGTTGAAAACCTAGCTAGCTGTGTGATCTTTGAAAATTTACTTAAACTTTTTAAGCCTCAGCTTCATAGTTTGCAAAGTGGGGATGAAACTAGGACTTAATTGTAGGGTTGTCAAGATTATTAATTGAATTATTACACCTAGGAAACCTAGAAGAGTGTCTCAGAAAATGTTAGCCATTATTGTTAAGGGGACCATATTTGAAAGATAATCTTAAAAGCATTTTTTTGTGTTAAAAAATTAGTTCATGTAGTCAGACAAGAGGGGAAGAAGTCTCTCATCGCATCTTCTTCTCTGAAGTGAGGTTATGATATTCTACAAACCATTGCAATTCTGCTCCATTAATTTGCTCCTTAAGCCTTTCCATTATTAGTATTAGTAATGGCATTTGACAATCTTCCTACATCTGTGGGACTGTCTGGCCTATCCATTTTCTCAAGACCCAATGTCAACTCCTTAACCTCTGTGCTCCCTATGGCTCTTTAGGAATTATCTCTCAGCTCCACAGGGTGGGCCCTTGGTGGTCATATTTATATGCTCTTACCTTTAACCAGTGCTGTCAGGACACCTGAGCTAAAATGGACCAATCACATTCTTTCTCCCCAAAATTTGGCTTTGGGACTAAGACTTTTAGTCACTATATGTGGCTGGTTCTATAACATGTAAACCTGGGAGCCATAGGGCCGCCATATTGGGCCATTGGTGCAGAGAAGTAGAGAAAACCTGTCTGCAGAGAGAGGAAAGAATGGAGCAGACAAAAGAAGCCAAGACGTGATTCAGAGAGATTTGAAGAGAACTGGCCTACAGAATTTCTGGTTCCTTGGCAGTTCCAGCTGTATTCTTGCCCCTCAGTTTTATGAAGCCTCCTCTGTCTATATCATTAATTTCCTGTTTTTACTTAAGGTAGTTGAGTAGCAACCAAATCCTTTAAAGACTCTTAGTTCTGATTGGCGATGATTTCAAATCAAGTTCACAAGTCCATTGCCATCAACCCACAGGCCTCCACCACTCACTTGTGACCTCTGTCATTCTATTGTTTTTATTTACTCATTGATTGATTGACTAATTGATTTTTGGTGCAGTGGTACTTGATCTCCATGTATGTTTCAAACAGTTGTTTTGTTTGTTTGTTTTTAACTCTTGGAACACTTGGAACATTTCATCTGGTTTAGTTATACAAATTTGGAATTAGTCTAATTTTATAATTGAGCTGAAAGTTTAAGAAATAATGATTGATTACATTCATTTACTTCTAACCCAGTGTTTGAGAGGTGCCTCAAATTCTGTTAAGATTATTTGTAATAGTGCTAATTCATGTTTAAGAAAGAAACTGTGTAACATTTCTGGTATCAACTAAAGTTGAATCTCAGAGGAGAGGATTCCTCACTTTGGGCAGCCCAGAAACCCAGACCCAGAGGGTGGTTATAGTCGAATTTCCCCAAGTATATTCCTTAGGACTCTTGTTTTCAGATGTTCATGAATGTAATGAGAAAAAAAGGTCCATGTTCAAATATTCTGTGAAATACTGAATTTAAACACAGTTCAGCTCTTTTCTTTATTGAAGCATTTTAAAGACTTTATACATGATACACATTGTGATTCTCCATTTGTGGTAGACTTGTAGTCATTCCTGAACAAACTGGTCATGGAATCCTTTTTCTGTAGAGGACATTTTCAGGACAAATGTTCCATGGGACATATTCTGGGCGTATTGTCGTAAGAGAAGTACTTAGGTAAGATTGGCATTTCCTGGGGTCGCTTGGCTTGTCACCATTGTCTTATTGCTTACACATGGCTCTTTCATTTATGAATCCTGCCAAAATCCCTTGGGAATCACAGGTATTTTTTATCGGTACCAACTTTTAGTGACATGGCAATAATGAAACAATACTCCTAAAGGCACATCTGGGGACACATAGATGACCCTGACTCGATTATAAAATCCTTGCAGTGTCCCATTCATCCTCGGATCTCTGTGACAGGGCCTGTCGATGCCTATCATATCAGTTGAATTGAATTATTAAATTGCCGAAGATCTAGAATTAAATATTGTTCATTCTTTCAACAATTAGGAAACTATATTTCTTTTTCCAACAACACACTCCTTTAACACATTAACTTTGATGTAACAAAGCTATAGCTAAACTGGCTACCTCAAGTGGCACGATTTTAATTCTTGGAGAGAGACTGCCAGGAAGTTTTTTACAAATTTCTTTATAATTTAGTGAAATATCTGTTCTGCCTTTGCTAAAGGAACGAACTAGAAATCCTTATGAGTCAGAGAAATCAAGATTTTGTTTTGGCACTGCTAAGAGGGCCTTAAGTAACAGACCATCAATATGATAATTTAATAAAATTGTAAGAGAATGTGATGCAGAACAGTTCCCTGTAAGATCTTGTTGTTCTTATATCATTAGCGGAATGGAGTCTGGCAGTATGAAAACAAGCTGGGTAAAGTTAAGATGCTTTAGATAACATAAGTATCCATACTTATAATGCATATAACATATGCCCTGCATTTTAATTTATGGGCTTAAGGGAACAGTGATTAAGTAGGAGAGAGAAGAGCTTTTTAAACACCTTCTGGGGAGTGATTTCTATTCTTTGCTGTCACATCTCCAATTATTCTTTCTCTTCAAATACTTATTCTCAATCTTTGAGTTTTCCTGGTACAGGTGGCTGCCATTTGTAGAGCTATCAATTTTGCTGCCCCGTTTTAAGGCGGCTATTATTTATGCCAGTTCCTGCTTATCCTTCTTTGGATTCGTTTGGACAAAAACAGTTACAAAACATTTTAAACAGCTTCAAAAAAAAAAAAAAAAAGGTTACCTTTAAGGATCACATGTTATGATGCATAACCTCCAGATAAAACGTGTGATCGGCTCCAGCACACCTCTCAGGGATTGCGGTTTTAACACCCTTCTAGGTGTCCGCAGTGCGGGGACCCGGGGCCATGCCAGCAAGGCTGCCCCGCGGGAGGGGCCGCAAACCTGAGCTCTGCCCGAGGAAGGTTGTCTTCCTCTTCGAGACAATGTGGAACTCATGTCCCTTGGAAGAATTGCTTTCCTTCTGTTAATTGGCGCTGTGTATTCTGCTCTGCCCCATCGTTTGGTTTAAAGTTTGTTATTCAGAATTAATGTCAGGTTTCATAGTCTGTTAAACCATAAATTACCACTCCTTGTCTTGGTACTGAAAGAGATTACTTAGCCATTCACAATTTTCCATGGGATGTTCTCCAGATGTGTGCCATCTGAAGTCTCCTGACGCCTCTCTCCGGTGGACGAAGCCGGCCTCTTGCTGAGGAAACAAAGAACTGGGAAATATATACATCAACGTTAAAGCATGCAGGTCCTCAGACAATGTTAAGACGCCTTCACACTTGCACGGAGTTCATTTGCGTCCCCTAACAATGCCCCTACTGTGGGGACCAAGTGCCACGGCTTTACTTGCCCTCCTGTATGGATAATTTTATGCTAATCCCTGAATTGTTGCAGGAGCCTTTAGCGGTCAGCTGCCTTTCTCTGTCTTTTGAGGTATCCAGTGATGTTACAACTTGGAAATCCCATAGAGGCAGCTGATGGTGTCTTCAGACAATTCGGGCCCATCGGGTTTTCTGATATGTGAGGTGTTCAGGACCAGGTTCTCTCCCGTCCACCCTGAAACAGGGCGGCGGATTCTCGATCTCAAAGTGGCCCAGAGGAGATAGCCATTAAGACAACGCTACCTCTAATCCAATTTCCCATCATCTCAAACTCTGTGCAAAAGCAAATGTTGAACCTGTAGCTGAACCCAGTCTTTTGAATGCCAAACCGAGACCCGTCATGTATTATCTTAACTATTTCGGGGAGAGGCTGATTGTTTGCAAAATATCTTTGGGTTGCCATTAGTTGGGGTTTAATCCTTTAGAAATATTCAGGGCTCAGGCCTATTCAAGCACGCCGGGCCCCTGCTCCTCGCAGCAGCTCGGCTCGGCCCGCGCTGTGGCTTGTGTACTCAGGCCCCACTTATTTTGTTCAGGTTCACGATCAGGCGAGACAGCGCTGTCAATTCAAAAAGACATTCTTTTTTCAAACTATTGATCTCCGTTGCTCTTGCAAATCCTTTCGTATTGGCTCTCAGGATTACTATAATGCTATAATCATTCTGTTAAGGATTCAGATTTGTGGTGGGCGAAAAGATGGGAACATCAAAAGGACTGAAATGCCCTTGAAGCAATCAATTTTTGTTCATCAAATACAAATGCTGAGAGGCTGCTTTCGGCTAATAATTTATAACTGAATTAATGACACATGGCTTCCTTCAGTCTTTTTTTCCTTGAGTTCCCCCCCGCCCCCCGATGATCTGATTTTATATTCTGGGAAGTGAATTTGAATCGCTTCGTGTTCTAAACAAGAGGACTGCTTTGGGGAGTGAAAAGCTCATTTCGCTTGCTTTCAAACTTCGAAGGCAGTACAAATCTTTCCTCTTCCTTTGGGCTCTACGAGAAGGTGAGCCCAACACCATATCTGCTCCACTTCCTCTGGTAACAAAACAATGCTCTTGTGGTTACGGTGTAGGTCACATCCTGACAGAAGCTTCCACCAGCAAAATAATTTCTGCAAAATCACAAGCGGGCTGCTGTGTCTCTATCAACTTTTACACGAAACAGTTTCAACAAACACTGTTTATTAATCATAAGATGATGATGTTAGAGGACAGGCTCTTCTTTGGTGTTAATAAGCACAGTTTGTAGATCTCTGTGAACACCATGATTAAACCTACTAAATGTTTAAAAAGTCCCGAAGGTTCTAAGTTATTTTCAGCTGCATTTCTCCCTCACGGCTTGGAGCACGTGATGTTCTAGAGGGCAGTCTCCAGCTTTCATGTTCCCTGTTGCAAAGATGACATAGCTGTACTCTCGCAAGAGAACTGAGACAGACTAACATTTTCAGACATTGGGGGTTGGTTCTCTCTCTCTCTCTTTTTTTTTTTAACATTCCAGTTGAAAGTCATCCTGGGGAAATAACAATATAATTTTCACTGAAGTGTAAGTAATGCTTTCCTCATTGATGTAGGCCTGTTAATTTGAGACAAGCTATAAGTCACAGAAATAGCTTGTGATGGAGGAATTTTACTCAGCAGGAAATAAGGGAGGTCCTTTTAGCTAGCAATGTCTTGAAACCTTACCAGCCCGGAGCCTGCTACCGCCAAATTCACATCCTTTTAAAGACTGGTCTCGGGGCTCCTGGGTGGCTCAGTCGTTAAGCGTCTGCCTTCGGCTCAGGTCATGATCCCAGGGTCCTGGGATCGAGCCCCGCATCGGGCTCCCTGCTTGGCGGGGAGTCTGCTTCTCCTTCTCCCTCTGCCTGCCGCTCCCCCCGCTTGTGCTCTCTCTCTCTCTCTCTGTCAAATAAATAAATAAAATCTTAATAAATAAGTAAATAAATAAAGACTGGTCTCAGTGGCCCAGTTCCAAAATCTGCTTCTCATCGTCTGAGTCAAAATCCACTTCCAGAGGTGTTTAAACACTCATAGCTATACTATTATTTTCTCCAAGTTATTTTTACAAAGCTTTTGACATCTGCTTCTCCCCCCGCAAATTTCCCACTGCTTTTTGCACTGTCAGGAGGAAGTCACATCTTAAGTTCTTTGCTTGCCTGAGTTTCTCAGTGTTGTCTGCCTTAATCTCTGTAAACTCAGATCTATCGAAGGCAATGGTAGAATGTTTGTTATCCTTTGTGTCATGTGATATTTATCTAGCTGCAGCAGTCATACTGTTGGTATTTGGAAAGAAATACCAGGCCACTTGTTTTAAATACCCCTGGCACTTTTATGCAGGTGTGGAGGGTAAGGGAGAGCTTCCTATCTTGGAATAACTGAGTTATCATCTTTTAAACAGAGCCTGGGTTTGTTACTAATGGCACCTAGGAGCTTACTACATGCAGGTGTGAGTATGGGTGGGGGAGAAGGAGACACTCTGCCTGCTATTGTGGGGTCACTAAGTGGCAACAACATTTATAGATTAATAACCTGCTAGAAACTGGCACCCATGAGGAGTGATGTTTTTCTTCCTTGAAAATAAGAACTATCGCTTCCTGATTCATTATTCACACACTCCACATATTCATGCAGCCAGCTGCAACAGAAGAAAAACACACACAGGGGTCACATACATTTTAGCTACAAGGCAGTCTAGTCCCTACTTATTTGTTTATTTATATTTATTTATTTATTTATTTCCCTCCAGGGGCAGCAAAGCAGGGAGGGTGACTTTAACATAAAGCATGGTTTCACAAAGTAGGAGCTGACTCGCTCATCCTAACACAATTTCAGAGAGTGGGTTGCGTTGGAAAAGTAATGCTTACCCTGTAAACCACAGGATATCAAGCCACACTTGCCAGGTCTACTTGAACTTAGTACCGGGTCTGGTCCCAGATCCTGGGGTGCTGCAGGCTCTGTCTAGACTCAGTACATTTAGCAGCATTGTGGTATAATTACAAAAATAAATAAAATGTGATATCTTTAAAATGAAAATCGCAAGTGGCCTAAATAGAACTGCCAATCTGTTCATGGCACGGACATCATGTATTTGGTCCATTTCTGGCAAACACCATGTTGCTCGCTTTATTGGTTTCACAGATATTTCAGTGAGGGTGGGGAAGAGAGGGGAAGCTGAAAGCACTTCCTCTTTCCTGGTTTGAAGGTTTTTCTCTCCATCAGGAGTTGAAAACAGAATTTTGTTCAGGAAAATAAAACCATTGCCTCCCAATTACGGAAACATTTGGTATTTATTATTATGACTATCTCTTTCTCAATGATAAAAGATTGGATTTTTCTGATGAATCTAGAGAGAGTTTAATACCACTTCATACAATCAGTGGGTTGGCTTTTTCAAGTCGTAAGGAACAATAACATGTTCTGGGACCTTCGCTGGTGGAGTTGACCTGGAGAGAGTCCACGGGGAAAGGCAGAAGGCTGAGAAGCTGCCTCTGAATTAAAGAGCCAGACCTCAGTGAGGACTGGGACATTTTCTAGAACAAGTTGGCAACTCCATCAGGTGGAGTGGTGACTTTCTGGTGACTTGGCCTTTCCCCTTTACTTTTCTATGCATTCTCCCTTCCTGCTTCCCCAAGAACTCCTCTCACAGTCTATCTCCTGGGGTCGTAGTCAGTCGGTGAGGGGCCATCCAGTATGGTGTCTGGCTGTGGGCATTGTCCTTTCTGCCAGGTGTTTGCTGGGCTGGGGATCTGAGCCGGCCAGTGTGGCGCGGTCCTAACGTATCAATCTCTTCAGATGTATTATGTACTACATACTTACTTGTGATGGATTATGTAATGTGCATCTTCTACTAATATATATGTCCTTGAACATAGTCTCCTAATTGTGCCGGGCCCACATCAGCTTTCAGTACGTGTTGCTGTAATTTGCAGAGGAATCTGACCTTCTGCTTCTCATGCTCATGGCTCTGTAAGAGCAAAGAATGCCTCCTATGCAGTTTAGGTAATAATACACACGTTAGAATCACTGGAAGCACCAGGCCACACCTCAGGAGTTCTTAAAACTTCCCAGGTGTTTCCGATGGGCAGCTGAGTTTGACACTCCCTGTTATAAAAAAGCATGGGATAGGGCTTATGTGTTCCTTGGGTTCTAGAGCCTCTGTTTGCATGCGGCTGTGTGTACGCGTACATGCGCATAAAACTAGCTGAATGCATCCACTCTAGCCCAACGCCTAAAGCAGTTGTTTCCTTATTTGGGTCTTCTCCAGTGATCCAGACATGAAATAAGCCAGGGCTTTGGAGTCAGACCCCCTGGGGTTAAGAGCTCATTAGGCTGCTTTGTAGCTGTGTAACCCACGGAGAGTTCCTTTATTGGGGCGGTTCTGTTGTTTATGTGGAATGAACGTGATATGGTCCTTAAGATCCAAACATAGTAGGACCCCCTTCCCTCGCTGTGCTCCTCTAGAGAGATCGGTTTGGCAGCTGTTATTGCAACCAGCCTTTCCCAAAGTGTGGATGTCTTACTGCTGGTGGCACGAGAGATGATGTTTGGGTCCCAACATGGCATTAAATAAAACTGAATCATAGTAAGAGAAAATTTTTCCCTTTTCAATTTTTTCCAGTTAAGTTATATTAAAGGGAAAGTTTCAACCTGGTGCTAGCATTGCCTTTACAGTAACTCTAACCTTGCTAATGATCCTTTTTAATAAAACAGAGATTGGGCCTTCAGCTCAGAGCCTTGATGGATTACGGCATCTAGCCAGAATTTACTGACATTGAACATATTTAGTTGTATTTATTTTTATGGAAGCTCTCTGTTTATGGTACCGATTTTTCATTTTTATAATGCCACATAGTTTTCTTTAGATAGATATTTTCTTTGAAAATACATAGTTTTCTTTAAAATAAGTGTATTTAAGTTTTAAAAGGTGAGTTTCATACTACTATAAAAAAACAATAACATCTGTGGTATGTGGTTTTCTGAGTTTTGGAAAAAGCATCGTGAACCATGGAATGTAAGGTATCCAATGGATTCTTTTCCACCGCCTCTGCATCCTTCCAGAAAGCAAAGTCCCCAGCAGTGCTGGTGGTAAATTTAACTAGTCATACCTCTTGTTTTCAATCCCAGCACTCATACTGCCCTCCGGCCTCTTACTCCCCGCTCTGGTGGGTTGGTGAGGGTACCTGTGGTACTTGTCCTGAACCTGGTCAGCGTCAAGAACCTTTGGTATCCCAGGCTTGTAGTCCATTGAGGGAACGGAGGGGCGTGGCTTACTGTAAACGTGGAACCACACCCATCCCTAGAAGACTAATTCTGCAATCCAGTTTGCAACCCCCTGGTGTTGGTGGAATTGGATATGGCAGGCTTAATAATGCCCCCCCCCCCAAGATGTCTATGTTGTAGTCCCTGGAACCTGTGAATATGTTACCTTACATGGCAAAAGGGACATTTTTTTTCCCCCTGATGTTATTAAATTAAGGATCTTGAAATGAAAAGATTGTCCTGGATTAGCTGGGCAGGCCCAATATAGTCATGAGGGGCCTCGGAAGAAGGAGGCAGGAGGATGAAAGACCAGGCAATGTAAAGACGGAAACAGAAGTTGCAGTTGTGCACTTTGATGATGGAGGTGGGGGGCCACAAGCCAAGGAATAGAGGGTGCCTGAAGTAAAGGCAAAGGAGTGGATTGCCCCATGAAGCCTCTAGAAGGAGCTCAGCCCTGTCAAGACATTTTAGACTTATGAGCTCCAGAATTATCAGTTAATAAATTTCCATTGTTTTGAGCCATGAAGTTTGTGTACTTTGCCATGGCAACAATAGGACACTAATATGTGACCCATGGGACAGGCTTGGTGACAGATGGTGTCTGAGGCTCCAGGAGGAGCCCCTGCTGAAAGATTAGGCAGAATAGCCAGAGGGTCTGGACCTGTATCAAATCTGCCTGGTGCTGCTATTCCATGATGCATGATTCACCATGTTTGGGCTTGGTGGATCCAACATCCAGCCAGGCCCGAGAAAAGAGGAGGTCCTATAAGCCTGGGGGGAATGAAGTTAGGTTTGGGCGCAGTCAGAAGCTACAACTGAAGCAGACAACTTTGGTTGCCAGTCTGACTTCTGTTTTCCCTTTCTCCCACCGAAGCAGAAACTTAATTTTGTTCTAATTTCCTCTCCCCAACCAAGTGATATTCTCCTGGGGAAGCTGGCTCCATCAGCAAGTTACAGAGTCAATCACTAAGCCATTTCAGCACATGGCATTTCCTGATGGCTGTTACTGGTCCAGAAATGGACACATGACCCTAGAAGCCCAAAGGGACTGAAGCAAAGGTCCTATCTCCACATAGAGAACAGCTTTACTCTCTCGTGTGAATCTGAAGGCATGGCTCTGTCATTGTTGCAGCAATCTTTTGACCACAAAGGGAAGCCAATTTTAGGAGAAGCTGTTACTGAGAACAGCTAGCAGATGGACAGAAAGAAGCTGAGTCCTTGAGAACATAATAGACAAAATAGCTGATATAACATCCGATGTGAGGTACATTATTACTTAAAACCAATGTGAGTTGGCGTTACTTATAGCAAGAATAATTCTATTAAAACACTTTCTCATGTCTGAGTCCACGTCCCACACCTTCCTTGGTGGATGGTAAATGTGGTTTTCACTAAAAGAAACATGTCTGTTGATAACACTTAGTACCTACAAAATAATGTCACTTTTCCCATCTATTTTCTTCTGTCAAATTAAGTTTGTGATCTAAGTGGTAGGAAATAGGTATTTTTCTTCAAGAGACCCAATAAGTGTTAATCTGAATAAAGACAAAAGCCACATGGATTATGAAATAACTTAATTTTTTCCCCAACTAGAGCATAAGTTCTTAAAAGTACCTTGCCCACATCTGGTACTCAAATGTGTTTGATTTTAATAGGCACTTTCTGAAACCATTACTTTATCCCAGGGATGGTAAATAGGTTTAATCTGGTGTGTCATCTCCTACTGATTGTTGTGGATTTCTGAAGATCTGCACTGAGAAGGATTCCAAGGCCTGCTGGCCCCAGTGTGAGAAGATGCTGAGGTTACTAGCAATGTCCATCATAGACATGGAATGGGGGTTGCTGAAATTGCTGCTAGTGTTCAGCATCCTCATCTTAACCCAAGAACATTTCTCTTGAATGAAGGGAGTTCTAAGTTCCCTGGAGGCTGATTATGTTTATATATGAAGGTGAGTGGCTTCTTTGCTTATGAGTGAGTCAACCTTGCAAGAAAACATTTCTTATTTGTTGGTTTTCTTTCTTGTGTGTGTGTGTGTTGTTGTTATTTTTTGGACAATACTTTCAGGAAATACAGTGGACACATAGAGGGTTAGGTTTAATCTCTGTAGAAATCATCTCTTTATCAAAGACGGTAGTAGGCAGCATTCTAAGATGGCCTTCAAGATTCTAACACTGGTGCACCTGTGTACGTGAATGTGGGCAGGACCTGTGAATATGATGGGATATCACTCTCATGATCATGTCACATTTTCACAAGGGTGAAGGGATTTGGCAGATGTAATTAAAGATCCGAATCAATTGATTGAGTTAATCCAAAGGGAGATTGTCTGAGTGGGCCCAATTTATTTTAAAAACATACTGGACCCTTCCTACAGAGAGATATTCTCTCTCTATCTTTTTAAGATTTTATTTATTTATTTGAGAGAGAGCGCATAAGGGGGGAGGAGGAGCAGAGGGAGAGGGAGAAGCAGGTTCCCGGCTGACCAGTGAGTCCCACATGGGACTCAGTCCCAGAACTCTGGGATCATGACCTGAGCCAAAGGCAGACACTTAACTGACTGAGCCACCCAGGCACCCAAGAAATATTCTCTTTTTGGCCTTGAAGAAGTAGGTAAGCCACTGTGTTGTGAGAGGGCCACGTAGCATGGAACTGAAGCAGCCTCTAGGAGCCACGAGGTACCCCAGATGAAGTCAGCAAGGAAGTAGGGACCTTGATCCTACAATTTCAAGGAAATGAATTCTGACAACAGTCATATGAGCTTGGAAGAGGAGCCCAAGCTCCAGAAAAGAACACAGATACTTAGTGTGCCCTATAAATATTTAATTGAAAGATGACTTGGAAAACATATGGGAGATACAAGGGTTATTTGTGGTCAACATCAAACTTAGTTAATCAAAAAGACTTAATGAGGAACATGGGAGTTATGCTGAACCGTGACAGATGGTCATAAGTGTGTTTTGTTTTAAATTGGTACATTTGTGATAATTTGTAATGCAGCAAAAGAAAACTAATATAATTACCATTAAATCATAAATGATAGAGGGGAGAATGAAAGAAAAAGCCTGTGACAAATGAACCAGTGTGGACATCAAACCATGAAGAGAAAAGGCTTCATGGGTGAATGTGTACAAACTGTACCCTCAATGCCATTGGACACATTGATTTGTCCCTTTCCCAGCTGTATGAGCAGCATAGGGTCCACAAAATAGCTTATGATGCTTTTAAGTCACCTAGAAGGCACTCCTGGTCCTTCAGCATTTACTTGTTAACATTTTCTATGAACAGAGTAACATAAACAGAAATAAGTAAACAGCCTCGCCTGATATCATTACTTCTACAAATATAAATGTAATTTATTTCCCCACAGTTCCCTTCACTTGTTGTCTACTTATAAACAAAATATTTTAGATATGTAATGCATATAGACACAATTTTGTATTCTTAAACATTACATGATACGTACTTTTCACGTTCTTTCATGATCTTCAGTTATTTTTATTGGTTGAATATCTTACTGAATTGACGTGCTGAAATTTCTATAATCATTTTCCCATTGTTAGGAATTTAGATGATTCCTTTTTAAAATTTCTACCTCTGCTACTGTAAATAAAATGGATTTTTCCTACCAAAGTTAACAATTTCCTACATATAGATTTTTTTAATGATTACATACTGTTTTTTTGGCTTAAAGGTACAAACATTTCTTTGGACCTAATTGTTTCCCCAAATTTTGCCAATGTACACTCCGACCAGTAGTGTGAGTTGTGTTCATTTATTCATTTCAGGGTCCTCTTGCCAGCTTTAGAAATTCCCTTTTTAAATATTGGCCATTTATTTTTTTAGGCATAACCTTCACTGAGGTATAATTACATCTAATAAATGCACCCGTGTATAATTCAATAGCTCTTGGCAGTTGCAGACATCCATGTAACCACCACCACAATCAAGCTATAAACCATTTCCATTGCTCCTCAGAATTTTCTTATGCCTGTTAGTAGTCAGTTTACCTCCCATCCTGTGCCCGTACAACACTGCTCGGCTTTCAGTAAATCAGTTTTGCTAGTTTTACTAGAATTTAATATAAATGGAATCATACGGTCCTAACTTTTTTTTTTTTTTGGTCTGCCTTGTATAATATATTTGAGATTTATACATGTTGTGTATATAGGTAGTTTGGGTTTTTTTTTTATTACTAAGTAGGAGTCCACTGTAGGGATATACCACAATTTGTTTATTAATTGACCTACCCATTGTTGAACATATGGGTTGATTTTAATTTTTTGGTGTTATGAATAAAGCTGATCTAAATATTTGCACACAGTCTTTATATGGACATACATTTTCATTTCTCTTCGGTAAATACTTAGGAGTAGGATTGTTGGGTCATATGAAAGGCAAATACTTAGCTTTTTAGAAAATTGCCAGACTATTTTCCCAAGTAGTTTTATCAGTTTACATTCTCACTCTCCATGGGTGGGCGTTCCAATTGCTCCATATCTTTGCCAACACTTGGTATAATCAGTCTTTTTAATTTGAACTATTCTAGCAGGTGTGAACTGGCATGTCATTGTGGTTGGTCATTTAATTTTTATATGATTGTTATATACAGTTTTTGGGGGAAAACCAGGCTATAAAATTTAATTTCTAATATTATATCAACAATAAGAGTAAATGAGATAAAGAAATACTAGAAATTTAATTTCTCTTTTTGTAATGAAAATAAGCGAAAATTAAAGAACCTGAAAAGAACGCATACTTTGCACAGGAAATGAGAATACATTAAATAGACTTTATCATGTAAGATGGTTTCCAAAGTAGGGCTACTTTGATTTGTTTGAAATGAACAGACTGCCAGACACCATGAGAGGGCCGTGGGGGCAGCATTAGCGTCGCGAGCCGTGTGGGAAAGCTTGCGACAGGCAGGGTGCTTGCAGGTAGCCCGCAGCAGCGACAGACTTTCCCGAGGCAGTGCACTGAGGCTGCATGATTGCTTTTCTCATCTTGCTGATAGAGGTTGCATTATTAAATACAGAATGCCGCTTCCCAGGTTGACTCTCTCTTTCGCCTCCTAAACCCAGGGACAAAGGGGATGGAATTGAATATTTACTATTGTCGGACAATGATCTCCCCTTCAATTTCTGCTCTGCTTTGGTGTGCTGGGATAACATTTGGATTAGGTCTGTGGGAGTAGGAAGGACAACGCCAGTCTATTGGCTAACCTGACCAGGGGTCAAGGAAAAGACAATACTCCCGAATCAGCAATAATCATGCCCCAAACCCTCAGTCTCCAATGTGCTTCATAGATGGTCAGTGGCTTATTTCTGAGTCTAAAATCTTTGTGCAGCTAATCCCCTATACCATGAGAATTAAACTTATCGCTTTATGCAGAACTTGATAAAATGTGGAGACATGAGGGAGACGTAATCTCAGTCAGGTGATCTTTAAAAGATAAGCACAAGATGATAAAAATGACGACATTCAGTTTAGAAATTCTCACAAAACGAGTCGTACTCCATTCTCTGAAACATCACTGATGCTTATGTGTGTGCTGACGTATTTTGTCCTAATGGGATATCAGAAAGCTCACAACCTAAGAGAGATTGCCAAAGAATAGTGATTTTTGAGCAGCTTATCATCTGTGATGGGGGACAAAGTTCAACCAGTAACAGCCAGTGTGGATGAAATTGCTGTTTGGAATTATTTGAAATCACATCATCATCACTACCCACTAATGTATCTTTTCCATTAACATTTATTTATATCTTTCACAAAAAAGGAATTTGAAAGGGCAAATTATATATCTTGGTTTATGTGAGAGTCAGAATCAAAGCACACAGATTTAAACCTGACCCACCCTCTATTCCTATTGGGACCAGATTTTCAAAATTCAGTCAAATGAATAATGCCTTACACTCTTATCCTCAGTTTTCTGAGATATGTCCTTTTCCAAATCATCTAAATAAAGACAAGACCACTTTGTTTATTTATTTTTGCCCCAAGTTTTGGTTTTTTAAATTTCAGTGCTGGGCTTGTAATACCATAAACTAATTAATATTCTTTAAAAATATAGTTTAAGTGTGAAGTAATTGTGAGGTTACTCTTGCCACCAAATATATAACTTGGAACTTAATGCCTCCAAGCAATGAGTACTTCAGAGAAGACTCCTGAGAGAATTAGACCCAGAATTCTCTTCTAGAGCTTTGATACTTTTCAAACCCTACAAATGAAAAGGAATAACATATTGAAAATGGAGATCATATGTAGGGTGTAGCTTTTCTGCAGAAATTCCTTAAAATAAAAAAAAATGGCAATAAAGCCCTATTCCTTCAAGCTGAGAAATGGTGCCACGAAGCATCAATAGGGACCTGGGTTAGATCCAACATGGTCCATCCTTAGTAAAGAATACTGTTCAGCTGTTGAAAAGAAAGAGGTAGACTTACGCATACTGGCTTGGCAAGATCTCTAAGACATATTTTTAAGTAAAAAAATACACGAAACAATAATATTGTATAATCCCATTTATACAAAAAAAGACATGAAGTATAATTGCGATATGAACACACATGTATGTAAATGCATGGTATACATACCAAACTATCGACAGAAGTTACTTCTGGGAGGGGAGTGGCCGAGTATGTGTGAGCATGTGCGGGTGTGTATGGATGTGTATGTGTGTTTGGCAGGTGGCACGAAAGTCAGTGAAATGGAAACTAACATGTTTGGTACCATATGATTCATTTTGTTTGACTATTTTGCAAGACGATATTTAGGCAGATGACAATTACCCCCAAACAGAAAAAGTTTAATTAGCTATATCTTCAATGAATCCAAGGTTATAACATAACACTGGTATATACCCAAATCTTCTACATTTTCTTTTTTAAAGATTTTATTTATTTATTTATTTGACACACAGAGAGAGTACAAGCAGGGGGAGTGGCAGAAGCAGGCCCCCAACAGAGCAGGGAGCCTGATGCGGGGCTCGATCCCATGATCCTGGGATCATGAACTGAGTGGAAGGCAGTTGCTTAACCAACTGAACCACCCAGGTGCCCCAACATTTTCATTAATAGCAAAATGGAATACTGTTCTGGAATTAGTTCTTCAGCACCAAATCATTGAAGAGGGAAATACAGACACAATCCAATGATGAATGGTAAACTCTGTAGGTGCCTTGCTCTCTACCCTATCCCTCATGCCTAGCACAGGTCCCAGCATTAAATAGGGATTCAAAAATATTAGTTGAATAAAAGTTTTCAGTGTGTTGGAAGCATATTATTTTTATGACTTAAAATGCAAATATGAAACGAATGCTATTGTATTTGAGACACAGATGAATTTTACTACCTGAATTAATTCAGCTTCCTCCGCAAAGATAATCCCATCACAAACACTAGCAGCCAAGTGCTTTGTGAAACAGAAGACTGCCAGGAACCAACATGGCATCCAGCTCCACACCAAATGGAAATTCTCTGGTATGACGGTAGTGCCCAACCTTCACTGGATGTCACATCTGGCTTCTTGAGCCCTTCCTTCGGCATCATCCACCAGCCCTACTTAACATGAAACGCAAAGCAGGATCACCCACCACATGCTCCTGGAACTCAGCCAGGCTGCCTGCCCTGTGGCAAAGCTGTCTGCAACACAGGATCTTTGGGGAGGACGTGTGTGGAGAATGGACAGCAATGCAGGCTGTGCACTGAGCTGAAATGGGATCGCCGCGAGCAGGGTGGGCAGAAGCAACACTGCGATTTAATATCAAATGATAGGCTATGGAGGTGGACTGCTGGGAAATCAGATGCAATGGAAAAATTCCTTTCAGGCCAAGAGTCTTGTTGTGGGGAAAGGGAAGAGGATAAAGAACGAAAGAATTTTTTTTTTTTTTTTTAAGTTTTAGCTTTGATTGAAGGCATATTAGTGAATGGGTGGGATATCAAATAATCTGCCCACCATTGGCTGTCGTCAGTACAGTCATTGCCAACAGTTCTATTAGTTTTAGGCACATAGGGCTTTTGTACGGGTGATAGAAAGTATGTCTATAGATGTTACATTTATAAGGAAAAAAGGTGTTTTCACAGTCACGGGGTTTACCTAGGTTTGAGATTTGCAACCATGTCACATTTTAAAACTTTGGAAAATGATTCTATGTTCATAATTTCCAATGTAAAATGAAAACACAGACCATCTGGAAATTATCAAAATGCTATGTAAAGGCAATGATGCCGTTTACTGTATAGAATCAATTTAGCACACCAATAAAATCATGCACACGTATAAACCTCGAGAAAGGAGGCTATTTTTTTTCCATAGAACTTTCCATTTAAATTCTGTTGCCATTGTTGTGCAATAAATTTTGTTGTCACACAGCTATAGCTAAAGTGCTTTTTATTTGATGTAATCCTACTGCATCATCAAAATATCAGTATTTTTTATGTTTCGCAAATATTTGTGGACACCATTAGGCAGCATGAAGCATAGTGCAGTAACAAATGTCCATTTTATGGCCGCTGTCAGACTATATATTGTATAATGCCCCAATATTATCAGCAATCTAGACCTAAATTATCACAAACCTAAGTCCATGAAACAGAAGACACATATATAATCTCCGTTAGTCCATGTATTGAAATGCTAGAATTAAAAGGTTGGGCTATCAATTCAGGCAGAAAATGTTGTTTTCCAGAGGAATTTTTCACTCAGGACAAAAAAGGAGAAAAGGCAAAGGAATGAAGCTCAGGGCTGATTTTTGACAACTCTAAACCCAAAAGAAGATTTTTATGTCCCCGAAGAGGAAACACAGGTGAGAGGGGAAGTAAATGTGCAACTGGGAAAGTTGTTCGGTTTTGGTCACTGGATTTTATTATTATTATTTTAGTTAACAAAGACATCAGATTATCAGTAGACAATGTTGGTTTATGGTGTTAGAGAGTTTTCTCCCAATTCACAATTCTATTTGAAAGAAGCCAAGGAGATTGATGTTTTGAAACGATGATGACAAATTACCCACAACATACGGTTCATTGTAAATACTGAGCAAATAGTCTCTAAGGTGCTGTGGAATGTGACCAGCCAAGGGGCCGCAGGGAATCTGCATGAGATTGGATCAAAATTGGAAATATTTTGTCACATAACTAGGCAGAGTTAGTGTGGGACTTGTTGTAAACACCCCGTGGTTCAATCTGCCCTATGACAGAGCCCCCTAACTTACTGTTAAATATTTCCTTTCTTCTGCTGGATTTATCACTTCCGTAAATTATAAAAGACAAATCACCTCCCACCGGCGGCCATACATCCCCTGGTCTTCTTTTTGTACAGCTTTGAAGGTGATGAAAGAATCGATCTCATTGACTACAAATGACAGTATTAATCATAAGAGTTTGTCAGGACTCATCATGATGAATGTGTCTAGAGGAGTTAAGTTGGTAAAATAATTTGGCCCACTGTAGTTTCCTTTTCATTGTGACCCTTGGTGGTGGCAGTTGGAAGGATGGGAGGGAGGTGCTGGATCTGGCTACCAAAGAGACAAGGCGGGGGGAGAAAAAGCACTTCTAAAAGCAAGTGTTATTTTCAATACACTTGTATTCCAACAGCAAGGGCATTTTGATGGAAGGCAAGCCGTTACTAATTATGAAGGAGGTTTCAAAGTCTTCTTCTGAACTCTGCAGACCAAATGCACATAATCTGCTTCCCAAACATACTCTGCAATGCAGTGTTTTTATTTTTAATTGCCTGTTTATTATAAATTTCAGAGGCTCTCTTCCAATGGAAGAGTTGTATCTTCCCCTGACAGAAGCTGCCTTATCTATTAGATGATCAGTTTGAATTATAGCTTCTTCCCCAGGTGTTTCTTAATACGAGTGCTAATTGAGAAGTTTGATTTTCACTCTGTCGTGGGTCATGTTACTGAAATTGGCAAGATTTGCTAATGTTAGGAGACAACTTGATCAATAATTTTGAAATAATAAAAAAAAAATCACAGATTTACTTGGAGAGTAGTTTTTCCCATATGAGATAAATTGTTGTCAAAGAATTAAATGAGAGTTATATGATTTCTATCCCTAAATAATAATGAAGTTTTTGATAGATAAAAATTCAATTTCAGGTCAGAATATGTTGAAATGAAGGAATTGTTTCTTATTCATGTAAATAAACAAAATTGTGATTTTTTTAAAGAACTTAAAAATAAGGAACAGGACCATGAATTATTTTAATTAAAAATATTAAAAATATGTCTAAATGTAGTAGGCAACTGTTAAAATTTCAATTTGATGAGATTTCAAAAAAATTGAAATATTGAGACTTTTAAAAATTTCAGTTGCTCTTTTAAAAATCTACATGGGAGCTTTTGGCAAGAGAGTTTTACTTATTTTTACATATGATATAAAATAAATGGGAATTTTAGAATATCAATTTTTAAAACATTTGCATTTCTTAATTTCTATATCTTCCTATGTTCAATTTAAGCAGTGATGGTTAAAGTTAGGTTTTTCAGATTGCTTTAAGTAGTGGTTTATAAAAGAAATTTAAAATCATACAATCGGCACATAGGTCTTCCTTATGACTTGTTTCTCTTTTAAGGTTTTTATTTTTTTTTAAATATCAGCATTTGAAGTTTTTGTTGTTGTTGTTCCATTTTCCTTTGAGCCTATGTAGAATTATGTGGATAATTCTCCCCATTACTTTTAGTGGAGATTTGGATGTGCTGCATGTTATGAGTCATTAGGATTAGTGACAGGGACTTGAGACAGCAGGAAACAAAGCACAAACAACTGATGAATTTATTTCAGAATCATGCTTCTTATAAAATGTAGTGAAGTCATCATAAAGAAAATGTTCACATTTTTCTACACCAGTTTTCTCTAAAGCATAGAGTGGAATAGTTGTTGCATTTGTGTTCTGAAATGGAAGTACATTATACACACGCTTGTACAGTGGTAGGTGAGTATTCATAAGTGTGAGTACAAATATAAACATGCATTTCTGGATGGATATATTAGAAAGTTTTAAACAATTTTAGGCAAAGTCCAGGGTAGCTGGGGATGAGGGAGGAGGGAGATGTTTACTTTTCATTTCGTTTCCCTTCTGAATAGTTGGAATTTTTAAACTATGTGTGTTCTGCTCTTATTTTTTAAAGTCGATGATTATAATAAATATACTAGATGGAATTATGTATTATTTTCTTCATATTTTCCTGCGTTAAAATTTTTTTGGCTAGTAATTTTTCCCCAAATACAGGAGATTTTAATATATTTTTAAAAAGCTTGAAATCTGGCCACCTTGTTACTTGGCTTTTAGGAACAGGCCAAAGAGCAGTTACACAGGGTCAAAAATATCTTTTAAATGGATTTTGTCACTTGTTTTTGTGCTCCTTCTTGCTATACAGTTTCATATCTGAATATTTATGATGATCAGAGCATTGCTTGACTTAGAGTTAGTTGTTTTTCTGTTGATTTTCTTTAGAAAAAAATTAATATTGAGATCTTTCAGCAACATTGCCTAGATGCCACTCACGGGTTTGAGAACTCACTGCTAAGCAGAAGTGCAATGTCCTGTGTAAGTCTATAGGAATTGCCTGTATTTGGTGTCCCTTAAAGAGATAGGATTTTCTTTATCAGCTTTGTTTCATTTGGAATGTTATGTTTGCTTGGCATATCATTCTGGTCTGACTTTGGTTGTAATATGATAGGTCTGCAGTGGATATTATAGTGTCTTTTGGTTCTAAACATCCATTTGGATGTCATTAAATAACGTCTACTATTGTTTCTTGTTTTCTCCATTTCATCGTTATACATTTAGTATCTGGAAGGAACATTGTGTAATTTTGCCACATGCTAAAATAGGATTTTTAAAATTAAAAACAATGCCAACTTTCCAAGATGATACTCACCAACCCCTGTAGCTAGAACTACATATGTGTGAGGTAATAATTCATTTACTTCCAAGGCATATCTGCTGCTGGCAAGAGAAGACAGAATTAAGTAGTGCTAGCTTGTGTCTAAAAGATCCCAAGGCAATAAATTTGGTAACAAAATTGTTTGAAACAATTGCCAGAAAATTTTTAGCCAAAACAACTGGCCATTGAATATTTTAATTTTTAAGGAGGTTTTCTGGTATCGCATTGAAGCAATAATAAAAAAGTAAATAATAAAACATGTTTCTATATAAAATCTAGTCTACAAAATAAATAAAAATAAGATAATTATTATTAAATGTATTTCTGTCTCAGTCAGAATGCAGAAAATAATTGGTGGAAGAATTTGATATCATATAGATAATAAGAGTGTGCTAAAGCTGTTACTTGGATTTTAAGGCAGAAGATTTGTTTTTAAATTTACAGATATGCAGATTTTCAAGATTAAGGTTAAAAATATATTTTGCTTTCAACTTTTTGTATTGTTATAAAAGGCCCTGTGGGAAATAATAAACATAGCACATTTAAGTTCAGGTTTATTTTGTTATGCATTTTTTTTTTAAAGATTTTATTTATTTATTTGACAGAGAGAGACACAGCAACAGAGGGAACACAAGCAGGGGGAGTGGGAGAGGGAGAAGCAGGCTCCCCGCCGAGCAGGGAGCCCGATGCGGGACTCGATCCCAGGACCCTGGGATCATGACCTGAGCCGAAGGCAGTCGCTTAACCAACTGAGCCACCCAGGCGCCCTTGTTATGCATTTTTGTTGGAAATTATACTTTCTGCTTCCTTCAGAACCACAAGTCACTGTTTTTTATACATCTAACAGATAATATTATGACAGAGATTCAAGAGTCTTATCACCAAAAGTGAAAATTGAAGGCCATTTACCATTAAGAAAGCACTATAACACCAAGATTTTTTTTTTTTTTTTTTTTTTTTTTTTTTACTATTATGTACTCCTAAGCCTAAATGAAGTCTAGTTTTTCAGTTGCTGGAAATGGTTATAAGACTATGGTCTATGAAAATTTTATTTAATATAAAGACACAAAGATTAGTATTAAGTACAGGAGGAAAAACACATTTATGATTCTGGGTTTAGTTACAGTGTCAATTCCCCTTCATCTTTTTTTTTAAACTTAAGAATTTGTGAGATGTCTCATAGTTTGCTTTGCATAATTCCTGTAACAGTGATTCAACACTTTTTATACAGGTATCTCTCTAAGTTATACTTTAAAAGCCATGATGGTTTGGTTGGAGATTTTTCAGGGAGTAATGCATCAACAGAATGATTTTTTTTCCTTGCCTCATAGCCACAACTTTCTGTCATAAAAATTTTTAGAATACTTCCATTTTGTAAACAGACATTTCTCTAAATTACCGCTCTACTGTTGCTATTATTACTACCAGTAGATATTATCAAACACTTAATTTTTCCAGTCACTTTGCTTAATGCATTATATGTATTATCCCATTTAATCCTTCTGACAACTGTAATAGAAAGAAACACTGCATTTTACAGATGCAGAGGTGAAGGCACAGAGAGGTTAAATAACTTGGCAATTGTTTCATAGCTAATAGCTATGATCTAACTCATCCTTTAGTCATCTCCTAAGTAAGTTTTAAATCTATCCTCTTTTTGGGAGGTGAATTTCCATTTGGGAGTGTGAATTTCCATTTTTTGCTTGTTTTATACAATAACCACTTTTATGAGCAAAAAATTATAAAATTTTGAAAAATGATTTTAGTTGCTTAGTATTTTTCCTATCTGTAGATGGGCTTTACATTTATGGAAAACATAAATTGCATGTCCTCTTTAGATTCAAGAAAGCAGCTGCAGGTAACTAACTGGGGCAAATTGAACAAATGCAGATGAGTACTTTTTTTCATTTATTAGTTGCTGGCTTTGGGTGAACCACTGATATTTAGAAGAAAAGGGCACACTGCCTGTTTTCAATTCCTTGTATTCTAGTTGGGGAATCAGTTGAGTAAATAGATAATTAGATGCAGTACAAACATGACTAGATCAGAGGCAAATGTGAATTCACAGAAAGGATCACCTACCTTCCTTAGTTTTAGGGCCGGTGGAAAGAATTCCTGGAGGTAGGGATCCTTGAGCTGTATACATTTTGAAAAGGATGTGTTAAAGTTTTCCAGGCAGAGAAGGGGTAGGATGGAGGGTCTTGTGGGCAGAGGAACAACATGTTCAAAGGTACAGGGACTTGTAACAGGGTGTGATTTGGAAACTTCATGGCTACAGCATGCGATGTGGAGCATAACAGATGAAGCTAGAGAAATAGCCAGAGCCTGTAAAATAAACTGCCTTGTATACTGTTCTAAGGGTCTAGGATTTTATCTTGAAGGTCACAGAGAACCACTTAAGGATTTTAAGTGAGGGAGAAAACATAATTAGATTTGTATTTTAGAAAGCTTGCTTCAGACAAGTAATGAAGGTTTTGATGCAGTGGGGCAACATGCGTTAAAAGATGTACATGATTGTACATGATTATAATAACCCTGGCGAGCTGTAATTAGAACTTGAATTAAAGCAATGGAAATGGGAAAGAAGAAGAGAGAATAGATTTAAAACTTAACTTAGGAGACGACTAAAGGATGAGTTAGATCTAACCCAAAGGTAAAAAAACATTCTGGTTTTTGTACTACAGGTTAGTTTTAGTTGTTTTTGAGTTTTATATAAAATCATACAATACTCTTTTTTTTTTGTCTGGCTTTTACTCGACATTTATGTTATTGCATGTAACAATAAATTGTTCTTTATTCCTTGCTATAATTGTATTCCCTTATGTATTTATCACAATTTATTTAGCCTATTTATTATTGTTTGCCCATTGGGTTGTTTTTATTTTTGTGTTAATTAATAGTGCATGAATATTCTTGTGCATTTTTTTGGTGTACATATATATGCATTTCTATTCGAAATGCTGGATCATGGGCTATAAGTATGATCAGCATTAGTGGATGTATCAGTTTTCCAAAGTGATTGTATCAGTTTTCACCACTCTCAACACTAAACAAGAGATTCAGGTGCTACCTACTTTCACCAATTGTTAGAATTTTTAGATTGTTTAACTTTAGCCAATCCCATGGTTGTGTTGTGGTATCTTACAGTTTTATTTTGCATTTTGCTAATGACTAATAATGCTGACCACCTTTTCATATTCTGGCTGACCAGTTGGATATCCTCTTTTGTAAAGTTCCTGTTCAATCTCTTGCCCAGTTTTTAAAAATTGTGTTGTCTGTCGTTTGCTTATTGATTTTTAGAAAATGATTTTATATTCCAGATAAAAGTCCTTTGTTGGAAAATACTTTATTGGACCTATGTTCGGAATATCTCTTCCTGATCTGTGGCATTCCTTTCATGCTCTTAATGTCTTTTGGGTAACAGGAGTTCTAAATTTTATTTATTTATTTTTATTCTTATGTTAATCCCCATACATTACATCATTAGTTTTAGATGAAGTGTTCCATGATTCATTGTTTGTGCATAACACCCAGTGCTCCATGCAGAATGTGCCCTCCTCAATACCCACCACCAGGCTAACCCATCTTCCCACCCCCCTCCCCTCTAGAACCCTCAGTTTGTTTTTCAGAGTCCATCGTCTCTCATGGTTCATCTACCCCTCCGATTTCCCCCGCTTCATTCTTCCCCTCCCACTACCTTCTTCTTTTTTTTTTTCTTAACATATATTGCATTATTTGTTTCAGAGGTACAGATCTGAGATTCAACAGTCTTGCACAATTCACAGAGCTTACCAGAGCACATGCCCTCCCCAGTGTCTATCACCCAGTCACCCCATCCCTCCCACCCCACCACCCACTCCAGCAACCCTCAGTTTGTTTCCTGCAATTAAGAATTCCTCATATCAGTGAGATCATATGACACATGTCTTTCTCTGTTTGACTTATTTCACTCAACATAATACCCTCCAGTTCCATCCACGTCGTTGCCAATGGCAAGATCTCATTCCTTTTGATGGCTGCATAATATTCCATTGTATATATATACCACTTCTTCTTTATCCAGTCATCTGTCGATGGACATCTTGGCTTTTTCCACAGTTTGGCTATTGTGGACATTGCTGCTATAAACATCGGGGTGCACGTACCCCTTCGGATCCCTACTTTTGTATCTTTGGGGTAAATACCCAGTAGTGCAATTGCTGGATCATATGGTAGCTCTATTTTCAACTTTTTGAGGAACCTCCATACAGTTTTCCAGAGTGGCTGCACCAGCTTGCATTCCCACCAACAGTGTAGGAGGGTTCCCCTTTCTCCGCATCCCCGCCAACATCTGTCGTTTCCTGACTTGTTAATTTTAGCCATTCTGACTGGTGTGAGGTGGTATCTCATTGAGGTTTTGATTTGGATTTCCCTGATGCTGAGCGATATTGAGCACTTTTTCATGTGTCTGTTGGCCATTTGGATGTCTTCTTTGGAAAAATGTCTGTTCATGTCTTCTGCCCATTTCTTGATTGGATTCTTTGTTCTTTGGGTGTTGAGTTTGATGAGTTCTTTATAGATTTTGGATACTAGCCCTTTATCTGATATGTCATTTGCAAATATCTTCTCCCATTCTGTCGGTTGTCTTTTGGTTTTGTTGACTGTTTCCTTTGCTTTGCAAAAGCTTTTTATCTTGATGAAGTCCCAATAGTTCATTTTTGCCCTTGCTTCCCTTGCCTTTGGCGATGTTTCTAGGAAGAAGTTGCTTCGGCTGAGGTCAAAGAGATTGTTGCCTGTGTTCTCTTTTAGGATTTTGATGGACTCCTGTCTCACATTGAGGTCTTTCAACCATCTGGAGTCTATTTTTGTGTGTGGTGTAAGGAAATGGTCCAGTTTCATTCTTCTGTATGTGGCTATCCAATTTTCCCAACACCATTTGTTGAAGAGACTGTCTTTGTTCCATTGGACATTCTTTCCTGCTTTGTCGAAGATTAGTTGAGCAGAGTTGAGGGTCCATTTCTGGGCTCTCTATTCTGTTCCATTGATCTATGTGTCTGGTTTTGTGCCAGTACCATGCTGTCTTGATGATGACAGCTTTGTAATAGAGCTGGAAGCCCGGAATTGTGATGCCGCCGGCTTTGCTTTTCTTTTTCAACATTCCTCTGGCTATGCGGGGTCTTTTCTGGTTCCATACAAATTTTAGGATTATTTGTTCCATTTCTTTGAAAAGAGTGGATGGTATTTTGATGGGGATTGCATTGAATGTGTAGATTGCTCTAGGTAGCATTGACATCTTCACAATATTTGTTCTTCCAATCCATGAGCATGGAACGTTTTTCCATTTCTTTGTGTCTGCCTCAATTTCTTTCATGAGTATTTTATAGTTTTCTGAGTACAGATCCTTTGTCTCTTTGGTTAGATTTATTCCTAGGTATCTTATGGTTTTGGGTGCAATTGTAAATGGGATCGACTCCTTAATTTCTCTTTCTTCTGTCTTGTTGTTGGTGTATAGGAATGCCACTGACTTCTGTGCATTGATTTTATATCCAGCCACTTGACTGAATTCCTGTATGAGTTCTAGCAGTTTGGGGGTGGAGTCTTTTGGGTTTTCCACATAAAGTATCATATCATCTGCAAAGAGTGAGAGTTTGACTTCTTCTTTGCCAATTTGGATACCTTTGATTTATTTTTGTTGTCTGTTTGCTGTGGCTAGGACTTCCAATACTATGTTGAATAGCAGTGGTGATAGTGGACATCCCTGCCGCGTTCCTGACCTTAGGGAGAAAGCTCTCAGTTTTTCCCCATTGAGAATAATATTCGCTGTAGGTTTTTCATAGATGGCTTTTATGATATTGAGGTATGTACCCTCGATCCCTATACTCTGAAGAGTTTTGATCAAGAAAGGATGCTGTACTTTGTCAAAAGCTTTTTCTGCATCTATTGAGAGGATCATATGATTCTTGTTCTTTCTTTTGTTAATGTATCGTATCACATTGATTGATTTGTGGTTGTTGAACCAACCTTGCAGCCCAGGGATAAATCCCACTTGGTCATGGTGAATAATCCTTTTAATGTACTGTTGGATCCTATTGGCTAGTATTTTGGTGAGAATTTTTGCATCCATGTTCATCAGGGATATTGGTCTGTAAGTCTCCTTTTTGATGGGGTCTTTGTCTGGTTTTGGAATCAAGGTAATGCTGGCCTCATAAAATGAGTTTGGAAGTTTTCATTCCATTTCTATTTTTTGGAACAGTTTCAGAAGAATAGGTATTAATTCTTCTTGAAATGTTTGGTAGAATTCCCCTGGGAAGCCATCTGGCCCTGGGCTTTTGTTTTTTGGGAGATTTTTGATGACTGCTTCAATTTCCTTAGTGGTTATAGGTCTGCTCAGGTTTTCTATTTCATCCTGGTTCAGTTTTGGTAGTTGATACATCTCTAGGAATGCATCCATCTGTTCCAGGTTATCTAATTTGCTGGCATAGAGTTGCTCATAATATGTTCTTATAATTGTTTGTATTTCTTTGGTGTTGGTTGTGATCTCTCCTCTTTCATTCATGATTTTGTTGATTTGGGTCATTTCTCTTCTCTTTTTGATAAGTCTGGCCAGCGGTTTATCAATCTTGTTAATTCTTTCAAAGAATCAGCTCCTAGTTTCGTTGATCTGTTCTACTGTTCTTTTAATTTCTATTTCATTGATTTCTGCTCTGATCTTTATTATTTCTCTTCTCCTGCTGGGTTTAGGCTTTATTTGCTGTTCTTTCTCCAGCTCCTTTAGGTGTAGGGTTAGGTTGTGTACTTGAGACTTTTCTTGTTTCTTGAGAAAGGCTTGTATTGCTATATACTTTCCTCTTAGGACTGCCTTTGCTGCATCCCAAAGATTTTGAACAGTTGTGTTCTCATTTTCATTGGTTTCCATGTATTTTTTTAATTCTTCTTTAATTTCCTGGTTGACCCATTCATTCTTCAGTAGGATGCTCTTTAGCCTCCATGTATTTGAGTTCTTTCCGACTTTCCTCTTGTGACTGAGTTCTAGTTTCAAAGCATTGTGGTCTGAAAATAGGCAGGGAATGATCCCAATCTTTTGGTACCGGTTGAGACCTGATTTATGACCTAGGATGTGATCTATTCTGGAGAATGTTCCATGGGCACTAGAGAAGAATGTGTATTCCGTTGCTTTGGGGTGGAATGTTCTGAATATGTCTGTGAAGTCCATTTGGTCCAGTGTGTCATTTAAAGTCTTTATTTCCTTGTTGATCTTTTGCTTAGACGATCTGTCCATTTCAGTGAGGGGGATGTTAAAGTCCCCCACTATTATTGTATTGTTGTCGATGTGTTTCTTTGCTTTTGTTATTAATTGCCTTATATAATTGGCTGCTCCCATGTTAGGGGCATAGATTTACAATTGTTAGATCTTCTTGTTGGATAGATCCTTTAAGTATGATATAGTGTCCTTCCTCATCTCTTATTACAGTCTTTGGTTTAAAATCTAATTTGTCTGATATAAGGATTGCCACCCCAGCTTTCTTTTGGTGTCCATTAGCATGGTAAATGGTTTTCCACCCCCTCACTTTCAATCTGGGGGTGTCTTTGGGTCTAAAATGAGTCTCTTGCAGACAGCATATCGATGGGTCTTGTTTTTTAATCCAGTCTGTTAGCCTGTGTCTTTTGATTGGGGCATTTAGCCCATTTACATTCAGGGTAACTATTGAAAGATAGGAATTTAGTGCCATTGTATTGCCTGTAAGGTGACTGTTACCATATAATGTCTGTGTTCCTTTCTGGTCTATGTTGCTTTTAGGCTCTCTCTTTGCTTAGAGGACCCCTTTCAAGATTTCCTGTAGGGCTGGTTTTGTGTTTGCAAATTCCTTTAGTTTTTGTTTGTCCTGGAAGCTTTTTATCTCTCCTTCAATTTTCAATGACAGCCTAGCTGGATAGAGTATTCTTGGCTGCATATTTTTCTCATTTAGTGCTCTGAATATATCCTGCCAGTCCTTTCTGGCCTGCCAGGTCTCTGTGGATAGGTCTGTTGCCAATCTAATGTTTCTACCCTTGTAGGTTACATATCTCTTCTCCCGAGCTGCTTTCAGGATTTTCTCTTTGTCTATGAGACTTGTAAGTTTTACTATTAGATGTCGGGGTGTTGACCTATTTTTATTGATTTTGAGAGGGGTTCTCTGTGCTTCCTGGATTTTCATGCCTGTTTCTTTCCCCAAATTAGGGAAGTTCTCTGCTATAATTTGCTCCATTATCCCTTCTGCCCCTCTCTCTCTTTCTTCTTCTTCTGGGATCCCAATTATTCTAATGTTGTTTCGTCTTACGGTATCGCTTATCTCTCGAATTCTGCCCTCGTGATCCAGTAGTTGTTTATCTCTCTTTTTCTCAGCTTCTTTATTTTCCATCATTTCATCTTCTATATTACTGATTCTCTCTTCTGCCTCATTTATTCTAGCACTTAGCGCCTCCATTTTTTATTGCACCTCATTAATAGCCTTTTTGATTTCTACTTGGTTGGATTTTAGCTCTTTTACTTCTCCAGAAAGGGTTTCTCTAATAACATCCATATTTTTTTCAAGCCCAGCTAGTATCTTTAAAGTGATGATTCTGAACTCTAGATCTGACATCGTACTAATGTCCGTATTGAGTAGGTCCCTGGCAGTCGGTACTACCTCTTGTTCTTTTTGTTGAGGTGATTTTTTCCATCTTGTCATTTTGTGCAGAGGAGAATAGATTAATGAGAGAACAAAATGCTAGCAGAGTAACCACGTCCCCAGAAAATATACTCTAAACAAATCAGAAAAGACCTGAAGCAGTGGGATAAGAAAGGGAAAGAGAGAAAAAAGAAAAAGAAAAAAAAAGAAAAAGATAAAGATAAAAACAAAAACAAACAAAACAAAACAACAACAACAACAACAAAAACCAGAATGTGATCAAATATGATTAGGCTGGTATATAGATCAGTGCCACACACTAGATTTGGGGTGTATTTTGGTCTTTTAGAAGAAAGTGCCTCCCAAAATTTTAAAGAAAGAAAAACTTATATATGTACAAAAATAAGGGTTGATATGGTGAAGGGATGGAATATGACTGTAAAGATGGAAATTATAAAAAATTTTATAAAAGGAATTGATAAGAAGTTGTTTGAAAAAAGAAAGAAGAGGATTTAAAAAAAGAAAAAAGAAAAAGAAAAAAAAAGGAGAGGATGTGATCAGGCAGGGGAATAGAAAACACCATATACTAGAGATTTAGGGTATATTTTAATCTGTTAGAAGAAACTATCTCAAAATTTTAAAGAGAGAACAACTTATATATATAAGCCAAAAATATGGGTAACTACTATGAAGGGATAGAATATGACTCTAAAAATGAAAAATAAAAATTTTTTTTTTAAAAAAAGGGATTGATAAGATGTTGGTTGAAAAAGGGAAAAAGAAAAATTCAAAAAGAAAAAAAAAGAAAAAAAGACAGTTAAAAAAAATTAACTTTGAAAGACTAAAGAATCATGGTAAAAAAGCCATGAATTCTATGTGCAGTAGTCCCTTACTTAGCGCTGGAGTTTTGCCGTTCTCATTGATCGGTAAACTTGGTCTTGGCCGGCTGTTCTCGCTGATCTTCTGGGGAGGGGCCTGTTGCCGTGGTTTCCAAATGTCTCTGCCGGAGGCGGAATTGCCCCGCCCTTGCCCCCTCCCGGCTAAGTAATCTGCTCGGGTTTGCTCTCCGGGGCTTTTGTTCCCTGCGAGCTTCCCGTACAGCTTTGGAGGCAGAGAGTGAAAATGGCGGCCTCCCAATCTCCGCCCTGGAGGAGCCGAGAACTCGGGGCCCCGCTCCTCAGTGAGCCCCCAGAGAAAAGCCGTCAGTCACTCCCGTCTCCCCGGTCTCCGGCCACACTCCGTGCTCGCCCGGCCTGTGACCGCGTGTTTCTATCTCTGGCACCTGACCCCGGGTGGAGTCTCCAAACCCAGCAGATCCCTGCGGTGCCCTCCCGCGCGGCTCCTCCCGGGGGAGGAAGGTGAGTCTCCTTGGATCTGCCGCTTGTTGGGTCCCTGCTGGAGGAGCAGGGGCCCGACTGTGCCGCGGATCACGGTTTATGGCCACCCCGAGCTGAGAGCCCGCGCCTGGGCTCCGCCTCTGCAGCCGGCTTCCCTGCTCCGTTACCTGGGAGCTCTGCCACACTCAGGCACCCCTGGTCTTTCTGTGACCCCGAGGGTCCTGAGACCACACTGTCCCGGAGGGTTCCACCCCCGCTTAGCCACCAGAGTGACGTCCCTCGGCGGAGCAGACTTTTAAAAGTTCCGATTTTGTGCTCCGTGGCTCTATCACTTTCCAGAAGCGGCCGACGGAGGCCCCTCCCCCGCCGTCTATCCTCCCGAATATCGCCTCGGATTCACTTCTCTGCACGTCCTACCTCCCAGAAAGTGGTCGCTTTTCTGATGAGAGAGTTGTTGCTCTTCTTTTCTTCGATCTCCTGTTGAGTTCGTAGGTGTTCAGAATGGTTTGATCCCTATCCAGCTGAATTCCTGAGAGGAGACGAAATCCAGGTCTCCTACTCCTCTGCCATCTTGCTCCGCCCCCCCCAAGAGTTCTAAATTTTAATAAAGTCTATTTTATTAATCTTCTTTGTGGTAAATGCTTTTTGTGTTCTGTATAAAAAATATTTGCCTATCTTAAGTAAGAGGACCTTTGTCTTTCTTTTCTTCTATTAATGTCATCTATGATAATCTAGAATTGATTTTTCTCTATATTGTGAGGTAGGGGTCAAGTTTCTTTTCTTTGGTTTCTCTTCTCTTCTCTTCTCTTCTTTCTCACGTATGTGTTTCCAGTGGATCCACTGTCCTTTCACCAGTACTGTTCACC
This sequence comes from Mirounga leonina, assembly GCF_011800145.1. NCBI lineage: Eukaryota > Metazoa > Chordata > Mammalia > Carnivora > Phocidae > Mirounga > Mirounga leonina. The sequence continues at coordinate 57,020,604 of NW_023270807.1, read as the reverse complement.
TTTATCATAAATCAGATAACCATATATGTGTAGGTCTGTTTCTCAACCATTTGTTCCACTAGTCTATTTGTATATCTTTGCTCTAATACCACACTATTTTATTATTGTAGATTTATAATGTCTTAATACCTAGTTTTGTGCATCCTCTAAATTTTCTCCTTCTTCTTTTTAAAAAAATATTTATTTATTTGAGAGAGATAGAGCACAAGCAGGAGGGGCAGAGGGAGAGGGAGAGAGAATCTCAAGCAGACTCCACTCTGAGTGTGGAACCCCATGCAGGGCTCGACCCCAGGACCCTGAGATCATGACCTGAGCCTAAACCAAGAGTCAGACATTTCACCAACTGTGCCACCCAAGAACCCCTAAATTTTCTTCTTTTTGACCATTACTTCTGTATTAGCATTTCCTTATAAATTTTGAAATTATTTGCAAATTTTTCCAAACCTACCATTACTAATATAGTCTGTTGCCTATTCATAATGGAAATAGCTATTCTTTTTCTATTTGAGATTAGTAGAAATGAAGTTGTACATTTTCTCTTCCTATTTCATGGATCTTTTGAATTTTAGTCCCTAATTAAGAATTCCTGATATAGACATAGCTTTTACTGTTTCTTTCACATTCCTTATAATTTTTATTATGCTTAGGTTAAAGTATTTTCCAATTTTCTTTTTTTTTTTTTTAAGATTTTATTTATTTATTTGAGACAGAGAGAATGAGAGAGAGCATGAGAGGGAGGAGGGTCAGAGGGAGAAGCAGACTCCCTGCCAAGCAGGGAGCCCGATGCGGGACTCGATCCCGGGACTCCAGGATCATGACCTGAGCCGAAGGCAGTCGCTTAACCAACTGAGCCACCCAGGCGCCCAAGTATTTTCCAATTTTCATTGTTATTTGTGTTTTTTTTTTTGACCATTATTATTTAGAATATTGCTTAAATTCTAAACATGTGTTATTGCTCTCTAGCTTGGCTTAATCTAGTCTGATAACATTTCAATACTTCGAAATTCATTGGACTTACTTTATGGCCTAGTATATGGCCTATTCTGATAAATATATCTCGTGTCCTTAGAAGTCTAAGAGGTCTATTTGGTTAATCATGTTCAAATCTTCTACAGATTCAGTGATTTTTTTTTTCTCTTTCTTCTATAAATCGCTGAAAGGCATGTAAAATAATGTTAGTTTTTGCTTTACATGTTTTGTTACTAGGCACATTTAAATTTTGGATTGTTATATCTTCTTGTTAAATTGACACTTCTGTTATTACAAAGTATCTTTCTTTATCTCTAATAATACTTATTGCCCTAAAGTTTTTGTCTGATATTATTATAGCTATAGAAGCTTTACTTTGATTGATACTTGCATAGTATACCTTTTTTAAATCCATATACTTTGAAATTTTTTGTGTCATTGTATAAAAAGTACAACTCTTATAAGTAATATAGTTGACCATTGAACAACATGGGTTTGAATTGTGCAGGTCCACTATACAAGGATTTTTTTTCTTTAAATCAATACAGGACTGTAAATGTATCTTCCCTTTGTTATGATTTTTTAAAAGATTTTATTTATTTATTTATTTATTTATTTATTTATTTATTTATTTATTTATCAGAGAGAGAGAGAGAGTGTGTGAGCACAAGCAGGGTGAAGGGCAGAGGGAGAAACAGGCTCCATACTGAGCAAAGAGCCCAATGCGGGACTTGATCCCAGGACCCTGGGATCATGACTTGATCTGAACGCAGACACTCAACCGACTGAGCCACCCAGGCATCCCTCCTTATGATTTTCTTAAGAACATTTTCTTTTCTCTAGCTTACTTTATTGTAAGTATACAGTATATAATACATATAACATAAAATATGTGTTAGTTGACTGTTTATGTCATCAGTAAGGCTTCTGGCCAACAGTTGACTATTAGTAGTTAAGTTTTGGAGAATCAAAAGTTACATGTAGATTTTTGACTGTGTAGGGAGTCAGTTTCCCTAACCCCCACATTGTTTATATAAAATATTATATATATACAGTATACACACGATCATTGCCTTTTAATTGGGTTATTTATTCTATTTATATTTAATGTAATTACCAGCACATTTTGGTTTAAATTAGTTTTATATACATTTTGTCTCCTCTGTTCTTTTTTCCCTTTTTTGGCATTTATTTAATTATTAATTAATTTTATTACTCCATTTCCTCCATGTTTTAGATTACTAGTAATATATTGCTTAAGGATTACTCTAGCCTATAGCATGCATCCCTATCTTCTTAGAGCCTACCTTCAATTAGTGTCTAATTAGGCTCTGATTTTCCATACAATGGAAAAACTTTAGATGCTTTAATTTCATTTACCACATGTCTGTCCTTTGTGATGCTGTTGTCATATATTTTACCTCTGCATTGTTATAAACCTCACTATACATCAATATTACTGCTTTAAACAATTGAAATTCATTTAGAATTAGCCACATGATTACCCCTTTCCAGGCTTTTCCAGGCTTCCCATTCCTTCTTGCATTACCATAATTCCATCTGAGATCATTTTTATTCTTCCCGAAGAACTGACTTTCTTATTTCTTTTAGTTCAGACTTGCTGACTATGAATTATCTCAGGTTTTGTTTGTCTGGAATCAGCTTTGTCTTCATTTTACAAGATTATTTTCATTGATCATAGAATTCTAGTTTGGCAGTCATTTTTCTTTCATCATTGGCTTCCATTGATTCTGTTAAAAACTCAGCTGTCAGTCTTATAGTGGCTTCTCTGAAAATGTGTCTTTTCTCTTTGGACGCTTCTAAGATTTTTCTCTGTGTCTTTAGTTGCCTAGTTCTGGTTCTATTTGCATTTATCCTTCATAGTTTCATGGAGTTTCTTGAATCTATGGGTAAATTATTATTCAGTTATCTCAACAAATATTGCCTTTGCTTCCTTCTTTCTTCTCCTTTGGGACTCCAATTACATGTGTGCTATTGATGTCATATATGCTTTTCCTCTGTTTTTTTATTATTTTTTTCTCTCTGAGTATCAATCCTAATTTTTAATTTTTATTGATCAATATGTTATTTCTCTTTTTTTGTTGTCTGTAGAAACCATCTATTGAATTCTTTTTTATATTGTATTTTTCAGTTCTATAAGTTCCATTTGATTCTTTTCTTATAGGTCTCAGTATGCTGATTAAATAATCCATCTCATTGTTTTTAATAAAATGCTAATCATAGTTATTTTAATGTCTGTTTTATACAACTCCAACATTTGTATTGCCTCTCAATGTATTTTTATTACTTGCTTTCTCAGTTTTCAGTCATTGGGCTCTGTTTTATTTCATACTTAGAATGTTTTATTAGATGATGTGCAGTTGGTTTTCCTGTCTCTTTTTTTCCTTTATGATCATTTGTTTTGTTTCTTAAATTCTACATATGAGTGAAATCATACAGTATTTGTCTTTCTCTGCCTGACTTATTTCACTTAGCATAATACACTCTAGTTCCATCCATGTCATGTAAATGGCAAGATTTCATTCTTTTTCTATGGCTGAGTAATAGTCCATTATAGATCTATACCACTATAGAGAACAAACTGATGGTTACCAGAGGGAAGGTGGATGGGGGGATGGGTTAAATAGGTAATGGAGTTTAAGGAATGCACTTGTTGTGATGAGCACTAGGTGTTGTACCTAAATGTTGAACCACTAAATTGTACATCTGAAACTAATATTACACTGCATGTTAACTAACTGGAATTTAAATAACAATGAAAAAAAAAGTTATTTTCCTTCATAAAATCCTTTAGATTTCTTCTGGCAGTATGATACATACAATAGGAGAAGGTCACTAAATCTCATTGAGGCTGAACTATTTCCAGTTTGCCTTTATTTCTATGGGGTAGCCCTTTCAGAGATCTCAAAAAAGATCAGAACCCCTCTTCTTTGGTAAGCTCTGTACTCCAACTTTTGTAACACCATAAGAGTGTCACAAATCTCTGCCTAACTTTTAACCTCTTATTAGATGCCTTCTGCTTGGTTTCTCAGAGATTCACCTTGTACATGCACATTCACATTTCATGTAGACTATTGGTTATGCTTTCCTGTAGCTCTGTTTCTCTGGGACCTTGATCCCTCAAGACCTGGCTGTTTTTGTAGCATTGAATATCAACTGTATACTGCTGTTTCTGTTTGGCATTTTAAACTTCCCTTGTGATTTGACAAATGTTCTGAGAGGGAAACCTGCTATGAACAGAGATAGGCCTTTCCTCAATGTACTTCCCTTTCCCTCATAATCCTATCACCTCAAATGCTGGCTGCCTTCATTGCTCTTAGTTATTGTTTTCTGAGATTTTATTTATTCATTTGAGATAGAGAGAGTGAGTGAGAGAGAGAACACAAGCAGGGAGAGGGGCAAGGGGGTAGGAAGAAGCAGACTCCCCGCTGAGCAGGGAACCAGACATGGGGCTCTATCCCAGGACCCTGGGATCATGACCTGAGCCAAAGGCAGATGCTTAACTGACTGAGCCACCCAGGCACCCCTATTGTAACTTTATTGGGTATTGTCTTAGTTGTTATAATTATTACCAGTGGCAGAATTATTGTCCTAGCTTGGATATGTTAAGTTGAGGCACCTGCTCAAATGGAGATGTCTAATAGGCACTATGGTACATAAGGAAGGAATTCGGGACTGAAATTTGTATTGGGACCATGGATTAAGAGTTAACATCACCCAGGGGTTCCTGGATATTATGAGAGTGAATGAATCTCCCAAGGACAATGTGGAATGTGCAAGAACACCTGAGGAGGTTAATTTTGCCAAATATTATGTTTTGGGAGTGAGTAGAGCAAAAGGAAGTGGCCATAGATGTTGGAGGAAATCCAGGAAATGATAATGTCACTGACAGTGAGGAAGGAGTCTCAAGAAAATTTGGAGTGTCAAGAAAAGTCAAGGTAAGCGAAGAAATCTTAAAAGTGTTCCATTGTATTATATGGGCATTCCATTCATGACTTTGGCTAGAGAGATTTTAGAAGTCAGAAGTTAAAGAATAAAGTGGTTTTAGAAGTCAGGTAGGTTAAAGATTAGAGCCAGTAAAAACAGTAACTAGAGACGTAGTTTGATAAGCTTGGTTGTGAGGAGACAGAGAGAGAAAGAAAAGACTTGAGCATTTTTATAGGCTGAAAGAAAAGTCCCATCAGAGAACAAGAGATAGTGCCTAAACTCTGTGAAGGCAGGGGTCACATCTCTATTGTGATATTGTGATTAGCTGAATCCTCTTCGTGAAACAGAATGCTGGGACATGCCTGGGTTTCGGTATTTGTCTGTTGAATGAAAGACTTAAATGAAGCTGATGAGGATAAATTTGAGAGGCAGGATATGGCTGGAAGGAGATCACAAAGAAGTTTGAGAGGGAAAAATGCAAAGAGATGTACCCACCCGGGAAAGATGCAAATGAGGAAGGGAGAAGGTGCACATAGTTTGTAGGTCAGGAAGTTGAGGGAATTCTTATTTTATTTTCTCTGGGAAGAAGGAAGTGAGAGTGATGGAGGATGCTGACTATGCCTGAAAGCTTACAGGATATTTAAGGTTGAGACCATGAATTTATTTAATCTGATTTTTATTTCTAAACATAATATATTTCAGATATATAGAAATAATGTAAATTAATGTAACACACACCCTCTAGAAGCCCAGATATGCACCATCTAAGTATAAATTGCTAATATTCTTTTCATATTTGTATAAGATCTAGGAGATAAAATTTTACTGAAATATTGACCATTTGACATTCTCCTTCCATGACCTTTCTCCTTTCCTTCTCTCCTCATGTTCCTAAAGATAGTGCACATCATTGCCATATAGATTTTAAATTTTTATCATAATGTATCTACTCATAAACACTACCGGAATACCTCCGAGATATTCCGGGTTTGGTTCCAAACCATCGCAATAAAGCAAACATCACAATAAAGCGAGTCAAATGAATTTTTTTTGGTCTCCTAATACATATAAAAGTTATGTTTACACTGTTCTGTAGTCTATTAAATGTGCAGTAGCATTATGTCTAAAAGAACAGTGTAAATACCTTAATTTAAAAGTACTTTATTGCTAAAATATACTAACCATCATCTGAGCTTTCAATGAGTCAGAATCACTGATCACAGAATATATAATAATGATGAAAAAGTTTGAAAGGTTGTGGGAGTTACCAAAATGTGCCACAGAGACACAAAGTGAGCAGATGCTGTTGGAAAAAATGGCGCTGACAGACTTGCCCAATTCAGGGTTGCCACAAGCCTTCATTTTGTAAACAAACGCAATATCTGGGAAGCACAATAAAGCAATTAAGTGCAATAAGATGAGGTATGCCTAAATATGCTGTGGTTGTTGTGTTTGAATTTCTCATAAATGTAATACTCTATCATTTTACAACTTTTAAGCATGATTTTTATTTTTTAGATATATCATGCTAATGCATCTAGACTATTCATTTCAGCTGCTATATAGTATTACAGTGTTTGAATATACCAGAAAGTACTGATCCACGGCCCTGAATGACAACTGGGTTGTTTCTGCCTTTCTGCCTTTGCAAACAGAGCTCTACTGAGCTCTCTTGTACATCTCTCCTTGTCTACATGTACAAGAGTCCTTCAAGGGTATTGGTAAAGTTTCTAGGGTTTATGGTTTGTATGTCTTCAGCGTTACTCAATATTGCTAAAGTGCTTGCTACGAAATTATGAATTTATAATGGAACAATACTATGTGTGTGAGGGAGAGAGATTTTTCACTCATCAGCTTAAGGTTTGGAAGGCAGAAAGTAAATGTTTGGGGTGGCCTATGGTTGAAATATTACTGGTAGTGTGGCGAGGGTCGATAAAGTTGAAACATCAAAGGAAATGAAGACTGGAAGAGAAAGGTAGATTGAGAGGAAATGGAGGATGAAAGAATTGAAGATTTCAGCCAGGCCAAAAGCAAGCCTATGAGAGAACAGAAGTTCTATGGCTAGGATGTGGTTAGCTTGTGGGGAATGCTGTTATTTAAATTTTTGGCTCTATATCAGTTATGTTAATTATAAGGTATAAGAGCAGAAATAAAGTGGAGGTGAAGGCAAATGGGAAGACTGGGTGTTAAACCTATCACCTACAAACACCATTGAATTTGTCCAGGATAATAGTGGGATTTCACCCCAAATGATGTCACACATTTTGAGGGGTCTTTTTCTGCCAGGTAGCAGATGGGAGGTAGACCCTGAAAGCTCAGTACAGCAGCATGTGATCTTTGCTGAGAGAAGTTGGGAGCAGTCTTTTTTTTTTTTTTTTTTTTTGGCAGAGAGAAGGCTTTTGAATAAGCGGTGCTTGGAATTAAGATGGAGGTGTTAAAGACGCAATGGTTATTGCATATGCTCAGTCTGGGAAGTGGTCAGGGCTGAGCTGGAGCAGATGGAGGGAGGAAAGGATGGCAAATAACAATTCATGTCACATTTTACTCTATAATTGGATGTTTGGGGATCATTTGGGATCAGTTGCTCAGTTGGGATGTCTATGACAAATTTCTATGCTTGTGAAAACATCCCACCCCAAAGCTATGGATGCTACTAGTGGAGAGAGAAGCTTGAGAAGATGAGGAGAGAACAGGTTAAGGAAGACAGCACTCCCAACTGTGCTTTAGGTTCATTCCGTAATCCATATAGAATGGGAAATAACTTCCCAGCCTGGAGTAGCGGTGAAGGCACCATGCCATGTAGTGCCTTGGGTTTTTTTTTTTTTTTTAAAGATTTTATTTATTTATTCATGAGAGACAGAGAGACAGAGAGAGAGAGGCAGAGGGAGAAGCAGGCTCCCAAGACGCAGGGAACCTGATGCAGGACTCGATCCCAGGACCCTGGGATCATGACCTGAGCCGAAGGCAGACGCTTAACCATCTGAGCCACCCAGGCGCCCCCAAGCGCCTTGGTTTTGAAAATGGAATTTACCAGGCAGTTTGGCAAACTCAACAGTCCAAGTATGTCATTATGATGATAAAGCAACATAGGGATGATGAGGCTCACTATCCTCAAGAGTGTTGTTTATACCAGGCGGACACTGTGGAATCATACCGAGTTAGAGCTCTGTCACGGCTGCCAGGTTTATATTGTCCTTGAACCTTTCTTCTCTCCGTCCGGGCCAGGTGGGTTACAAGCTGTGTCTCTTATGTCTCTACCGTGGTACTTTGCTTGACCATATACTGATTAATTCATGATTTCTTGCCTGAAAAATAAAACAAAATAAAAACTATTGTATGCCCCCAGCTAGAGAATCTGGACATGTCCTATTAATTCATTTTCCAAGTGAACAGATCCATTTCTCATTTGGTTGCTTGGCTAGAATTTACACTTGCAGTTTAGTGGAAAGCTGTTTTGCTTAAACTTTCTGAATTAATCTTTGTCTCTGGATAGCTCTCTTTTTAAGGAAAGAAATCTGAAGTTTAGCTGCCGTGCTAGACAAAGGACTACCTATATATTCATTCTTACTATCATCCTATATTATAGATGTGACAGTTTCTTATGCAATTTGTCACACCTTTTGGGCAGCTGTGCCTTACACTTTTTCACAAGGAACACCCTTACATGACGCATTGGGATGGAATTTCCAAAATCAGAGTTAAACTTCTTGGTATTTTCCTTCTTAACATATAGGGTTTTCCCCAATCTCACTTAGGGACAAAAAGCCAAAATCTTCTCTAAAAGATTGTCTTCCATCCCTACACTGCTCTGTTAACCCATCTGACTGGGGGAATTCCCAACTGTCTTCCTAAGAAAACCAGGCCTCTTGTGTTCACAGATAGTTTTTAATTTAGCTCTATAGATAATTTTCTCTCTGGGCATTATTTTAATCCTTAAATTATATTTAACATTTTTAGTTAATACATTTATCATCCTTATAGGTAGTATATTGAGGTGAAATTATTATATATATATATATATGAATATACCTAATTTGGCAAATAATCTTCTCTTTACAAGCTCCACCTACAACAATCCATATTCATAAAAACATTTCCACAACAAATATATCAGGGACATAGTCATTACCAAGCGGTATGGTTAAAGAAAAAGTGCTGTGGGGAATATCTAGCAAGTTAGAATTTCTTCCATCATTCTCTCCAAATGTATCTTCCTCTTTTACTTATTTATTTTTTGGCATGTCTTTAAAGCTAAGAAATGCTGTGAGTGTTTGGTAGCATGCACTAACAAGAAATCTCATGAGGGATTTGTGAATTGTTTAAATGACTAAGTCATGTGGCAGCAAATGAGATGTGTGCAGAAAGGGTTTGCACTGAGTATCAACAAGGTAAGTTCCAAATTCCCTCATATTTGGAAGGTGGCCAGTTGAAGCAAATGGTATAGAAAGTATTCCATGGTGAGAAGGGCTTGATCCCAGTCTGATTGCTCAAGACTGGGACCCATGGGCCAGGCAGACGAGGGTGGATTGGGGTGCAGAGGAAGTGATTGGAGAAAAGTGAGTTCCAAAGTATTGAGAACACTTCAGTGGCACTCTTATCTAAGGACCCCTCTCTCCAGATCTCTAGGTTGGTTGTAGAGGTTCCTTGCTAATTTAAGGCAGTGTCCTGCTTCAGGCCAAGGGCATGCATCATATGACCTCCTGGGCTCTTCTCAATGCTATGACTACCACTTTAGGCCTTACCATGCAGTGGGATTTAATCAGGAACCACAGGTACATCCTTACACGCTTTCCAAAGCTCTGGGATTTTGTGGTGGGGCGGCCTCATTCTACTTATGCTCTAAGAGAGTTTGATGTTTGGTTGGCTAGAGGATAAAGTTTCCAAGGACAGGGATGCAAACACGACCTGTACTGAATAGCTTTGTAAAGCACAGAGCACAGGGCTCTGCATCTTGTTGAGGACATTCTCTGAGCACCCATAAACCCCCTTGAGATAGGTGCCACTCTTTTCTCCACTTTATGGGAGAGAAGCTGTAGCCCAGAGGAGGTAAAGAACTTACATACAGTAGTAAACAGCAGGGGTGGAGTTCAAACCCAGAAGTCTGCCTCCAGAGACTATGTACCCTGAGATTTGTTGAATTAATTTTAAATGCTTTGCTAAGGGAGGAAACTGTTGCTGGAAGTAGGAAATGCTGTTTTTAGGATTGTACTTAGTACAAGCTACAAAACCTAAGGTTGGCCTCAGTGGAGGTGCATACTTGAGATAATTTATATGATACCTATGAGTTTGGTTAAAAATAGTGGATAAAATCTGAAATAATAAGCAGGAAAAGTTGAATGATTTTGTTATTGATTCAAATGGTAAATTTTGAGAAGTTACGTGAAAAGTTACCTCCTTCTACAAACTCTTTAATAAGCAAACAAAAAAATCACTGGGATTTTTGATTCCTTTTATTTGCTTTGTCCCATAATGCACCAATGTGGTATATATACACAATGGAATACTACTGAACCATTAAAAAAAGAATGAGATCTTGCCATTTGTAACAACATGGATGGACCCAGAGGGTATTAGGCTAAATGAAATAAGTCAGAGAAAGACAAATACCATATGATTTCACTT